>NC_139674.1:16211128-16243628 GCF_951799395.1 Argentina silus
CCTGTTGGTTCAAAAAAAAAAAAAACGTCTTTACAACAACAGACAACAGACAACAGACAACAGACAACAGGGCAGCTGGCGAAGCACAGCCGGTTAGCATCCTCCATCCAGTCCTATGGACGGTTAGCATCCTCCATCCAGTCCTATGGACGGTTAGCATCCTCCATCCAGTCCTATGGACGGTTAGCATGCTGATTTATGAAGATGCTATCCGGTACTGTGTGACATGTCGGGACATCGAGCATCAAGTAGACAGAAAAACCCTTGTTTTACGTCCTCAGGGGTAGAATTAACACACAATGACCCCAGAATGACCACACAATTACCACCCAATTATCCCCAGAATTAACACACAACTACCCCAGAATTACCCCACAACCCCAGACCAGCTCAACCCCCCCCACCCCCCCACCCCACCCCACCCCCCCCGGCACCCCACCACCCCGGCCCCCCGCCTACCTTCACCCGCCCCCCGGAGTCTGGACCAAATTCAGCCATCCTTTTAAACATAGTACACGAGTCCGGTGTGTCCCTATATGACGCCTTCGATGCTCATCTGAAACGTGGAAATCATTACATTTGCCATTAAATTAATTAAATCCATTAAATTTAAATTAAATTCATTAAATCGACGCTTTTCTCACAACACACCTCGAACCGGCGGCCGAGCGCTGCGGAAGTGAGTCACATCGTTTGTGTTCCGGTGTGTTGGTCCGGTCCTTCACAAGGTTCCTCTGATCTAATGTTCCGCTTTCCGTCTCGCCTTCAGCCGTCTTGTCCGATGATCACATTTGAGTAATAATGTGTGTTCTACGCTGTTCCCCGTGAAATGACAAACATTCAACCACTGGTTAACTAGGACACACGTTACTGATTATCCCCAATCCGTAGACAGATGAACAGAGGTGGAATTGGTACGGGGGAGGGGGTGTTGAGTGAAGGGGACAAGGGACCCCCCTAACAGGTAATAATGACTCTGATCCATACCTGTATGATGAGAATTTTACCTTACCCTTACCTAGGAGGGGGGGGGGGTTAATGTCAGAGATTATTTCTAGCATTAGCCTTTGGTAATACTTCCTCAGATCTATAGGACCAACGTGTCATTCAGGAGTATCTGAGCCACCTGACCAACACCACAGTACCGTAAGGATGTTTCTAGTTCCTCTGAAGACATCATCTCCATCCTGACAGGCTGGGACCAGACCATGAACCCTGGGCCTCTGGAAACACCGTCAGTGGGTAACGTCGATCCCCCCCCCCCCCCCCCCCATCATCAGATGTTACTTCCTGTCTACCCATGAGGTGGCCCTGGATGGACGACCTCCTCTTACTTCTTCTGGTTTCATGACTGTTTCAGTAATATGATGCTGTGATATTCAACAATGTTGCAACAACAGACCAAATGAACACACAGGTCAGATGAAATGTGTTTATTTGGTGACGGGACACAGGACATTCTACCTGGCCTTTGGTCTATAAATCTAATCTGAAGGGCAGAACTGAACTTTAACAAATGGAGGGAAGTCTGGCTGTGATAAAGACGGCACCAGGTCTGAAGTCATTAGGTCATTTAAGAGGCTGTTGTTCTTAACTACCAGGACAGTACTATTTGTACTAATAGTACTACTACTGTTATGGTACTGCTAACAGTTAAGGACCATAACAGACAGCAGTAGTTCTCCTCCAACTGGTCAAGCACGTCTCTTGGTCAAACTTGGGGTGATGGTGTCAGATGAACCTGTAAGAATGAAAGGTCACAGAGAGGTCGGGCCAGCAGGCAGGGTCCTCAACACCAACTCACCTTCGGAGCGGCCGGCTGTGGAGAGAACCGGACAGCACATCGCTGTTCCTCTCAGTGGAATATCAATCAAACCATGACATCACTGTAGGAACCCTGCAGTGGTGCTGGCACCCCATTGGTCAAGATGTGGAAAAACATTCAGGTAGTATTTTGTGCAGATGGATGGAATTCAATAATTAACTTTTATACCAATTATGTTACGACCTCAATAACCTGATCACACACAGAAACACAAACCAGGAAGTCTTATGTAAAGGTTCCAGCCCCTGACCTCAAAACACTTAGGAGGGCTTTTAAAAACAAATGACCCTGATATAACCAAC
The DNA here is from genome assembly GCF_951799395.1 of Argentina silus. Lineage (NCBI taxonomy): Eukaryota > Metazoa > Chordata > Actinopteri > Argentiniformes > Argentinidae > Argentina > Argentina silus. The sequence continues at coordinate 16,213,256 of NC_139674.1, forward strand.
AGCGCTGTCAGGAGAAGACAGGTTTGGCTTCAAGGTTTATAAAGACTGATTTAAAAAAAAGTCAGAATCTACTTTATTTGAGACATTCAAAACAAGACAGTGCACCTTAAACCCTGAAAACGTCACAATTGCAAGAGAATTGTTCAAAACCTTATCAGAAAACCTCGGTCCTTGATCTGTCAGAGGGAACAGATGCATTCTTCTATGTGAGAACAGAAACGTCTTCCAGCAGACAGTCACGCTTGTCGCGTACAAAACTCAGCTTTAAGACACGTCCTAAATATCCCAACTACACTCAAATACTGCAACCACAGGAAAGACCAGTGTCCGAACCGTCAAAAGTGGTAATAAAGCATTATTACACATCTATAAGCACGAAACCACACGTGACATCTCCAGGGACCTTATTCATGCTTTATAACAGTTGCCATGGCATCTCTTAAAGCAACAACGCCATAAATGGGCATCCAAACACAGACAAAGTTTACTGAGCAGTGCTGAATTATCAGTTGATTTATGTGACCAGAAGGGGGCAGCATACCCAAGCCCATCTGAAGTGCACAGAAAGACGCCATGTCAAATGGATCAAAAAGCACGATAGAATGTTCTATATAACTTGTGCATCATAATGTTTAGTTTAAAACGTGTGGTGCTTTATGTGCCGACAGGCAGTCGATGTTAATCTTAACCAGTACACTTCCTCAACACTATCAGAGAGAAGCCATTTTGTTGAAGTGAGAGACTCCCAACCACAACATGTCCTGTCCTGTTCTGTCAGGACGTAACGCCCGGGGTCACAGAGCTGTTCTGTCAGGACGTAACGCCCGGGGTCACAGAGCTGCAGCTGAAAACACCACAAAATAAAACATACAGAGAACAAAATACTTCAAATTCGTCTTCTACATCAGACCAGACATTCATCAAGTTGACAACCCTGTATGACCAGTCTGTGTGTGTGTGTGTGGGGGGGGGGGGGGGGGGGGGGGCCTGTATGACCAGTCTGTGTGTGTGTGGGGGGGGGGGGGGCCTGTATGACCAATCTGCTGCATTTCCATGGACGCCTCACCTGATATCCCAGGTCATGAATACTCAACCAGGTGACCAGGTCAAGAGTTCACCAGAACCCTAAACAAGCCAAACCTGTGTGAACATATTAGGAGCCTAAATCAGTGGTGAACCTGAACGAGCCACGGTGAGACTGCAGGGGGATCAGGTCTTAGAGCACTCCTGCACCCGTACAGGGGAAGCATGTCAGCTGCACCCCAGAGCAGATAGCAATTAATTCATAATCAATGATTTGTTTTACTTTTGGGCCTTAAAAATGTTCACTTCACAGAATATCGAAGTTTATCACTTAAGCAGTGGCAGATATTTAACAATACCAGGAGCACAGAGTAACCCATCCAACTGATCCCTCAGCGACGGAGAAGGCCAGAGTCTTGTCTACTGGATGGATCACACCACCGCCAAATTACCTCAACCAAAGTAAAACAAACCAAAAAATGAAAAACAAAACAGAAAAACAAAAATAAAGACATTTAGTTACTAAAGTGATCAGTACTTGGTTGGTTCAGATCATGAAGATCATTTCAGCTTTGGTTTGGTATACAGTAGAAATGCTAAAAACAACGTTAGCAGAAAAAACGTTCTTAATCTTAAATGGAACTGACGACAATTCAGCAAATTTGGTCCCAATTATTTAACGTCAGATTTAAATATTTGCCAGAAAAAAATCCATCAATAGTGAAAAACGAATTTTAAAGACTCCATTTAGCAAATTTCAGCAAATTCTGAAAAGAAAAAAAAAAAGAAAAAAAGAAAGAAAAGAAAACATTTGGAGATTTGAATCTTAAATTGGTCAAAAAAACACCTTAGAAAAGCAACAGACTGCAGACAGGGTGAAGACGGCAATATTTGGTAAAATTCAATATGAAAAATGTACGTATGACATTTAATGTAAATGTAAAACCGTGTCATGAACAGGAATAGAAAGATATAAAATGTGGACCCCAGTAAACAGTTTATTACAACACAGAGTCTAGTTTTAATAATCAAAGGAGACACATTTACAAACATTATCCTAAAGAGAGAGAAATGGGAGACGGGAAGGAAAATAAGACAACAGAAGCGTTCCTATAAAACCAATCTGACCATCCAGACATCACAGCGCCTCTGCGGGAGGGGAAGCCTCCTCGTTTAGGACAGAGCAGGCAATTTAACATTTTAATTATCTCACAAAGCTGAATACCATCCTTACACAGGTCATGTCATTCTTTCATATCAAATAAAATGTCGTAAAAATAAAAAAGAGCCATGTTTTTGTTGTTTGTTTGTTTACCATGAGCACAGATCTGACAGAACTGGCAGCTCAGACCACCTCCCCTAGGAGCCCCTGGTCAGGCTGCAGAGACACACACACGCACACACACACACGCACACGCACACACACAGACACAGACAGGAGAGAGGCGAGGAGAGGCCTAGGGAGGAGGAGGAGGAGGTGGTGGTGGTGGTGGTGGTGGTGGTGATTCGGTGGGAGGTCTCCAGGACGTGTTGCCATGACGACGTCCCTCCATCCTCTCGCGTCAGCTGAAAGGTGTCAAAACGAAGGGTGGAGTTTGGTTTGGGGCAGCCCAGCAAAACACACCGTTCCCCCTCTAGCTATCCATGCACGCACGCACAGTACACACACACACACACTTCTGATAGACCAATAGGAGACCACCTTACTCCCAGAGTGACCAATAAGGGCCAACCTAACTAACCGTAGTAGTGTATCTGGACCTATCCTCAGGACTACTCGTGTCATGCTCCAGTATGAGGGCCTCTGACAGACAGATCAGGACTGTTACAAGTTGATGTTAGTTTAAAGTGGTCAAAGGTCATAGTCCCACTCATGATCCAGCTCCCGACAGACCAGGGTCCCATCTCTAAAGACCCTCCTTGATTCCTCCTGTCCCCTCTCCTCGCCTCCTCCTCAAAACTCATTGGAGGAGAATGTCTGAAGTTCCTCCCCCTGGACCTTCTGTTTTGAGAAGGACGCAAGGAGAGAGGAGACAAGGAGAGAGGACACAAGGAGGGACTTGAGAGATGGGACCCGGGCGCTGGGAGAGGCCAGGGACTGACTACTGGGACGGATGTATGTGGAGTGTCTAACACGGATTCTCAACTCCAGTCTACAGGTGTGCACAAGCCTGTTACTGCCCAGCTCTACCACACCTGACTCAACCAATCACAACCATGATGAGGGGTAGACTGAAGCACGCTATTGGCTGGCTAAGCATTCTAAGTGGGGTGCTAGGGTGGATATTGGAAAATGGCCGGTGATCACTAGAGACGGATGTGTTAGGGCTGGGCAAGAACACAAATGTGCACTGCGTAGGACCAGAGTTGAGGATCACTGATCTAACATACAAGACGTGTTATAATAATGTCACACTACAACGTTCAAATATAGTCACACTAGAAGACTAAACACTATATAACGTTCCACCAGAGGGAGAGGCAGACAGGTTCAATACAGACACTTCATTCAATGACTTATGACAATCTGTCAAGCATAACATTGCATATCATAACACTCAGTCAAGGAATAACAACCCCCCCTCCCAATAACAACCCCCCCTCCCCCCTCCCAACTATTCACCAGGTAAACTGAGTTGGAGTCATTTAAGTTGCCAATCACATTCAACGGTTAGAAATAGTGATTCATAGTTTATCAATTCCATTTGATGGAGTGATCTGATTAACCAAACCGTACGGGTTATGGAGTATGAAGTCACATGGTGCATAGCTGGGAGAACACATCGTACACAACACAGGAGGCCCTGAACCCTCTGCCAGCTTCTCCTCAACACCGCTGTTCAACAGCACCACAGCATCAGGAGGAACAACTGCTGGTTCTCCGGTTCTCCACCAGATGACCCGTCAAATCACCTGATTAACCTGACATTATTCTACAACGTTTCCATGTTTGAGCTTTTCATTTGCCAGACCTTCTTCCAGTATCAATTATTTTAAACCAGGAGTGTTGGGACACAGAAGGTCTTGTGAGGCGTTGGCAGAGTTTGGTGAGAGACGTCATGAACCGTGTCAGAGGGGAACCTCAGGGATGCTGTGGTGACTGGAGACTACAGCTGAAACCAACATGATATGTAGACGTTATTGATGGATGGATACACCAGAGAGGGGGGGGGGGTGGAGAGGGGGGGAGAGAGGGGGGAGAGAGAGAGAGAAAGACAGAGAGAGAGAGAGAGAGGGAGACAGAGAGAGGGGGGGAGAGAGAAAGACAGAGAGAGAGAGAGAGAGAGAGAGAGAGGGCGAGAAAGGACACTAGTGCAAGAAGAGTCAGGAAATCAGCTCTGCATTCTCCTGTGAACCCCACAGAAACCTACAGACAAACTGGAGAGACAGCTAGTCATGTGTTCAGGCCCACAGTACGCTCCCAACGCTGAACCAACAGACAAAACATGTTAACATCTGGGAACACAAATTGACAGGTCGTAAGGCATCAATAGATCAAATGTTTCCGTTGTCATAGAAACATGCCGAGTAAGACCAATCAGAGTGTACGAGATCATAAAGCAACCTCTCATTGGTTGGTCCTGTTTGGGTTCCAGAGTTCTGAGTGCCCGTGGCCACGCCTTGAATCTGGAATCTTTCTGGTGACCTCCAGCTGACCCTAACATCAGTCCACTGACAGGAACCGTCAATGAAGACTGTTCCAGGGTTCTCCTTAGGATGGTTCAACAGCGTAGAGCTGGACTGAATTATCAAAACCCCACTTTGTTTATTCATGTCAAAATGTCCAAAAAACACCAACGAGGAACATAATTTCTGTCGTTGGTGATCAAAGATAGTTACTCTATCATTACTAAATATATAGTTTAATAAAGATACTACTAGTACTAATCTGTACTGGACCGTACTAATCCATCCTGAGAGGTTGCTTTATCACACCAGAACATTCTGTCGTTTCTGCACCTTCCTTCCTGCCTACAGCTACCCCCTAGCTCTGATACCAACCTCCAGTGGTACAGGTCCTGACATCGCTCGGCCAGGTCCCAGATCAATACACTGATCAATACAGACTGATCAATACAGACTGAACACACCACGTCTGAGCTGGCAGTGGTTGGATTCAATACTATTACAACAGAGTCTGTTTTACAATATCAGATTCAAAGACTGAGTGACACGTTCGACCCGTTTCAAAAAGGACAAAAAGCACAGAATGATTTTGATGACTTTGGCATTCACCCATTCTTGCTTTCATCGTCATAACTTGACAAAAACAGACCTTCTGCATTTGGCTACCATTTCACATTACAGTAACATCCCAGATTAGATCGCTGTTGGTGAACTAACAATACAAGTAACAAGGAAATCTCAAGTTTCACTTTCAATAGTTGCACCTAACAAAATGTCAACAAAACATCGTTTGAAACCTAAAAATCAATATTCAGACGACCTGTGAGCAACTTTGTGATGATTTTTAAGTCCTCATTGAAATCCAGACAGCGTTGCTAAGCGTCAGCTGAAGGGGTTAAATCACCTCCTTCTAAAGAGCTCTGCAGCGAAGAGGACTGAACAGTCATCACAAACTGACCGCCTGTTGACGTCGCCAGGCCAACGCACCAACAGCCACATCACAGACCCTTCGGTCACAGGCAACAATCATGTCAGACATACAGAAGGGCAGCCAGAGGATCCAGAGCAAAACCAGGACTGAGGAATAGTCTGTCATACACAACTTATTTAGATCAAGATGAGAACAACTTTTACTTTGGTTAATATAATAATAATAATAATAATAATAATAATAATAATAATAATAGAGTCAAGTTTATGAAAGACCACATTGAGCCTTAACCGCTCAGTCAGAACGCCTTCAGCTCGCTGTCAACTATACATCAACCATGCCATTTATTAAATAAAAACACTATTAATAATAATAATAATAATAATAGTAATAATAGTAATAAGCTTTAGGATTCAAAACAAGAACATTGAGATGTTTTAGTTGAATTTGAATCAGTAAAAACATGGCAAAGACATCTCAAAGTTTTCACAAACAATCAAACCATAATTCCTTCAGTTTCTCAACATCAACAAGCCATGGTCCAATTCTCTCCCTTCTCCCCAAAGTGTGCACTCACCCCCCCCTCCCCCCCCTCCCCCTGGCCTACGCTTCAACCAAACCGATGGTCTTTAATGGATGAAGAGGGAGTGAATTGCTGATCAGGTGCTGTTTGGTCTTTATTGCTGATCAGGTGCTGTTTGGTCTTTATTGCTGATCAGGTGCTGTTTGGTCTTTATTGCTGATCAGGTGCTGTTTGGTCTTTATTGCTGATCAGGTGCTGTTTGGTCTTTATTGCTAAGCGTTTGGATGGTGTGTTTATGTCTCAAAGTTTTTATCGTGTTATGATTGTAACCAGTGTGTAATGTAAGTGTGTCTGCATCTGTAATTAGTTTTGTAATGTGTGTGTGTGTGAGAGAGAGAGAGAGAATTGTCTGAAGTATTGTTTTCCTGGGCTGCTGTCTTGGACCAGGTCTCTCTGGAAGAAGAGATGTGATCTTAATGAGACCATCCTGGTTAAATAACGGTTAATTAAGAAGTACACACTCTGTAGGAAAGGGTAGAGAATGGGACTACAGACTATATTGTGCTAGTGAGGTTGGAGCTCATGGGAAATGTAGTTCTGGTGTACACTGTAGTAAGCATGGACTCATTACCTCAGGTTAAGTATTACCATTCATCAATGGTCAGAAAAGGCCTTACAAAGCATTTACACCCGTCAAAATTCAACTCTGACGAACGTTACTGCAATCCATAATGATGTCACAAGGCAACAGAATGTATAGGTTTAATTTGGTCTATATAACAGAATATATCAATTAGATTTGGTCTATATAACAGAAAATATCGATTAGATTTGGTCTATATAACAGAAAATATCGATTAGATTTGGTCTATATAACAGAATGTTTAGATTGGGTCTGTAGAACAACATTCATACATACAAGTTGGACCGTAACAGAAATGTGACAAACATCTGGAAATGTAGTGTAGACCAACCAAACCTTCTGACACTCTGACAACTTGAGTCAAGAAACCCCTGGGTGAACATCAGGGGAGGCTGGCGGAGGTAGAAATAGGAGGACGGGCTCATTGTCATGCATGGAATGGAATGAAGGACAGAGTCAAGCGTATGTGTTAGACACCATTCCTCCATCCATTCCATGATGACTGATTCCCGCCTCCACCAGCCTCCACCAGCCTCCACCAGCCTCCTCTGGTGAACATCTACTTTATACACACACGCAACATGTTTTTCTCAGATAATCAGATTTGGAATTCTTTTTCAAAGCTTACCAGGACAGAAGTAACAAACGGTCCTATTAGGACACACACATACAAACCCACAGTCAAGGTTACGAGCAGAAAAATAAAATACATTGAGTAAAAACATGGAGGTTCTGATCAGAGAGGAAGACACAGGGCATCAGAGGCCGTGGGGAGGTGGGAGGTGGTCTTACCTGGCTGACCTACCTGCTGTGATACCCTGTAGGACTGCTCCGCTCCTGCTCTCCGCTGTGTTCCCTCTCCTCCTCCTCCTCCTCCTCCTCCTCCTCTCCTGCGCCCTCCTTCACTCCCCAGCAGGGAGTTTAAAGCTGCTGGATTGGTTGTTTGAATAAGAACTATGACGGGAGCCCCCCAGGCCAACGCTTCAGGCCAACGCTTCAGGCCAACGCTTCCACCAATCCAGCACTTTGAACCCTTGCAGGAGAGTAAAGGGGGGCTGCCTCCGGAGGGAGGGGTAGCTTGTTGGGTCGTCCTCTCCTGCTGCCCCCCCCCCCCCGCCCCGGGGGTCAAAGGTCATCAGTGACAGGGTGAGAGAGGGGTCAGGTGACAGGGTTCATACACACCTTCCTCCCCTAGCGGTGACGGTACTCCCTCTCTCTCTCGCGGTCGCGGTCGCGGTCCCTCTCGCGGTGGCGGTCCCGTTCGCGGCTGCGTTCCCGGTAGTAGTCTTCATGGCGGTCTCGGCTGCGGGACTTGTGGCGCCGGCTCTTCTCCCGGGAGCGGCTGTGGTCACGCTCTCTGGAGCGCTCTCGTCTTTCAGAGACAGAAGATCTTTGTTTTACAATTAATATAAAGTTATTTAGTCATAGTCGAATATGGAGGTTCATACACACAACTTCAGACAACAAACAGCCCAGAGGCCTAACCTGACCTCTAACCCTGACTCATGTTAACCTGACCTCTAACCCTGACTCATGTTAACCTGACCTCTAACCCTGACTCATGTTAACCTGACCTCTAACCCTGACTCATGTTAACCTGACCTCTAACCCTGACTCATGTTAACCTGACCTCTAACCCTGAGCACCACCAAAACATAAGCCTGAAATCCTTTAAAGCTATGTAGCAACAGTTAGTTAAAGTATACATTCATTAGCAACAGTTAATTAATTAAGGTATACATTTCTAAGCGACAGTTTGCACTGCTGGCTCTCCTTCTGACATGAACACACATATCTACATTAGACACACAACACCCTACAGGTAATAACACTTCATTAAGGGGCTTTCCTACAGGTAATAACACTTCATTAAGGGCTTTCCTACAGGTAATAACACTTCATTAGGAGGTGTGGGTATTACTCTGACGCAGCCTAATATCAGGTAGATGACCAATCCTGACAGCCTCCATGTTAATAAAAAGTCGCCCAAACTGTCAACATTCTAGAGCGCCACGGGTGACGTTATTCACCACAAATAAATTATATAAATTATACTTCATTTTGTAGCCAATCAGTGTTGTTGCTAGGTAAACACCACATAGAACACCTGGCGCTCTGGGTGGTGAGGGTTCCGGAGCTCTTTGTCGGTTGGTGAGTTAATGGTCTCCGTGTTTGAGAGGATGGGTCTGAGCAAGGCTCTCAATCAAGAGGATGTCCTTTCCTAGAATCACTGATCTACAAACTCTGTTGCAAGAAACGACGACAGATTATGTGATCCAAGATTAGAATCTGAGCAGTGCCTTTTCTCAGACGGTCCCATGGAACACGGAGAGCGAGTGTGTTTGTTTGAGGTGAGACAGGTGAGGGGTGAGACAGGTGAGTGTTTACCTGGAGGCAGATCCGTACGACTTGGACTCGATGCCATGGAGACAGTCTTGCAGGGAGCTGATGAGGACCTTGCAGCGGTCATCAGCTGACACCTTGGACTGCTTGATCAGAGAGATGGCCGTGACCAGCGTCTCAATGGCACTGCCGTAGTCAGCTAGGACAGACAGGGCAGTCAGCACACACACACACACTCCACAGGCAAGCATTAGTGAGTGTGCGCAACACACTTTAAGACTGTGTGTGTGTGTGTGTGTGTGTGTGGTACCAGCACTAGCGTCCGACACGGCCCTGGAGATGGCGCTGCTGGAGATGGCGCGGTTGCGGTTCATGATCTCCTCAAACTCCGCCTCGCTCAGCGGTGTCCGGGCCGACTCCATCTCCCTGGGAGACAAGGTCAGGGGTCAGAGGTCAACCACGCCCACGACTACCCTCCAGAACCCAGGTCACATACACACGTCACTCCCATGGGCGGGCAGCTTTGGCTGCCGTTAACTCCCTCAGCCCCGAGGGGGAAGAAAGTCGCCCAAACTGCCAACATTGTAGAGCGCCACGGGTGACATTATTCACCACAAATGCATAAATGATGATGCTTCATTTTGTAGCCAATCAGAGTGTTGTTGCTAGGTAGACACCACATAGAACACCTGGCGCTCTGGGTGGTGAGGGTTCCAGAACTCTTTGGCGGTTGGTGAGTTACACCACTGGACCGGGTAAACTTAAACAATCAAACCACAATTAATCAATTCACCTGTGAGAAACACTTTGACATGTGTATTTGACCCATGGAGAGGTCACCTCCAACCCAACCACAGCAGAGAGTCAGGGGGCGGGGGCGGGGGGCGGGGTGAGTTGGATGAATTAAGGAGCACACTGGGTTGTTACTGGGTTAAACTCCACACATCAGACACACACACACACACACACAGCTTATCATTTTAGAACGGGGCAAATCCAAATCAATCCAAGCAGCCACTCATAAAGCCAGGCATGTGTTGGTGGGGGTCCTGCCCTGAAGGGGGGCCGCGGGACTCTACTAACCCTGGGTCACTCGCACTGTGCAAGTGCTGGCCGCCATTTTTCAGATCGACCAAACCCTCGTTAATCCAGGGGTCGCCGCGGGGGGCTCTGAGGTCAAACTCAGGCATTAGCGGGGGTCGGAGGTTACTGTAGGCAGCCAGAGGAGGGAGGGACATTCAGGACATGACTAACAGCTAGAAGACCCTCCTCTCACACACACACACACACACACAGCTAACTGGTCATCACACACAGGACGGCTAACTGGTCACAACCCTACAACCCTGACACACACACACACACACAGCTAACTGGTCATAACCCTACAACCCTGACACACACACACACACACAGCTAACTGGTCACAACCCTACAACCCTGACACACACACAGTCTCGGTGAACCTGTGGTCTTCCTATCATACAGGTGTAGGGAGGCGTAGGTGTGTCTGTCCTCTCATAGCTAACAGAGGCCTCTCTCACACACACACACACACACAGTGTATACAACAGAGAGATGTCATTAAGATGGGACATTCATATGAGGGTTCATCCTCACATCACACCATCACTGAGGACAGAATGACAGAATGAACAGGTGAGTAGGAAGGAGGGAGAGGAGGAGAGGGGGATGAAGTGGATGACAGTATGCTGAGTACTCATTTCTTCTCTCTCTTTCCATCAGGAGGTAGTTTTCCCAGACACAGATTAAGCCTAGTCCTGGAGAATCTCCATAGAAGATGCCTTTATCTAGGGCTAGTGTTAATCTAGGACTGGCCTTAACCTGTAGAACCAGTCCCAGGGTAGATGGATGGATGGATGGATGGATGGATGGATGGATAGATACAGTACCAGTCAAAAGTTGGGACACACCTTCTCATTCAATGGTTTTCAAGTGTGCAAAGCTGTCATCAAAGCAAAAGGTGGCTACTTTGAAGAATCTAAAATATAAAACATATTCTGGTTTGTTTAACACTTTTTTGTTTACTACATAATTTCATTTGTGTTCCTTCATAGTTTTGATAACTTCAGTTTTAATCTACAATATAGAAAATAATAAATATAAAGAAAAACCATTGAATGAGAAGGTATGTCCAAACTTTTTACTGGTACTGTAGGTAGATAGGTAGAACCAGTCCCATGGTAGATGGATGGATGGATGGATGGAGGGATGTATAGACAGGTTTGCAGGTGGTCTGTCCTGTGTGAGGTTACCTGGCAGCGGCTCCGTAGTCCCGTTCGTAGGGGGGCGGGCGTCCGTACGGGTCGTTGGGGCCAGTGGGGCCCCCCCTGCTGTCTGAGGGGGGCATGTTGTTGTTGCCTGGGGGGGGGAAGAAGGCTGGGTTCACATGGGGGGCAGGAGGGGGGCCACCAGGAGGGGGGCCGGGCATGTGTGGTGGGGGGGCGAGGGCTAGCGGGGGTCCAATGGGACCGGGGGGGCGAGGGGGGAAGGGGCCTGGCGGCGGGGGGCCCTGCTGTGGGGGAGGGGGGCCCGGGGGAGGGCCGTAGCCCGGTGGGGGGGGGCCGGGGGGGAGGGGACCCATGGGGGGCTGGCCGAACTGGCCGGGGAACATGACTGGGGGTGGGGGGCGGTCGCCGCGGCTGGGGGGGCCTGAGAGGGGAGGGGGGCAGCCCTGGCCAGGGGGAGGTGGTCCTGGGGGGCCGGGGGGGCCCGGGGGGCCAAGGGGGGGGCGGGGTGGTCCCTGCATGCCTCCTGAAACACAGAACACAAACACAGGCTCCTCTTGAGATGGAATCCACAACTGATGATCACGCTTGTAGTGTCATCATCATCATCATCATCACCACCACCACCACTACTACAGCTTGGGTAGCAGCTGTCTGGAGGCATCACTGTCGACAGTCACAGCTGGTCTGCTGAAGCCAGGTAGCTGTCTGTCTGATGGTCGCCCTGAGCAACTCCTCAGTAGTCTCTCTTTCATCTCTCCCATCTCTCTCTGTCCCGTCTCTCTCTGTCTTCTCTCTCTCATCCCCCCCCCCCCCCCCATCTCTCTCGCTCTCTGATCTCTCTCTCCCGTTCGTTCGTCCGTCCCCCTCTCCCTCTCTCATGAACTGCATAATGAATCCCTGGTGATGTCGTCATTAACGTGAGCTGCTGTTCTGAAAGCTCAGGTGAGGTTAGAGAAGCATTCAGGAGAGCAGAGACAGCAGCTGCACCTCAAGTGGATAAATGCAGGCAAAAAGGGTGTTGTTGGTTGAGTTTATGTGTCTGGATGAAGACGCAGGTATATTGTGATGAGTAAAGTTAAAACCATTCACCCCAGCAGGACAACCAAGCAGAGAACAGCTGGGAGAACAGACACTGCAGGTCACTGACATGAACTCAGTACAGCAGGCAGAGAGAGAGATAAAGGGTAAGAGAGACAGGGTGGGAGGGAGACAGAGAGAGAGAGAGAGATAGAGGGAGAGACAAGGGTGAGAAAGAGAGAGAGAGACGGGGTGAGAAAGAGAGAGGGAGAGCAGAAGGAGAAGCTGTTGGGTTTGTAGAAGAGTGAATGGAGGTTAAGGAGCAGACAGGACAGGTCTGGAACTAATCATAACACCCTTCTAGCCTTCTGAGGAAGAGAAGGGAGGAGGGGAGGAGGGAGAGGAGGAGGGAGGAGGGGAGGAGGGAGAGGAGGAGGGAGGCACTCCCTCACACTAACAGAGTCAGGAAAGCAAGACAACATGAAAGGCTAGCAAGCTGCTAAAGCTAACTGCTGCTGTCGCTAACAGGCTGTCGCTAGCGGGACAGACCCCCCCTCACCCCCACCCCACCCCCTCCCCACACACACACACACACACTGCTCTGGAGACAACCTGAAACAGCAACCATCAGTGTAACTCAGTAGGAGATGAGGCTGGCGGGGGTAGAAATCAGAGGACGTGCTCGGTGTAATGCATGGATCAGAACACGCTGTTGTGTTTGGAACCCGTTCCTCATTCCGTTCCATGCATTCCAATAATCCTGTCCTCCGATTTCTACCTCGGGCAGCCTCAGAAGGAGGCGAGGCGAGGCTGGTCACCTCTGGGTCTCCAGCTGCCGTCCCGGCCCGGCGGGAAGCAGCTGAAGTTCATGTCCATCAGGTGGCTGTCCTGGTGCCTGTGGGGTATGAGATCAGGAGGCCGCATCCCCGGCCCTAGGGGGAGAAGAACCACAATCACCACTAGCACACACTCCTCAATGACACACACACTCCTCAATGACACACACACTCCTCAATGACACACACACTCCTCAATGACACACACACACACACACCTAAATGACACACACACTCCTCAATGACACACACACACACACCTAAATGACACACACACACACACACCCACCTAAATGACACACACGCACGCAAGCGCGCACACACGGTGTGTTAACCCAGGCCTGACCAGGGCCAAACCTCAACCCGGGACTAACCAGGGCCACAATCACTTATGCACCAGCAGTATTCCAGCCTAGTGTACTGGGGAGGGTTCTAGGGTTCTGGCTGAGCGCGCCCAGACTTCCGACTGACGTTAACGCAAAACGTTCCTGCTACGTTGTGCCTACTGAGCGCGTGCGTGGCGGTCTGGGGTGGGCGTGGCGTGCGGCCAGGGCAGCAGACCCACCTGGGAAGTGTGGAGGGGGACCTCCGGGTCCAATGGGTCCGGGGAAGCGGTCTCCTCCAGGGCCGGGCGGGCCGGGGAAGCGCCCTCGACCGCGACCCATGGGGAAGCCCCCCCCGCGGGGGCCGACGCCGGGCGGGCCCGCCTTGCCCTCCCCGGACATCTGCCCGCCCTGTGTGCCTGGACATAAGGGAACAAAGACAAGGGACAAACATTCAAATGCCAATTCTCCGTTGCTTGGCTGCAGACGTCCAGCTCACAGGGATACAATAGTCATGTTAAAAAAAAAAAGAAGTCAAAATGACCACGATTTGGCCAGTTTAGTCGATGTGGAATTTGAAGCCTGTATATTAAACTTATCCATAACACACACACACCTTATACTAGTTATTTCTACACAAGAGAATAACTAACTTTTATGCTGGTTTCCCAGACAAATCTTAGGTCTAATCCTAGACTAAAATGCATCTTAAACAGAGATGTTCCACTGACAATGTTAGCATTTTCAATGGAGATGTTCTATTGACAAAGTTAGCGGGTCCACCTACTTTTCCGAGACTGCATCTCAAACTGGCTGAGGGACTGTTTGTTGCAGGGCGTGACCAGAGGGTTCTGGCCATGTAGCTCCCGCTTGGACAGAAGGTCCAGTAGCTTCCTGGAAGAGGCCTCAGAGCCCACACACACTAGGGCAAACCTGGGACAGACGGACACACACACACACACACACACACACACACACAGTCAGTCAAAGTTCATGTTCACAGGCGATACACAGAGGTGTGGACTTCTCACTCTCCTAACTCTGTGTAGTGAGTGATGGACTAACCCTAAACCCATCAACAGAGGGAATCTTCAAACCTATGAGGTCTGTCTGGGCAGGTGTAGAGATAGTACAATTGGACTGAACCATTATTTCTACAGGGGGAAAACACAACCTTTACAGGTGCACCCTGTCCACAATATCTATACAACTACAAAACAACACAGAACAAAGACAACACAGTTAAATACAGACATCAATACATCATATTGAACCACAATATATCAGAAGAAACAATCACATCTTTCACCAACAGCCTAAACTGCCCGAGCAGCACCAGAACATCCAACTGTCCCGTCTGATCCTTCCAGCAGTGAGGAGCACCACAACTAAAAGAATCATGATAATCTAATAGTTATCCAGAAAACCCAGACAGACAGTTGAGAAGTCAGGTGTGTGAGGTCATGGGGTCGGGGCCTCACCCTTTGGACTGGCCGTTGGCTCGGTTCTCAAAGAACTTGATCTCCAACACGTCGTTGACCCCGATCGACCGGATGGCGTCTGTCAAATCCTCATCGGTCGTCCACTAGAAGGAGAAACACCATCAGAAACAACACCTTTTCAGGAGACAATTAACAGCAAGCTGCATGACGACTCCAGCTGGGAACATATATACTGAAAAATATATGCACTCGCTTTGGATAACATATTGCATAATATTACATTATTAGATTTGATGAGTGAGACTGGGCTGGATAAATCACCTTCAAATAATAACCAACAACATGCAAGAGACGTAGAGACGCGCGGGGCCGATGAGTCAGACACATGCACAGTCTTTTAATACACACAACAAATCAAACAAAACCAGGCAGGACAGCAGAACAACCGGATGTGTTCACACATCCTTCCATCATTTACCGGTGCTGAGTGATCAAACCAGAGAGAAGCCTTCTCCCATCTTATCCCTGGGCCAAACCCAGGTCATTCACCCATCTTATCCCTGGGCCAAACCCAGGTCATTTACACATTTTGGGGAGGCTGTTGAATTATTTATTTTTTTGTTGTTGACAGGGGGGGTTTGTAATGGGGGAACCCTGTGCTTTATTCACCAAACAACGCGTTGTCTGGCCACACACACCAAGATGGATAAATCATGGTGAAACAAAACCAAACAACCCAACCACCAGCAGGCTAGACAGCGTGGGGGGGGTGGTGGTGGCCTACCCAGGTCAGGTTGCCGACGTAGAGAGCGATCCTCTTGCCGGTGTAGGTGTAGACTACATTGGGCGGGGCGCTCTTGCTGCCCTCGGAGCCCGCCGGCGCTGGGAGGTTGTCCAGGTAGTCCCGGTCCTCAGGTGCATCGCCGTTATTGGCCGACGGAGAGATGACATCATCGTATAAGTCTATCTGGTCATGGACAGGGTAGTCTGCTTCCTGGGGGGGGGGGGGGGGGGGCAGAGAGAACACACAGACTTAGAAAACTAAATTCAACCATGCATCATTGCTAGGTAGGTCAGTAACGGTTATGTTTTCAGCCGAACCGCCGCAAATAATTAGGAAAATACCCAAATTGGGCAAGAAGGGCCTAAAACAGCATCCTCCCAGATGGACAAACAGCAGTGCTAATCAGCTCACTATCTGGCAGGAGACCAACAACTGACAAACAGGAGGATCAGAGTTCCCCTGCATGTTGCTCTGCCACTCTGCAGCTGGACCTGGGCTTTCCTCCGGGGATAAACATGACGGGTCAGGCTGGACCTGGGCTTTCCTCCGGGGATAAACAGGACGGGTCAGGCTGGACCTGGGCTTTCCTCCGGGGATAAACATGACGGGTCAGGCTGGACCTGGGCTTTCCTCCGGGGATAAACATGACGGGTCAGGCTGGACCTGGGCTTTCCTCCGGGGATAAACAGGACGGGTCAGGCTGGACCTGGGCTTTCCTCCGGGGATAAACAGGACGGGTCAGGCTGGACCTCCAGACTGAACACCGCTGAGGGTCTGGTTAATCCAATATCTCATCAACTCAGGCTAAACTCTGGAAGCCCTCTCTGTCTCTATATGTGTGTGTGGTGTGTGTTCACAGTCATTGATCCATCTGGCTGTCAGTTGGGTGTGTGACCTAAATAGTTTTATTTCAGACTGGTCTATTCCTGTGTGTTTGATTTCAACCTAACAGAATTGGGACTGGCAACAATACACAGGTGTTTGGTAGCACTTAAAAAGGGTTAGAATATAGAATATCTTAAATAACGTGTCAATTCAGTTTACCGATTTCTTCTTAATGTATTAATATGCACAGATTCACTGTGAACAGAGATCACAAACAACATCACATTCCCACTTCATTTACATCAATTTACTTCATGCATCTCAGTGCAACAGATGCAACCTTTAAGTGTGACATTTGAGTGAAAATGTCTCATTTAATGTTTGAAATATTGATCGATTGTCTGAAGTAGTGATCCGACTCCAACCCCCGTGTGAAAACAACGGTTGAGTCGTAGAAACCAAACCATGAAAACAAGGAGCTAGTTTCTTCATCTGATGTTCATTCTGGCTGTTATGACCGTGCTGCAGCTGGAGGTGTGACCGCCGACCGCTCCCGGCCTGGGGCCTGGAGCCTGGGGCCTGGAGCCTGGGGCCTGGAGCCTCTCCGGACGGTGTCTGGATGTTGTGGAAGAGCATTAAAACGTGCTTTGGTGTAGCTAGCTAGCTCGCTAGCATGGCCAGGCCGACCCCGGGGAAAGGGAGGGAAACCCCGACCACCCACCGACACCTCTGACCATACTTCACTAATATCATAACTAATACCCCGCTGACCGCTGGTGGTTTATCTGTCCCTGTAAGGCCGAGGTCTCTCCAGCTCGGCCCGGTGAGGAGCTGCCCTGCGCGGCCACGCTCCTGAGGCCTCCCCGCCGCCAGCCTGCTCCGCCGCATCCCAAACAATGGTGGGCCGACGGGCACACTGGCGTGCGGGGGAAACCTTCCCTCACCCCCCAGGGCCCCAGGGCCCCGTGTCCACCCCGTCCTGGTAAAACACCGTCCCTCGGACGGAACCACACGGACACGACCCCCGCTGGCTGATGTTTCTCTGAACATCCCCTCACCGCCATTGTAAATCCCCGCAGTGAAAACGCTGCTTCACCGAACAACAAGGCAGAGGCGACAGACGACTAAAGTTGCTCTCTGCAATATGCATTTAAAATGGAGATAGAAAGCAACCAAACATAAATATGCCGTTTCTAGGGGCGGAATAGGCGACCCTATGGTGTGCATACCTGGTTAAACTCCTCTTCGACATCGGCGTAGATGTCGATGTGATCCACACCGTCGGCCATTTTCAGTCAGCCTCCTCCTCCTCCTCCTCCTCCTCCTCCTCACAGCCTCGCAGGAACCCGCCGCGCGTCACTTCCTCCGGTGGCCGGGCCGGGGCGCGCGCCCGCGTCCTGGTGCCCGTGCCCGTGCTCGTGCCCGTGCTCGTGCTGGTGACGCAGGGCTCCTGTTTCTGAAGGGTTTCACATCTTCACTCCAACAGTGAAACAACCCAACCTCCATCTGTCTGTGGTCTGTCTGGTACGACCGCTATAAAGGTCTATGGAGACGACAGTGGTCAGGCATCATATGTCATCGATAAAATAAAAATGCAATTATTTAATACAAATAGAAATTTGTATTATATTAAATTTGTATCTATTATATTAGCCTCGCACAGCCTACAGAATGTATTGTTTTATTGTTCTATTTTGTAATACTCCCCTGACCGGAGCCAGTTCCCCCTCCCGCCTGTCAACCTGCCGTCCCCGCCCTTCACACCTCCACACTCATGGCGGCGATCTGAGGACCTAAATGAACAAGATGCAATGGAAGTTTGTGTTTCATAAGAATGAATGACGGTGGATTAGTGCATAGTGCACATGATTATATCGCAGACCTATTCTACTGCCAGAGGCTAATATCTGTGAAAGCAATTGATGAGGGCAATATCTATCGATCGATCTATCTGCCTATCTATCTATCTATCTATCTATCTATCTATCTATCTATCTATCTATCTATCTATCTATCTATCTATCTATCTATCTCTCCTAAAAGACCTCTTCACCCTCACTACCCCCCTGTCCAAGTTTCTCTCCTTTTAATGAAATAAAATACATTTCTTCTTCTTGCATTGTGACTGCCGACGGCCCCTGTTCTGAGCATTGATGACTTTATCTTATGATGACTGATGTTCAGATGATTCACTTACTTAAACAAATGGATTTGTTGTAAGTCTCTTTGGATAAAGGCGTCTGCTAAATGTCTAAAATGTAATGTAATGTCTGTCCGTAGCGGGGGGGGATTGGGGGGTGGTGGAGGTGGAGGAGGGGGTGGAGGTGGAGGAGGGGGTGGAGGAGGGGGTGGGGGTGGAGGAGGGGGTGGAGGAGGGGGTGGGGGTGGAGGAGGGGGGTGGAGTGCATACAAGGCTGCACCCCGCCCCCACTTTGGACACTCTGACCACATCTCGTTGTTCCTGTATCCAGCCTACAGACAAAGACTGAAACAGACAAACCCTGTCACTAAACAAATCAAACTCTGGACCCCAGAGACTGAGAGCACCCTGCAGGACTGTTTTGCTCAGACAGACTGGGATGTGTTTAAAGCTGCAGCCACGCTGGAGGACTCTTCTGTCAGCATACAGGACTATGCTGAGTATGTGACTGGGTACATTAGCACTTGTGTTGACAACATCGTGCCCACCATACAAGTCAAGAAGTTTCCCAACCAGAAGCCCTGGATAAACAGTCAGGTACGCCACATGCTGCGTGCTCGCTCTCTTGCATTTAGATCAGGCAATGAGATGGAGTACAAAGCTGCGAAGTATGGACTGAAAAAAGCCATTACAGCGGCCAAGAGGCAGTACAGAGAGAAGCTGGACGGCTTCTACTCCACTGCTGACTCCGGGCGGATGTGGCAAGGCCTGCAGCACATCACAGACTACAGGACCACCACCAACACCATCAGCTCCACAGACAGCCTGCCGGACGACCTTAACATCTTCTACACCCGCTTTGAGACCTCCAGCCACAGCACAGAGAGGAGGCACACAGACACCGGGACCACCCGACCCCCCTCCCCTCCACTAACCATCTCATCAGGCCAGGTAAACAAAGCCCTGAGGAAGATCAACCCCCGCAAGGCAGCAGGACCAGACAACATCCCTGGGCGGGCTCTCAGAGCATGTGCTAACGAGCTGGCTGATGTTCTCACCTCCATCTTCAACCTTTCCCTCAGTCACAGCACTGTTCCCTCCTGCTTCAAGACCACAACCATCGTCCCCCTTCCCAAGAAGAGCCAACCTGCCTGCCTGAATGATTACAGGCCAGTAGCACTCACTCCAATCATTATGAAGTGTTTTGAGAGAGTGGTACTGGCACACATTAAGAGCAGCATGCCGGACACCCTAGACCCCCTGCAGTATGCCTACCGGCCCAACAGGTCCACCTCAGACGCTATCGCTGCTGTCCTCCACTATTCCCTCTCCCACCTGGAAAACAAAGACTCCTACATCAGGACGCTCTTTGTGGACTACAGCTCCGCTTTTAATACAGTCATCCCCCACAGACTCATCCACAAAATGTCCACACTTGGCCTGCACCCCACCCTCTGTGACTGGCTCCTAGACTTTTTGACTGGCAGGCCCCAGTCTGTCAGGATTGGCAATAGGACTTCAGCCAGCATTATTACAAATGTTGGCACCCCACAGGGATGCGTCCTCAGCCCCATTCTCTACACCCTGTTCACCCACGACTGTGTCGCCTCCCACAAGGACAACATCATCCTAAAGTTTGCAGACGACACCGCAGTGATAGGATGCATCACTGGCGGGGACGAAGCAGCTTACAGGAGGGAGGTGGCCAGTCTGGTAACATGGTGCGAGGACAACAACCTCACCCTCAATACGGACAAGACGAAGGAGATGATAGTGGACATGAGGAAGAAGAGGGGACCTCATCGGCCACTGTACATCCGGGAACTTGAAGTAGAGAGGGTGAGCAGTTTCAAATACCTGGGCGTCCACATCAGCGAGGACCTCACCTGGACACTTAACACCACTCAGCTGGTTAAGAAGGCCCAACAGCGGCTGTACTTTCTGAGGAGGCTGAGGAAGTTTGGCATGTCGCCCAAGATCCTCAGCAACTTCTACAGCTGCATTGTTGAGAGCATCCTAACTAGCTGTATCACTGTGTGGTATGGCAGCACTACTGCTATGGACCGCAGACGCCTGCAGAGAGTGGTGAAGACTGCTGAGAAAATCACCAGGACTCCACTGCCCTCTCTGCAGAGCATCTACCACCGCAGAGTCCACAGGAGAGCCGCCTCCATCCTCAAGGACCCCACCCACCCCCAGCTCGGACTGTTCACACTTCTACCCTCAGGCCGGAGGTACAGAAGTGTTAAATGCAGGACCACCCGACTGAAGAACTCCTTCTTTCCCACTGCCATCAGACTCCTAAATAACCCATAGGAGATTAATATAACCGTACTACCTCAATAACTGAACTTTCCAGTTTGCATAATTGCACTGCTACATTTGCACTGTTTTATTATTATTATTACTGCTATTTTATTTTATGCCTTAAATTTTGCTGTCTTGTACATTTGTTTAGTATATATTGTATATTCTTTAGTATTGTATATTTTACATTGGTTGGCATTCTGCGGACAGCAAAGCAAGAATTTCGTTGTACAGTGAAACATGTTTTCTACTGTGCATATGATAATAAACACTTTGAATCTTGAATCTTTGAATCTTGAGGTGGAGGAAGGGGGTGGAGGAGGGGGGGGAGGTGGAGGAGGGGGGGGTCACAAGGCCTCCTGGGCGGGTCCTTACGTAGCTGCGTCATCCCCGCCTGCTTCTTCTTCTTCTGCGTGTTCAGCCTTCAGAAACCCTCAGAAACATGGTAAGCTGCCGTTCCTCTCTAAACACTTCATTACCGGCGACAGCTAATTCATCCTGCTAAATAAGCAAGCTTACGTGGGGCTCTAATATAGAACAGAATAATATCCAACATATTTGACGTTAAAATGACAGTTGGTAGCGTGTGTGTGTTCCTGAGCCGCGGGGACGGGGACGGGGACGGGGTGAGGCAGCACATGGGCCGGCGGTGCTAAGGAGCTAGCCGTTCTCCAGACGTCATGAGGGAGCAGGTCAGCCACACGATCTACGGTTAACAGACACGTCCAGCTTAGTTAATGCTAATATATGTGTCTATACACACACGCTTTTCCATTACCAATTGCTGACACACTAGGACGTTGATGTGCAGTTGTAACGTTAGCTAGCCGGTGAGCTAGGTGGCTGTCTGATGGTAGCGCATTGTTCCGTTAGCCTCGCCGTTAGCCTCGCTGTTAGCCTCGCCGTTAGCCTCGCCGTTAGCCTCGCCGTTAGCCTCGCCGTTAGCCTCGCCGTTAGCCTCGCTGTTAGCCTCGCCGTTAGCCTCGCCGTTAGCCTCGCCGTTAGCCTCGCCGTTAGCCTCGCCGTTAGCCTCGCCGTTAGCCTGACGATGGGCAGCAGGACGTGTTAGACGTCCTACTGCTTCTCCAGCGGGTTCAGACATCTGACATGTTACTGACACAGAATCTGTCTACCGGCCTATTATTTAAAATGCGCAAGCTGGTTGGTAGCTGTGATGTGACAGAATGATGCCGGTTAGCCGGTTAGCCGGTTAGCCGTTCATCCTCTTCGGCTGTGACAGCTTCTAGCGGTTTCTGGGGCGGGGGGGGGGGGGGTAGGGTAGGGGGGGGGGGGCTCAGCCACCATGTCAGGACTGCGATGTCACGTCTGAGTTTAATCAACAAACAGTGAAACAGTGAAACACGGCGCTTTATTTCGATGTGTTTCCTGAACCAGTCAGTAAAGCAGCCAGCAGCCCCGTCTGGACCAGGTTTCCATATTGTTACATTAACCACAGGTTTAGTTTTGTTGTTCTTGCCCCCACCCCGCCATCGGAGGACCTAAGTACTTTGTTTGTTATTTATATGAACAGTTATTACAAATATATTTTATCTACTAGGTACTTTTTGTTTTATCTGTGTATATATATAGAGAATTATTTTTATTTTTTACATGGTAAATTATGTCGATTATAGTGTTGTGTGTTATGCCTGGTGAACATGCTAAGATGGTTTTCTGACTGTAGAGTTCTTGAGATTTCTTTTTAATTCCAGCCCTCAGCTGCTCCCCGCCTAACCACCTCTCATGATCCTCACCTAACCCTCACAGTCAGGACCTAACCCTCACAGTCAGGACCTAACCCTCACAGTCAGGACCTAACCCTCACAGTCAGGACCTAACCCTCACAGTCAGGACCTAACCCTCACAGTCAGGACCTAACCCTCACAGTCAGGACCTAACCCTCACAGTCAGGACCTAACCCTCACAGTCAGGACCTAACCCTCACAGTCAGGACCTAACCCTCACAGTCAGGACCTAACCCTCACAGTCAGGACCTAACCCTCACAGTCAGGACCTAACCCTCACAGTCAGGACCTAACCCTAACCCTCACAGTCAGGACCTAACCCTAACCCTCACAGTCAGGACCTAACCCTAACCCTCACAGTCAGGACCTAACCCTAACCCTGTAACCCTACACCCTGACTCTAACCCCCATAGTCAGAAAGGATGCTACTGCTAAAATGCTGCACCAGTAGTAATGGTGTGTGTGTGTGTGTGTGTGTGTGTGTGTGTGTGTGTGTGTGTGTGTGTGTGTGTG
The DNA here is from genome assembly GCF_951799395.1 of Argentina silus. Taxonomy (NCBI): domain Eukaryota; kingdom Metazoa; phylum Chordata; class Actinopteri; order Argentiniformes; family Argentinidae; genus Argentina; species Argentina silus. The sequence continues at coordinate 16,236,530 of NC_139674.1, forward strand.
TGCTACGCAGGCGTCCCTATCAATGGCCCCCGTGAACATCTTCAAGCATGGAGCTGACGAGGAGAAGGCCGAGACCGCCCGTCTGGTGAGTCCTCCTGATATCCTGCTATTTATACCATATCCTACTATTTATACCATATCCTACTATTTACATCTGTGTACGGTTAATTGAAGCTTCCTGTCCTCGTGTCCTGATCAGTGTCTGTTTTCTCTCAGTCCTCCTTCATCGGTGCCATTGCCATCGGCGACCTGGTGAAGAGCACCCTCGGACCCAAAGGAATGGTACGTGGCCTAGCGGCTAGCCCCATAACATGATGCTGTGCTGGAAATAAAGGAAAACCCATTGGAGGAGAAGATCTGAGGGGAGGAACCCAAGACAAGTCTCCTCCAATGGGTTTTGAGAAGGAGGACAGGAGGAGAGTTGTCCCTCTGGGAGTGGTTGTCCCCCCCCCCCCCCCCTCTGGGAGTGGTTGTCCCCCCCCCCCCCCCCTCTGGGAGTGGTTGTCCCTCTGGGAGTGGTTGTCCCTCTGAGAGTGGTTGTCCCTCTGAGAGTGGTTGTCCCTCTGGGAGTGGTTGTCCCTCTGAGAGTGGTTGTCCCTCTGGGAGTGGTTGTCCCTCTGAGAGTGGTTGTCCCCTCCCCCCCTCTGAGAGTGGTTGTCCCCCCCCCCCCTCTGAGAGTGGTTGTCCCCTCCCCCCCTCTGAGAGTGGTTGTCCCCCCCCCCCCCCCTCTGGGAGTGGTTGTCCCCCCCCCCCCCTCTGGGAGTGGTTGTCCCTCTGGGAGTGGTTGTCCCTCTGAGAGTGGTTGTCCCCCCCCCCCCTCTGAGAGTGGTTGTCCCCCCCCCCCCTCTGAGAGTGGTTGTCCCCTCCCCCCCTCTGAGAGTGGTTGTCCCCCCCCCCCCCCCCTCTGGGAGTGGTTGTCCCCCCCCCCCCCTCTGGGAGTGGTTGTCCCTCTGGGAGTGGTTGTCCCTCTGAGAGTGGTTGTCCCCCCCCCCCCTCTGAGAGTGGTTGTCCCCCCCCCCCCTCTGAGAGTGGTTGTCCCCTCCCCCCCTCTGAGAGTGGTTGTCCCCCCCCCCCCTCTGGGAGTGGTTGTCCCCCCCCCCCCCTCTGGGAGTGGTTGTCCCCCCCCCCCCCCCCTCTGGGAGTGGTTGTCCCCCCCCCCCCCTCTGAGAGTGGTTGTCCCTCTGAGAGTGGTTGTCCCTCTGGGAGTGGTTGTCCCTCTGAGAGTGGTTGTCCCCCCCCCCCCTCTGAGAGTGGTTGTCCCCTCCCCCCCTCTGAGAGTGGTTGTCCCCTCCCCCCCTCTGAGAGTGGTTGTCCCCCCCCCCCCCCCTCTGGGAGTGGTTGTCCCCCCCCCCCCCTCTGGGAGTGGTTGTCCCTCTGGGAGTGGTTGTCCCTCTGGGAGTGGTTGTCCCTCTGAGAGTGGTTGTCCCCCCCCCCCCTCTGGGAGTGGTTGTCCCCCCCCCCCCTCTGAGAGTGGTTGTCCCTCTGGGAGTGGTTGTCCCCCCCCCCCCCTCTGGGAGTGGTTGTCCCCTCCCCCCCTCTGAGAGTGGTTGTCCCTCTGGGAGTGGTTGTCCCCCCCCCCCCCTCTGAGAGTGGTTGTCCCTCTGGGAGTGGTTGTCCCCCCCCCCCCCTCTGGGAGTGGTTGTCCCCTCCCCCCCTCTGAGAGTGGTTGTCCCCCCCCCCCCCTCTGGGAGTGGTTGTCCCCCCTCCCCCCCTCTGAGAGTGGTTGTCCCCCCTCCCCCCCTCTGAGAGTGGTTGTCCCCCCCCCCCCCTCTGGGAGTGGTTGTCCCCCCTCCCCCCCTCTGAGAGTGGTTGTCCCCCCCCCCCCCTCTGAGAGTGGTTGTCCCCCCCCCCCCCTCTGAGAGTGGTTGTCCCTCTGGGAGTGGTTGTCCCCTCCCCCCCTCTGAGAGTGGTTGTCCCTCTGAGAGTGGTTGTCCCTCTGGGAGTGGTTGTCCCCTCCCCCCCTCTGAGAGTGGTTGTCCCTCTGGGAGTGGTTGTCCCCCCCCCCCCTCTGAGAGTGGTTGTCCCCTCCCCCCCTCTGAGAGTGGTTGTCCCCTCCCCCCCTCTGGGAGTGGTTGTCCCCCCCCCCCCTCTGGGAGTGGTTGTCCCCTCCCCCCCTCTGAGAGTGGTTGTCCCCTCCCCCCCTCTGAGAGTGGTTGTCCCTCTGGGAGTGGTTGTCCCCCCCCCCCTCTGAGAGTGGTTGTCCCCCCCCCCCTCTGAGAGTGGTTGTCCCCTCCCCCCCCCCTCTGAGAGTGGTTGTCCCTCTGGGAGTGGTTGTCCCCCCCCCCCCCTCTGAGAGTGGTTGTCCCTCTGGGAGTGGTTGTCCCCTCCCCCCCTCTGAGAGTTGTCCTCGTCCCACCTTGCAGGACAAGATCCTCCTGGGCGGGGGGCGGGAGGCCAACGTCACGGTGACCAACGACGGTGCCACCATCCTGAAGGCCATCGGCGTGGACAACCCTGCTGCCAAGGTCCTGGTTGGTGAGTGGCTGCTCCTCTAGCTGTGGCCCGCGGCAGGGGAGGCTGGCAGAGGTAGAAATCGGAGGACAGGCTCATTGTAATGCATGGAATAAGGAATGGTCATCAATGAGCCCGTCCTCCGATTTCTGCCTCCACCGGCCTCTCCTCTGACTGGTACCCTGGTATTCTGCTGCCAGTACATGATAGATGACTGGTATTCTATCTCCCTTCCCCTCTCTCTCCCTCCCTCCCCCAGACATGTCCAAGGTGCAGGATGATGAGGTTGGAGATGGTACCACCTCCGTCACGGTTCTGGCTGCTGAGCTGCTCAGGGTAACCAGTGACTGCTGACATCACACTGGTCACATGACTCCATCCATCAATATAATGTCCAGGAGGAGGCGTATGGCCTCGTCCGACATGAATAGTGGCTCTCTAAGACCAGAATGATTTGTTATAATCTTGGTGTGTGTTTTTGGTGATTCCAGGAAGCTGAGATCCTCATTGCTAAGAAGATCCACCCCCAGATCATCATCTCAGGCTGGAGGAAGGCCACCCAGGCCGCCCGCGAGGCCCTGAAGGAGGCCGCTGTGGACCACGGGTATGACCTCTGACCTCTCAGTAAATGATGAGGCGTAGTACCTGGTCTGGCCACTGGATGTCCCAAAGCTGTTGACACGTTCCAGCAGTATGAGGACTGTCAACCCTCTGTCCACTGACGCTGCAGCTAATACTGGTGATGTTGCATCTTCTGTGTAAACTAACCTCTCCCCTCTCCCTCTCCTCCATGCCCATCCCTTCCTCTCCTCCATGTCTTTTTCTCTCCCTCCCTCTCCCCCTCCACAGTGATGACCAGGAGAAGTTCCAGATGGACCTGTTGAACATCTCCCGGACCACCTTGTCCTCCAAGCTGCTGACTCACCACAAAGACCACTTTGCCAAGCTGGCTGTGTCGGCCGTCCTCCGCCTGAAGGGCTCTGGGAACCTGGAGGCCATCCATGTCATCAAGAAGCTGGGGAGCAGCCTCGTAGACTCCTACCTGGACGAAGGTGAGGGGGGGGGCAGCCTCGTAGACTCCTACCTGGACGAAGGGGAGGGGGGGGGCAGCCTCGTAGACTCCTACCTGGACGAAGGGGAGGGGGGGGGGGGGGGGGGGGGGGTTGAGGCTAGGTTCTGACGGTCTCCTGCTGCCTTCCTCCAGGGTTCCTGCTGGACAAGAAGATCGGAGTGAACCAGCCCAAGAGACTGGAGAACGTCAACATCCTGATCGCCAACACAGGCATGGACACAGACAAGATCAAGGTGAGGTCAGGTCAGGTGTGGTCTTCTCCACGGTCTGGTCAGGTGTGGTCTTCTCCACGGTCTGGGCTGGACACTGGACTTCAATCAGGTTTAATAATTGTTGTAGTTCGAGTTATTGTGTTTTTTTTTATTCAAGTAGGTTTTTAATGGTAAATAATAATGTAATAGTAAAGTGTGTGTGTGTCAGGTGTTTGGCTCCAGGGTGCGTGTGGACTCCACAGCCAAGGTAGCGGAGATCGAGATGGCGGAGAAAGAGAAGATGAAGGAGAAGGTGGAGCGTATCCTCAAACATGGCATCAACTGTTTCATCAACAGGTACACACACACACCTCACACGCGCGCACACATACACACACACATACACACACACACACACACACCTCACACTCACACACACACAGACACTCAACTGTTTCATCAACAGGTACACACACACACACCCCTATACCTACCTACCTCACTCACACACACACACTCACACACACACACCTCACACGCGCACACACCTCACACACATACACACACACACACCTCACACACACTCTCACACACACAGACACACACACCTCACACACACACTCTCACACACACACACACACCTCACACACACTCTCACACACACAGACACACACACCTCACACACACACTCTCACACACACACACACACACACAGACACTCAACTGTTTCATCAACAGGTACACACACACACACACACCTACACCTACCTCACACACACACCCCTCACACTCACTCTCACACACATAACTATGTAAACCTGACGTTAGCGTGGAGAGTGTTCTAACCCTAACCCTAAACTATGGAAACCTGACGTCAGTGTGGAGAGTGTTCTAACCCTAACCCTAAACTATGGAAACCTGACGTTAGCGTGGAGAGTGTTCTAACCCTAACCCTAAACTATGGAAACCTGACGTTAGTGTGGAGAGTGCAGTGTTGCGTTGGTTAGCCTGTGTGTGTTAATGATGCTCATTGGCTGGTTGGTTGACAGGCAGCTGATCTATAACTACCCTGAGCAGCTGTTCGCGGCGGCCGGGGTCATGGCCATCGAACACGCCGACTTCGCTGGAGTGGAGCGTCTGGCCCTTGTTACAGGTGGGTTACCTGGGGGGGGGGGGAGAGACGGGAGGCCTGGTGTTAACTCTCTTTCCCTCTCTCTCTCTCTCCCCCTCCCTCCCCCTCTCCCTCTCTCAGGCGGAGAGATTGCGTCAACGTTTGACCACCCTGAGCTGGTGAAGCTGGGTCACTGTCAGCTAATCGAGGAGGTGATGATCGGCGAGGACACCCTGCTGCATTTCTCTGGCGTGTCCCTGGGTGAGGCAGGAGCAGCCAGCTGCCACGCAGGAAATGGTATGGCTTACAAACTCACTGGGTGTCCTCTTCCTGACTACGTGTGTGCGCGTGTGTGTGTGTGTGTTCTCAGGGGAGGCGTGCACCATCGTGCTGCGTGGAGCCACCCAGCAGATCCTGGACGAGGCAGAGCGCTCCCTCCATGACGCCCTCTGTGTCCTGGCTCAGACCGTCAAGGAGACACGCACCGTCTACGGAGGAGGTGAGGGCTTTACACACACACACACACACCCTGATACACACACACCCCAATACACACTCACCTCAACAAACACACAGACTATCTCCCACATACATGAGCACACACACACTGTACTTCAGTCTCAGCTGTGATCCCCCCCCCCCAGGCTGCTCTGAGATGCTGATGGCTCGGGTGGTGTCAGATCTGGCCAATAGGACCCCAGGAAAGGAGGCTGTTGCCATGGAGTCCTTTGCCAAAGCTCTCAGGATGGTAGGTTCCTCTTCCTCTTCTCCAAACACTGACTGATGGATCAGCTGAGCTCTTCATGTCTTCTACTGCCACTGTTTGGTACATTAACCGTGTGTGTGTGTGTGTGTGTGTGTAGCTGCCCACCATCATTGCAGACAACGCTGGCTATGACAGTGCTGACTTGGTGGCCCAGCTGAGGGCCGCGCACCAGGAGGACAAGACCACCTACGGGCTGGGTGAGTTTTCTATCTCTCTCTCCTCTCCTACCTCTCCCTCTGTCTCTCCTACCGCTCCCTCTGTCTCTCCTCTCCTACCGCTCCCTCTGTCTCTCCTCTCCTACCGCTCCCTCTGTCTCCTACCGCTCCCTCTGTCTCTCCTCTCCTACCGCTCCCTCTGTCTCTCCTACCTCCCTCTGTCTCTCCTACCTCTCCCTCCTCTCCTACCTCCCTCTGTCTCTCCTACCTCTCTCTCCTCTCCTACCTCCCTCTGTCTCTCCTACCTCTCTCTCCTCTCCTACCTCCCTCTGTCTCTCCTACCTCTCTCTCCTCTCCTACCGCTCCCTCTGTCTCCTACCGCTCCCTCTGTCTCCTACCGCTCCCTCTGTCTCTCCCTCTGTCTCTCCTACCGCTCCCTCTGTCTCTCCTACCGCTCCCTCTGTCTCTCCCTCTGTCTCTCCTACCGCTCCCTCTGTCTCTCCCTCTGTCTCTCCTACCGCTCCCTCTGTCTCTCCCTCTGTCTCTCCCTCTGTCTCTCCCTCTGTCTCTCCCTCTGTCTCTCCCTCTGTCTCTCCTACCGCTCCCTCTGTCTCCTACCGCTCCCTCTGTCTCTCCCTCTGTCTCTCCTACCGCTCCCTCTGTCTCTCCCTCTGTCTCTCCTACCGCTCCCTCTGTCTCTCCCTCTGTCTCTCCCTCTGTCTCTCCCTCTGTCTCTCCCTCTGTCTCTCCCTCTGTCTCTCCCTCTGTCTCTCCTACCGCTCCCTCTGTCTCCTACCGCTCCCTCTGTCTCTCCCTCTGTCTCTCCTACCGCTCCCTCTGTCTCCTACCTCTCCCTCTGTCTCCTACCGCTCCCTCTGTCTCTCCCTCTGTCTCCTACCGCTCCCTCTGTCTCTCCTACCGCTCCCTCTGTCTCTCCCTCTGTCTCCTACCGCTCCCTCTGTCTCTCCTACCGCTCCCTCTGTCTCTCCTACCGCTCCCTCTGTCTCTCCCTCTGTCTCTCCCTCTGTCTCTCCCTCTGTCTCTCCTACCGCTCCCTCTGTCTCCTACCGCTCCCTCTGTCTCTCCCTCTGTCTCTCCCTCTGTCTCTCCCTCTGTCTCTCCTACCGCTCCCTCTGTCTCCTACCGCTCCCTCTGTCTCTCCCTCTGTCTCTCCTACCGCTCCCTCTGTCTCTCCCTCTGTCTCTCCTACCGCTCCCTCTGTCTCTCCCTCTGTCTCTCCTACCGCTCCCTCTGTCTCTCCTACCGCTCCCTCTCCTCTCCTACCTCTCCCTCTGTCTCTCCTACCGCTCCCTCTGTCTCCTACCTCTCCCTCTGTCTCTCCTACCGCTCCCT
>NC_139674.1:16251128-16253233 GCF_951799395.1 Argentina silus
CCCCTGGCCCCCTAGCCCCCTGTCCCCCTGGCCCCCTAGCCCCCTGGCCCCCTGTCCCCTAGCCCCCTGGCCCCCTGTCCCCTGGCCCCCTGGCCCCCTGTCCCCTAGCCCCCTGGCCCTCTAGCCCCCTGTCCCTCTAGCCCCCTGGCCCCCTAGCCCCCTGGCCCCCTGGCCCCCTAGCCTCCTGGCCCCCTGTCCCCTGGCCCCCTGGTCCCCTGTCCCCTAGCCCCCTGGCCCCCTGGCCCCCTGGCCCCCTGTCCCCTAGCCCCCTGGCCCCCTGTCCCCTAGCCCCCTGTCCCCCTGGCCCAGCTGACGGTTCTAGCGTGGGTTATGATGAAGCTCAGTGACATTAATAAAATGCTGTTATCTGGTCGGTCCGTCCGTCTCAGAGTGATTCCTGCGTTGTTGAACATGTCCTTAACGTGTCCTTGTGTTTCTGGGTTTAAGACCTGTTTACCTCAACTGACACTGAATGACGACTGAGTGAATATTTGTGATTATAAAACATTTGTTTTTATATATCTTCTAGCCTGGTACAGCAGCAGCAACAATGCACAACACAACTCTCATTGAAAGTATAAACAACAACACAGTAGTAACATGTGTAGTAACAGTAGTAACATGTGTAGTAACAGTAGTAACATGGTAGTAACAGTAGTAACATGGTAGTAACATGTGTAGTAACAGTAATAACACTGTAGTAGCATACAGTAGTAACAGTAGTAATACTGTAGTAACATAGTAGTAACATGTGTAGTAACAGTAGTAGTAACATAGTAGTAACAGTAGTAGTAACATGCAGCAGTAACACAGTAGGCCTGTCTACATGAACACAGTAGATTGTAGATTACTGTGTGTGTGTGTGTGTGCTGTGGTATTGTATAGGTGTGTGTGTGTTGTGGTATTGTATAGGTGTGTGTGTGTGTTGTGGTATTGTATAGGTGTGTGTGTGTTGTGGTATTGTATAGGTGTGTGTGTGTGTTGTGGTATTGTATAGGTGTGTGTGTTGTGGTATTGTATAGGTGTGTGTGTTGTGGTATTGTATAGGTGTGTGTGTGTTGTGGTATTGTATAGGTGTGTGTGTTGTCCACTATGCCCCTATAATGGCCCCTTGAGGAGTGATCAAGTGATCCAGTGAAAGGCACAGCAGGTTGATGTGTGTGTGTGTGTGTGTGTGTGTGTGAGACCAGAGTGTGTGAGCTCCTCTAGTCCCCGTCCTCAGTCTCTGAGGCCTGGAAGTCTGTGTCTGGGACCTGCAGTGCCTCTCTCTGGGCTGGCTCAGCAGGCGAGTGGGGGCTGCGGCCAGGCCTCTCCTCCTCCCCAGGCCCTTGGGGCTCGGCAGGCTGCGCAGGGAGCTCTTGGAGCTCTGCCTGGAGTACTGGAAGCTCAGCTGGCGGCTCCTGGACCTGAACCGCTCCTTGGGGACGCTCCAGCGGAACTTCTTGGGGCCCATCTCCGTGGGAGTGTCCAGGCCTAGAGCCCCCCCGGCGGGGGCCAGCTCCACTAGAGTCCCAGGCCTCTCCGGGGCCTGCTCTGGTCGAGCCGAGGCCCCCCGGCCATTGTGGGGCTGTGTAGTGTAGGTCTTCGCGTCACCGTGGTTCCCACCCAGGGGGGGGCTCACCACCAGGCGGGGCAGCTCGGTGTAAGAGGGGGTGCAGCGGGGCTCTGTGTCGGGGGAGGAGGGGGTGCTGCTCACCTCCCTCAGGGTGGTCAGGGTGTCCAGGGGGTGGCTGGGGGGGTGGGGGTGGGGGTTGAGGAGGCCGGGTCTGGGGGGGGGCTGAGTGGCCTCCTCCCCCCCTGGGTGGACACGGTTGTCGGGCAGGAAGGGGAAGAAGGCGCCGGTGACATCACTGCTGTTGGCGTTTTGAAGGACGGCCGTGGCGAGGGGAGGTCTGGAGGGTCCTGGACGCTGAGCAGACGTTTGACCCGGCCCAGAACAGACTCCTGGCGCCGGTGGCGGACGTCATTGGTGATGGTGTCACCCTCCTCAAACTGGAGGATGTTGGACAGGCTGGCAGAGGGAGGGGGGGGAGGGAGGGGGGGGGGGGGGGAGAGAGGAGAGGAGAGGAGAGGAGAGGAGGAGAGAAGGAGAGGAGAGGAGAGGA
>NC_139674.1:16260933-16270933 GCF_951799395.1 Argentina silus
CCGCCTCTGGACCCTCCAATGCCATGCAATACACACACACACACACTCACACACACACACACACACACACACACACACACACACACACACACACACACACACACACACACACACACTCTGCTGATGTAGACAAACTAAAGTTAAAGTCCACTGCTTTATCCTACAACTATATTTTTCCTTAGTTTGGGAGCCAGAAGAAACTGTAATCCATCAGAGAGAATCAGAGATGTTTAAATAGCAACTACCTACTTCAGCTAACTATTATTTTTATTAAAACATATATTAATTATTATCAAAACTATTATTATAAGAATTCTGGAAAATAATGATATGATGGTAGACGGTTCTTGTGTTGAGAAATGACGTTTTGTTTTGGTGCATACTGAATGGAAATGGTTTCAGACATAAACAGGTAAAAGGCTGTTGAATAGATCTCCATAGGCTGGGTTAAGGTTGGGGTTAGGGTTAGGGTTGGGGTTAGGGTTAGGGTTAGGGTTAGGGTTAGGGTTAAGGTTGGGGTTAAGGTTGGGGTTAGGGTTAAGGTTGGGGTTAGGGTTAGGGTTAGGGTTAAGGTTGGGGTTAGGGTTAGGGTTGGGGTTAGGGTTAAGGTTGGGGTTAGGGTTAGGGTTAAGGTTGGGGTTAGGGTTAGGGGTTTGGGGTTAGGGTTAGGGTTAAGGTTAGGGTTTGGGGTTAGGGTTAGGGTTAGGGTTAGGGTTAGGGGTTATTGCTATTGCAGTGTTTCTGGATCGCTAAGACACTTTTAATGAAACTGGGGTCCACTTGATCTCCATCAGAACCTCATGAGCACAACAGGATTCTGTTTTTGCAAAAGAAGTAAGTCGTTTGTGATTGCTTTCACTCACAATGCAAATGGTAAGTAAACACAACTCTCCTCAAAAGACACAAAACTCAGGTGAGTAAATCACGCCAAACTAAATTAAAACATTTCATCACAGCTGATAGAAACTACTCCCTTGAATGTGAACCTCTTCTGCACATGTGCAAAATGTTTTGGCACAATTGTTCGATCAGCAATCAGTTCTGATTCCTGCATAAAGGAGATCACCTCTGAGTTGCTGTTTACAAGAATGGAGCTGGTAAGAGGCAGAGGGCGGGGACAGCAGAGGGCGAGAAGCCGTAGAGGGAGACAGGTTCAGATGTGGGGAGGGAGGGAGACAGGTTCAGATGTGGGGAGGGAGGGAGACAGGTTCAGATGTGGGGAAGGAGGGAGACAGGTTCAGATGTGGGGAGGGAGGGAGACAGGTTCAGATGTGGGGAGGGAGGGAGACAGGTTCAGATGTGGGGAAGGAGGGAGACAGGTTCAGATGTGTGGTGCTGGAGCAGCTCAAAGGGGAATACAGAGAGCCAATGTTTCAGATGAAATACGTGTCACAATTATAGACCCTGTTGTCAATCATGGCCTTTCCATGAGTGAGGCGGGGCCGCGGGTTCAGCCCAACCTCAGGTGATCAACTGTCAAATAAAACCTTGTGTTTCTGGATGTTCATGCTCTGAGTGACATTCTTTCTGCATTGGTCATCTTTGGTAAAATATTTGTAGGAACAAAGAATCCAGGCCATAATCCAGGCCATAATCCAGGCCATAATCTAGGCCATGCTGTGATAGGATGTTTACCTGCCTTTTATAGTCCATACTATAATTATAGTATCAAGACATATAAACAAGGATTAACCATGTTAGGGTATATTGATAGTTGTACTTAGTATTTATTGGGACATCATGTAACAATTGATTGAAATAACTTTTCATTTGCTAACAAGTTGTATGTTTTGATGCAGGTAGTTGATTTTGTGTCATGTATTTAATATTTTGAGAGTCTTAGTGCATTTAACTAATTACATTTGTCATTTTGGCCAGCGTGTTTCAGTTTTGGCCTGTGTGTTAATTGTTAATTCTGTTTGGACAAATGTGCTCAAGCAATCGAGGAAACCTGTAAGGTCATCATACATCCTCCAGTATGGTGGAGAACCTGGCGTCGCCAGGGGGCGCTGTTCACTGACAGCCTCCATCACAGAATCAGCTTCTTAAACCTGCTTTTAATCTTTAACTAGTTTTATTGTTGTTTTTACTGACTGTGCTTTTGTTTTACTTTTTATTTATCTGTCTATTCTTGTTCTCTCCATGGAATGTAGTGTCTTTGACTACTGAGAAAAGCGGCATACAAAATAAATGCGTTATAATAATAATAATAATAATAATAATAATAATAATAATAATAATAATAATAATAATAATGATAATAATGATAATAATCATGACAGTAACCTATAAGTAGCTTTGAGTATTAGAGCTCTGCTTCCATCTGTCAGTAACGGATGTGGCATCTGTCCTGTCTGCTGCTGGTGGAATGTTGATTATATATTGTATATAGATTATATATAGATTATGTATTGTTTATATGTATTATTATTATATTATATTTATGTATATTAGCGAATTAGAGGCGACTTGAATGTGGACGCAACGTTGTGTTGTTCCATAGGACACCATGTCGGTGACGTAACATCAGAATTAACATCAGAATTAACATCAGAATTAACATCAGAATTAACATCAGAATTAACATCTGTCATCTTCATCAGAGGTGAACGTGATGAGACGTGACAGCAGCAGCGCGCATGCGCTACGGGAGGCGGCGGTACACACCCATCCTCCTCCTCCCCCCCTCCCTCCCCCTCCGTCCCTCCCCCCTCCCTCCCCCTCCGTCCCTCCTCCGTCCCTCCCTCCTCCTCCTCCCCCCTCCCTCCCCCCTCCCTCCCCCTCCGTCCCTCCTCCGTCCCTCCCTCCTCCTCCTCCCCCCTCCCTCCGTCCCTCCCCCCTCCCTCCCCCTCCGTCCCTCCTCCGTCCCTCCCTCCTCCTCCTCCCTCCCCCTCCGTCCCTCCCCCTCCGTCCCTCCTCCGTCCCTCCCTCCTCCTCCTCCCCCCTCCCTCCGTCCCTCCCCCCTCCCTCCCCCTCCGTCCCTCCTCCGTCCCTCCTCCGTCCGTCCCTCCCTCCCTCCGTCCCTCCCTCCCTCCCTCCACCGGAGAAGAAAAGACGACAGCAGGTGAGACGGAGGATGGTCGGATGAACAGCTCTCTACTCACTAACCGTGTCTATCCACTAGCCTAGCCCGTCGTTACCGGCCGGACCGGAGGGGACACCGGGTTTAGGCGTTACCGGAGTGTTTTCATTCGTCGTACGATGTCCGGTGAGACGGAGGGTGAGTTGACAGCTAGCTGACGGGGCTAGCGACTAGCTAGCTGTGGAAACCGGAGCTATCCGGTGTCTCGGGGTCTGTCGTCTCCCCGGTTGATCGGTAGGATGTGGTATTGTTGCAGCCTTCGCTGTCCGGTGTGTTTATGAAACCAGAACAGTTTCTCGGTGCGTTAGCAGGCATGCACGGTCCCACATGTTGGCGGCTGCAGGTGGACGTGCTGCTGGGTGTGTGTCGGTCGTTAACCGGGAGAGGAGAGGAGAGGAGAGGAGGTCCCGGTTGTCCGTGAGAATGACAGACTCAGCAGCAACCGTGAAACCCAACCAGCCACCTGGCGTCTGCTTCCATACGCACAATATGGAGATGCACTGACACACGCAGAAAGATATCTAGAGAATGAGACAGAGGCGCGCGCGCGTGTGTGCGTGCGTGTGTGTGTGCTTGCGTGCCCGCTAATGATCACTGTGTGTGTGTCAGTCAGTGTGAGGTTGAACCAGGCCTGGGGGGGGGGGGGGGGATGGGGATCTGTGTGTGTGTGTGTTGGGGGGGGGGGGGGTCAGAGGGGATCCCTGATCTAGTGGATTTGCTGTCCTGGATGGGTCAGGGTGGGGGGGGGGTAGGGAGGAGGGGATGGGGGAGGGAGGAGGGGATGGAGGGGATAGAGGAGGGGATGTCTCTGTTCTGGCGGCCCCCCCCTCAGACCAGACTGGTCCCGGCCGGGCGGCTCTGACGCTCCTCCATGGAAACAATCATTAAATCAAACAATCATTAATTTATTAATTTATATCATTAATAGACTTCTCTGGTTGTCTGAGGGACTGTTCTGACTGACTGCTGCTGTAGGGTGGTGCTTGGTGTTTAAACAGACAGGCAGACAGGCAAGCAGACAGGCAGACAGACAGGCAGACAGACAGACAGACAGACAGGCAGACAGACAGGCAGTGTGTGTGTGTGTGTGTGTGTGTGTGTGTGTGTGTGTGTGTGTGTGCGCGCGCGTGTGCGTGTGCGTGTGTTGTGATGACATGGGCTGGTGTGGCCAGACTACAGGTCCAGAGTGGGACACACACACACACACACACACACACACACACACACACACACCAGGACAAAGGAGGGATTGTCAGAATCCTGGCTGCTCTGGGTCAAACCCCTTTACCCACGATGCACCATTACCCTGTCAGCAGCACTCAGGGCGATTCTATTAACCCCCCCAACACACACACACACACACACACACAGTAACTGACGTACACACACTCAGTAACACACACAGTAACACACATACACACAGTAACACACGTACACACGTACACACACACACACACACACACACACAGTAACTCACGTACACACACACGTACACACACACACACACACACAGTAACTGACGTACACACACACACACACACAGTAACTCACGTACACACACACACACAGTAACTGACGTACACACACACACACACACAGTAACTCACGTACACACACACACACACACACACAGTAACTCATGTACACACATACACACACACACACACACACACACACACCACCCAGCATCAATAATACAGCAGTGTGTCCTCTGGGGAACAATGCTTCTATAGTGGACTCTCTGTAATGTTAGCCATGCTAGCAGTGTTAGCCGTGAGCATCATTGTTGCTAGCTAACCAGACCATAATAAGTGTCTCAGAGCAGCGATGTTCCATTCTGCTGCTGGGCTCAACATCAGGACGCAACAATGGAAGCCGTTGTTGGTGAGGTTAAGTAGTTCTCAATCTCTGACATCAGGTGATGTCTGTTAGCATCAGCTCTGAGTCCAGCCTGGAATCTGACCAATCCCAAACCTGCCCTGCCTGAGCAGGGCTCCAACCACCTGACATCTGACCAATCCCAAACCTGCCCTGCCTGAGCAGGGCTCCAACCACCTGACATCTGACCAATCCCAAACCTGCCCTGCCTGAGCAGGGCTCCAACCACCTGACATCTGACCAATCCCAAACCTGCCCTGCCTGAGCAGGGCTCCAACCACCTGACATCTGACCAATCCCAAACCTGCCCTGCCTGAGCAGGGCTGGGTCAACTGTTGGGCCGCTGGGTGATTCATCCATGTTTCAGGAGACAATAACTGTTGTTGTTGTTGTTGTGGCCTTGGGCCTCAGGCTAAGTGTTAATCCGGGCCGCAGACAGACTGACAGACAGACAGACAGACAGTCAGTCAGTCAGTCAGTCCTCCCTCCCCAGGCTGTGTGTGTGTGTGTGTGTGTGTGTGTGTGTGTGTGTGTGTGTGTGTGTGTGTGTGTGTGTGTGTGTGTGTGTGTGTGTGTGTGTGTGTGTGTGTGTGTGTGTGTGTGTGTGTGTGTGTGTGTGTGTGTGTGTGTGTCCGTCTCCCAGGGCTGGCAGATAAAGGTCTGAGTGCAGGTATTAATGTCTGAGGTAATCTGGTGCTTATTAAAGGCTTTGGACCGCCTGTAAGACCTACCGTCTGGAGAAATACCCTCTCACTTACACACACTCTATAGGCCACACACACACTATACGCTACAACACACACACTCTATAGGCCACACACACACTCTATAGGCCACACACACACTCTATAGGCCACACACACACTCTATAGGCCACACACACACACTATACGCTACAACACACACACTCTATAGGCCACACACACACTCTATAGGCCACACACACACTCTATAGGCCACACACACACACTATACGCTACAACACACACACTCTATAGGCCACACACACACACACACTATACGCTACAACACACACACACTCTATAGGCCACACACACACACACACACACACTATACGCTACAACACACACACACTCTATAGGCCACACACACACACACTATACGCTACAACACACACACACTCTATAGGCCACACACACACACTATACGCTACAACACACGCACACTATAGGCCACACACACACACACTATACGCCACAACACACACACACACACACACTATACGCTACAACACACACACACTCTATAGGCCACACACACTATACACTACAACACACACACACTCTATAGGCCACACACACACACACACACACACACTATACGCTACAACACACACACACTCTATAGGCCACACACACACACTATACGCCACAACACACACACACACACACTATAGGCTACAACACACACACACACACACACACACACAAGATAATGTAGTCCACACACTGTAATCAATAAGTCATTGCTCATAGGATAGAGCAGGCTGTCTAATGTTCCCCAGCCAGGGCAGGGGAGGCTGGCGGGGGTAGAAATCGGAGGACAGGCTCAATGTAATGCATGGAATAGAATGAGGAATGGTATCACACAACACGTGCTTCCTCATTCCATTCCATGCATTACAATGAACCCGTCCTCCGATTTCTACCCCCGCCAGCCTCCCCTGACCAGCCTCCCCTGCTCCTGATATGTCCCCTAGCCTCTTCTCCTCTATTTGATCAGACAGGCATGCAGGCAGGCAGACAGGCAGGCAGACAGACAGACAGGCAGGCAGACAGGCAGGCAGACAGGCAGACAGGCAGGTACCAAACAACACATGCTTCCTCATGTGATGGTGATGATGATGTTGATAGTGATGATGATGATGGTGATGGTGGTGTTGATAGTGATGATGATGATGGTGATGGTGGTGTTGATAGTGATGATGGTGGTGGTGTTGATAGTGATGATGATGATGATGGTGGTGGTGGTGGTGTTGATAGTGATGATGATGATGATGGTAGTGTTGATAGTGATGATGATGATGATGGTGGTGTTGATAGTGATGATGATGATGGTGGTGGTGGTGGTGTTGATAGTGATCATGATGATGATGATGGTGGTGTTGATAGTGATGATGGTGGTGGTGGTGGTGTTGATAGTGATCATGATGATGATGATGGTGGTGTTGATAGTGATGATGGTGGTGGTGGTGGTGTTGATAGTGATGATGATGGTGGTGGTGATGATGATGGTGTTGATAGTGATGGTGGTGGTGTTGATAGTGATGGTGGTGGTGAAGCAGGCTACAGCCCCTGCAGATCATTGGACCTCCATATTTGATGAGCGTAGCAGCACCTGGATCAGGTATCGCCGTGGCAACACAGAACAGATGGCCGCAGCCTCGTCATCCTGAGGCTAATGCTAATCACTCACTAGAGTCTACACACACACACACACACACACACACACACACACACACACACAGTAGAGACTAACAGAAAAAAGTAATTCTTCCTTCTTCTAGCATTGGGACTGCCAGCGGCCCCTAACCCCCTAACCTTGGTCCTAGCATTTGCTCATCTTCTGATGACTGATGTTCAGATGATTCACTTACTGAGACAAATGGATTTGTTGTAAGTTGCTTTGGATAAAGGCGTCTGATAAATGTCTAAAATGTAAAAAAATAAAAAGTAAAGTAGAGGCTACACTACCCTCCCCCCTCCCCTGCTGTCCTCTCCCTCCCTCCCCCCTCCCCTGCTGTCCTCCCCTCCTTCCCTCTGGCAGGCTCTGACATCTCCTCATGACAGGTGGCTGCTGGTCTGCTGGCCAACATGTAGCGTAGCATAGCATAGCCTAACGTAGCCTAACGTAGCCTAGCCTAGCATAGCCTAGAGTAGCCTCGCGTAGTGTAGTGTAGCGTAGCGTAGCCTAGCGTAGCCTAGCGTAGTGTAGCTGTGTTGTTGCTCCACTGATGCCCTGTCCCTACCGAGCACACAGCTCTCATCACCTGTGTGTGTGTGTGTGTGTGTGTGTGTGAAACAGAATAGCAGGCGTGGCAGATAGTTGTGTTGATGTTGAAGCGGTGTGTGTGTGTAATCCTGCAGTATGCTGCTGTTCTAGTCTATTGTAAGAACACAGAAACACCCTCTCTAGAAACCCAGCCAACCGTGAACACACACACACACACACACACACACACAGAGTTGACGTGACATCACACTGCCCTCTTCATACCTCTGTGTTGACGAGTAAGGAATGACCGGCTCACTGTTACCATGGCAGCCGCCCTGACGGACAGGTGCTGTGTCCTGTTAGCTGCTCCCATTACCGGGCTCTGTCTCAGCCAATAGGGCTCGTCTTCTGTCTGTCTCAGCCAATAGGGCTCGTCTTCTGTCTGTCTCAGCCAATAGGGCTCGTCTTCACGCTGCTGGTCATCTTTGACGACCTCAGAGTATCAATGAGGTCAAACACACACCTCACCTTTGGAATGTAGGCGCAACATTGTGTGAGTGTGAGTGAGTGAGCGTGTGTGTGAGCGTGTGTGTGAGCGTGTGTGTGAGCGTGTGTGTGAGCGTGTGTGTGAGCGTGTGTGTGTGTGTGAGCGTGTGTGTGTGTGTGTGTGAGCGTGTGTGTGTGTGTGAGCGTGTGTGTGTGAGCGTGTGTGTGTGTGTGTGTGTGTGAGCGTGTGTGTGTGAGCGTGTGTGTGTGAGCGTGTGTGTGTGAGCGTGTGTGTGTGAGCGTGCGTGTGTGTGTGTGTGTGTGTGTGTGGACTCTGCAGGCGGCTTGGTTTGTTAGTTGATTGATGGTTCTCTGAGAACTCTTGTGACTTCCTCTCTCTCCTCTAGTCGCTGTGGAGAGACAGACACTCAGCAAGGCTGCTAGACTACTGGTCTGAGAGAGGGGGGGAGGGAGGGAGGGAGGGAGGGGGGGGGGGGAGAGAGACAGACACTCAGCAAGGCTGCTAGACTACTGGTCTGAGAGAGGGGGGGAGGGAGGGAGGGAGGGGGGGAGAGACAGACACTCAGCAAGGCTGCTAGACTACTGGTCTGAGAGAGGGGGGGAGGGAGGGAGGGAGGGGGGGGAGAGACAGACACTCAGCAAGGCTGCTAGACTACTGGTCTGAGAGAGGGGGGAGGGAGGGAGGGAGGGGGGGGAGAGACAGACACTCAGCAAGGCTGCTAGACTACTGGTCTGAGAGAGGGGGGGGGGGGAGGGAGGGGGGGGAGAGACAGACACTCAGCAAGGCTGCTAGACTACTGGTCTGAGAGAGGGGGGGGGGAGGAAGGGAGGGGGGGGAGAGACAGACACTCAGCAAGGCTGCTAGACTACTGGTCTGAGAGAGGGGGGGAGGGAGGGAGGGAGGGGGGGGAGGGAGAGACAGACACTCAGCAAGGCTGCTAGACTACTGGTCTGAGAGAGGGGGGGAGGGAGGGGGGAGGGAGGGAGGGGGGGGAGAGACAGACACTCAGCAAGGCTGCTAGACTACTGGTCTGAGAGAGGGGGGGGGGGAGGAAGGGAGGGGGGGGAGAGACACTCAGCAAGGCTGCTAGACTACTGGTCTGAGAGAGGGGGGGAGGGAGGGAGGGAGGGGGGGGAGAGACAGACACTCAGCAAGGCTGCTAGACTACTGGTCTGAGAGAGGGGGGGGGGAGGAAGGGAGGGGGGGGAGAGACAGACACTCAGCAAGGCTGCTAGACTACTGGTCTGAGAGAGGGGGGGAGGGAGGGGGGAGGGAGGGAGGGAGGGGGGGGGAGAGACAGACACTCAGCAAGGCTGCTAGACTACTGGTCTGAGAGAGGGGGGGAGGGAGGGAGGGAGGGGGGGGGAGAGACAGACACTCAGCAAGGCTGCTAGACTACTGGTCTGAGAGAGGGGGGGGGGGAGGAAGGGAGGGGGGGGAGAGACAGACACTCAGCAAGGCTGCTAGACTACTGGTCTGAGAGAGGGGGGGAGGGAGGGAGGGGGGGAGAGACAGACACTCAGCAAGGCTGCTAGACTACTGGTCTGAGAGAGGGGGGGGGGGGAGGAAGGGAGGGG
>NC_139674.1:16275933-16283433 GCF_951799395.1 Argentina silus
AGCATACTACACTACCATACTACACTAGCATACTACACTAGCATACTACACTACCACACTACACTAGCATACTACACTACCATACTACACTATACTAGCATACTACACTACCATACTACCATACTACACTACCATACTACACTACACTCCACTACCATACTACACTACCATACTACCATACTACACTACCATACTACACTACACTCCACTACCATACTCCACTACCATACTACACTACTACTACACTACTACACTACCATACTACACTACCATACTACACTACTACACTACCATACTACACTACTACTACACTACTACACTACCATACTACACTACCATACTACACTACTACACTACCATACTACACTACTACACTACCATACTACACTAGCATACTACCATACTACACTACACTACCATACTACACTACTACACTAGCATACTACACTAGTATACTACACTACCACACTACACTAGCATACTACACTACCATACTACACTAGCATACTACACTAGCATACTACACTACCACACTACACTACCACACTACACTACACTACCACACTACACTACCACACTACACTACCACACTACACTACCATACTACACTACCACACTACACTAGCATACTACACTACCATACTACACTAGCATACTACACTACCATACTACACTACCACACTACACTACCACACTACACTACACTACCACACTACACTACCACACTACACTACCACACTACACTACCATACTACACTACCACACTACACTACCACACTACACTACCACACTACACTAGCATACTACACTAGCATACTACACTACCATACTACACTAGCATACTCATTGTAATGTGTGGAGGAATGAGGACTGGTATCAAACACGTGTGCTTCCTCATTCCATTCCATGCATGTGGTCAGATGAGGGCGTGGCTGGATGTCCTCCCCTCCTCCTGTCCTCCTCTCCCCCTGCTCCTCCTCCTCCTGTCCTCCTCTCCCCCTCCTCCTCCTCCTCCTCCTGTCCTCCTCCTCCTGTCCTCCTCTCCCCCTCCTTCTCCTCCTCCTCCTCCTCCTCCTGTCCTCCTCTCCCCCTCCCCCTCCTCCTCCTCCTCCTCCTCCTCTCCTCCTCTCCTCTTCCTCCTCCTCTTCTCTTGTGTGTGGTGGAGCTGCTAACCTGATCCTGGGTGCGGGCTTGGTGTGTGTGTGTGTGTGTGTGTGTGTGTGTGTGTATAATCTCTGGTGCCCCCTACAGGAGGCTCATAAGATGGTGCGGGAGGCCAACGTGAAGCAGGCGACCGCCGAGAAGCAATTGAAGGAGGCCCTCGGCAAGGTACACACACACACACACACACACACACACACACACACACCTCCACACACACACACACACACACTTCTACTTCTCCCCCCCCAGATTGACGTGCTGCAGGCGGAGCTGTCGGCCCTGAAGACCCTGGTGTTGTCCTCGTCGCCCCCCTCCCCCTGCGGGGAGCTGCCCCCCCCGGGGGTCTCCAGACCCTTTAAGAAGGGCCACGCCCGCAACAAGAGTACCAGCAGCGCCACGCTGGGAGGCCTGCAGGACCTCAGCCTGTCACAGCCCATCGTACGGGACTGCAGAGAGGTACCCCCCTGACCCCTGACCTCTCCTAACACCTGCAGAGAGGTATGACCTCTGACCCCTGACCTCTCCTAACACCTGTAGAGAGGTACCCCCCTGACCCCTGACCTCTCCTAACACCTGTAGAGAGGTACCCCCCTGACCCCTGACCTCTCCTAACACCTGTAGAGAGGTATGACCTCTGACCCCTGACCTCAAACCTCTCCTAACACCTGTAGAAAGGTACGACCTCTGACCTCTCTCTCACTCTCTCTTTCTCCCCCTCCATCTCTCACCACCTATTATCTCTCCCCCACACTGTGAGGTGTGTGTGTGGTGTGTGTGTGTTAGTTCTGTGTGTGCGTTAGTTGTGTGTGTTCGTGGTGTGTAGTGTGTTAGTTGTGTGTGTGTGTGTTAGTTGTGTGTGTGTGTGAGGCTAACAGGGTGTGTTCTCCCCAGGTGGACAGTCTGCTGTTTGGAGAGTTTAAGTCATGGAAGGAGGATCCGTCTCTGGAGAGGACCTGCTCCTTCCTGGAGAGAGTCTACAGAGAGGACATCTTCCCCTGCCTCACCTTCTCCAAGAGCGAGGTGACTACCCCTTACTACCTTAATACTACCTTAATACTACCTTAATACTACCCCTTACTACCTTAATACTACCTTAATACTACCCCTTACTACCTTAATACTACCTTAATACTACCTTAATACTACCTTAATACTACCCCTTACTACCTTAATACTACCTTAATACTACCTTAATACTACCTTAATACTACCTTAATACTACCTTAATACTACCCCTTACTACCTTAATACTACCTTAATACTACCTTAATACTACCTTAATACTACCCCTTACTACCTTAATACTACCCCAATACTAACTTAATACTACCTTAATACTACCTTAATACTACCTTAATACTACCTTAATACTACCCCTTACTACCTTTATACTACCCCAATACTAACTTAATACTACCTTAATACTACCTTAATACTACCTTAATACTACCTTAATACTACCTTAATACTACCCCTTACTACCTTAATACTACCTTAATACTACCTTAATACTACCCCTTACTACCTTAATACTACCTTAATACTACCTTAATACTACCTTAATACTACCTTAATACTACCCCTTACTACCTTAATACTACCCCTTACTACCTTAATACTACCTTAATACTACCTTAATACTACCCCTTACTACCTTAATACTACCTTAATACTACCTTAATACTACCTTAATACTACCCCTTACTACCTTAATACTACCCCTTACTACCTTAATACTACCCCAATACTACCCCAATACTAACTTAATACTACCCTAATACTACCCCAATACTGCCTTAATACTACCTTAAGGGCACCCTATGCAGGATTGTGCCCTCTTTTGACCTCAAGGGGAATTGCAGTGACAGTTCAAAATAGAGTTTCCTCCTCCTCGTCCTCCTCCTCCTCTTCCTCCTCCTCCTCTTCCTCCTGCTCCTCCTGCCCCTCCTCCTCTTCCTCCTCCTCCTCTTCCTCCTGCTCCTCCAGCTGACCCTCAAAACCCTCCGTCTTCAACCTGTTCTCATCTTTAACTAGTTTTATTGTTGTTTTTACTGACTGTGTTTTAGTTTGACTTTTTATTTATCTGTCTATTCTTGTTCTCTCTATGGAATGTCGTGTCTTTGACTACTGAGAAAAGCGCTATAGAAAATAATTGCATTATTATGATTATTATGATTTATTTTAATTATTATTATTGTTGCCTTCCTCTGTACTGTGCTACCTGCCCCCGGTGGCAGCATGCTGCTACTGCTCCTCTCCTGCCCTGGATAAACACAAAGAAATACATTTAATTCAATAATATAGATATATAATAATATGATCGAATACATATATATATTTAATAATATATAATGTAATAATTCAAGCAGTCAAATCAAAATGTCATTAATGTAATGACCTGAGCAGTGGAGCAGAGTGACCCCTGACCCCTGACCTGTGACCTGTCCCTAGCTGGGGTCGGCCATCTTGGAGGCGGTGGAGCGGAACGCTCTGAGCGTGGAGCCGGTGGGCTTCCAGCCCCTCCCCGTCGTCAAGGCCTCCGCTGTGGAGTGTGGAGGTCCCAAGTGAGTCATTCTGCCACACACACACGCTAACACACACACATGCTAACACACACACACGCTAACACACACACACACGCTAACACACACACACACGCTAACACACACACACACACACACGCTAACACACACACACACACGCTAACACACACACACGCTAACACACACACACACATGCTAACACACACACACGCTAACACACACACACGCTAACACACACACACACACACGCTAACACACACACACACATGCTAACACACACACACGCTAACACACACACACGCTAACACACACACACACACACACACACGCTAACACACACACACGCTAACACACACACACGCTAACACACACACCCTAACACACACACGCACACGCTAACACACACACGCTAACACACACACACACACACGCTAACACACACACACGCTAACACACACACATGCTAACACTAACACACACACACGCTAACACACACACACACACACACATGCTAACACACACACGCTAACACACACACGCTAACACACACACGCTAACACACACACACACACACACATGCTAACACACACACACACACACACATGCTAACACACACACACACACACATGCTAACACACACACACACACACACACATGCTAACACACACACACACACACACACATGCTAACACACACACACACACACACGCATGCTAACACACACACACGCTAACACACACACACGCTAACACACACACACACGCTAACACACACACACACACGCTAACACACACACACGCTAACACACACACACGCTAACACACACACCCTAACACACACACGCACACGCTAACACACACACGCTAACACACACACACACACACACGCTAACACACACACACACGCTAACACACACACATGCTAACACTAACACACACACACGCTAACACACACACACACACACACATGCTAACACACACACACGCTAACACACACACGCTAACACACACACGCTAACACACACACACACACACACACACATGCTAACACACACACACACACACATGCTAACACACACACACACACACACATGCTAACACACACACACACACACACATGCTAACACACACACAGACACACACATGCTAACACACACACAGACACACACATGCTAACACACACACAGACACACACATGCTAACACACACACAGACACACACATGCTAACACACACACACACACACACACATGCTAACACACACACACACACCCCCTCCTGGCCTCTCTGGTCCAGCCAGGATATGAAGGAGGGCCAACAGAACTCTGACCAATCCCCACTCCCCGCCGTCACTCTACTCTGGGATTGGCTGGTTATTTCAGGAAGTGATGCATTCAAACTGGGAGGAAACAGGAAGACATAGCTAACATCTTCATTCTGCACAGACTCTCTGTCTCCCCCTCCCTCTGTCTCCCCCTCCCTCTCTCTCCCCCTCCCTCTCTTCTTCACCTCCCTCTCTCTCCCCCTCCCTCTCTTCTTCACCTCCCTCTCTCTTCACCTCCCTCTCTCTCCCCCTCCCTCTCTCTCCCCCTCCCTCTCTTCTTCACCTCCATGCTCGTCTTCTCTCTCGGTGTGTTTCTGGCTTCAGTCTTTCTCCTCATTTCTCCATCACTTTGTTTTCTTTTCTTTTCTTTCGTTCTGTTGTTCACACCTGTCTGGACGCCCCCTAGTGGCAGAAGGGCTGAGGTAGTCACGTAAGTCCTCACAATTCTCTCTCTCTCCCTCCATCCTTCTCCTCCTTCTCTGTCTCTCTCCCTCCCTCCTTCCCTCCCTGTCTCTCTCCATCCTCTGGTCTCTCAGTGTGTGTGTGTGTGTGTGTGTGTGTGTGTGTGTGTTTGTGAGAAGCATTGACAGTGTTTTAACTGAGTCTGTGTTTGTTAGTGAATCAGATTCATCCTTGGCTCCTGTAGTACAGCTGTAGGCCTGGTCATCTCTCCTCTCCTCCCTCCTCCTCTCCTCCCACCTCCCTCCTCTCCTCCCTCCTCCTCTCTCCTGTAGTACAGCTGTAGGCCTGGTCATCTCTCCTCTCCTCCCTCCTCCTCTCCTCCCACCTCCCTCCTCTCCTCTCTCCTGTAGTACAGCTGTAGGCCTGGTCATCCCTCCTCTCCTCCCTCCTCCTCTCCTCCCTCCTCTCCTCCCTCCTCCTCTCTCCTGTAGTACAGCTGTAGGCCTGGTCATCTCTCCTCTCCTCCCTCCTCCTCTCCTCCTCTCCTCCCACCTCCCTCCTCTCCTCTCTCCTGTAGTACAGCTGTAGGCCTGGTCATCTCTCCTCTCCTCCCTCCTCCTCTCCTCCCACCTCCCTCCTCTCCTCTCTCCTGTAGTACAGCTGTAGGCCTGGTCATCCCTCCTCTCCTCCCTCCTCCTCTCCTCCCACCTCCTCTCCTCCCACCTCCCTCCTCTCCTCTCTCCTGTAGTACAGCTGTAGGCCTGGTCATCTCTCCTCTCCTCCCTCCTCTCCTCCCTCCTCCCTCCTCCTCTCCTCCCACCTCCCTCCTCTCCTCTCTCCTGTAGTACAGCTGTAGGCTTGGTCATCCCTCCTCTCCTCCCTCCTCCCTCCTCTCCTCTCCTCCCTCCTCCTCTCCCCTCCTCCCTCCTCCTCTCCTCCTCTGCCTCTCTCATCCTTCTCTCTCCCTCCTACAGGAAGTGCGCCCTCAGTGGCCAGACGAAGACCTGCAAGCACAGGATCAAGTTTGGAGACTCCAGCAGTTATTACTACGTCTCTCCTTACTGTCGTTACAGGGTAATAACCAGTTATTACTACGTCTCTCCTTACTGTCGTTACAGGGTAATAACCAGTTATTACTACATCATTACTGTGGTTACAGGGTAATAACCAGTTATTACTACGTCTCTCCTTACTGTCGTTACAGGGTAATAACCAGTTATTACTACATCATTACTGTGGTTACAGGGTAATAAGATAGATAGATCGGTACCTTATTGTATGAAGGCGTTACAGCAGCTCACATCACAAACAACCAAACAACAACATAAAGTGACAATAGAATAATAGAATAAAATAGACTTCTGAAACATCATATCCAGTAACAACAGTCCAGTATGATTTAACATCCAGCCCCAGCCCCCCCCCCCAGATCACATGAGTATGTAACCCCTTCACCTATATCCCTTCCACACTCCCCCTCTCCCTCCCCCCCCCCCAGATCACATGAGTATGTAACTTCTTCACCTATATCCCTCCCCCCCTCCCCCTCTCCCTCCCCCCCTCTCTAGATCACATCAGTATGTAACTTCTTCACCTATATACGGTACATCCACCAGGGACTGGTCAAACAGGACGGTGAGTTACCATGGTTACTACACTCTGGCCCTCCATGTTACTGTGGTTACACACACACACACACACACACACACACACACTCTCATCCTGCGTCCCTGCGTCCCTGCAGCTGAGCAGATGTTCTGGGAGGTGGAGAAGCTGAGGAAGGAGATGTCATTCGCTAAGCTGGGCTTCTACAAGGAGGAGCTGTGACCAATGGGGTCAAGAGGGAGGCGTGGCCTCCATCCCTGACCGGACACTCCCCCGGACCGACAGGAGAGCTCTCCTCCAATCATGTCAGCCGTCTCTCGGAGGGACCGCCCCCCCCATCCAAAACACTCCTCCATATCATGTCATTTCTGTTCTCTGTGTCTGTGTGTGTGTGTGTGTGTGTGTGTGTGTGTGTGTGTGTGTGTGTGTGTGTGTGTGTGTGTGTGTGTGTGTGTGTGTGTGTG
>NC_139674.1:16285933-16288433 GCF_951799395.1 Argentina silus
TTAGCCCAGACATTCTAGAATCAGTCTTAGCCCAGACATTCTAGAACCAATCTGTTAGCCCAGACATTCTAGAACCAGTCTTAGCCCAGACATTCTAGAACCAGTCTTAGCCCAGACATTCTAGAACCAGTCTGTTAGCCCAGACATTCTAGAACCAGTCTTAGCCCAGACATTCTAGAACCAGTCTTAGCCCAGACATTCTAGAACCAGTCTGTTCTGTGGAGTGGTCTCCCTAGGTGTCCTTGTCATGGTTCAGCCCCGTCTGGACCCAGATCCTCTCAACCAGACTTCAGACACGGAGGAGACCGCAGTCCCACCTTATTAAGACAATATTGTGATCAATCAATAAACCAATCAATCAATATGGCAGAATAATGTCTTAATAATAATAATGTTTTTACATTTTACATTTACATTTTAGACATTTATCAGACGCCTTTATCCAAAGCGACTTACAACAAATACATTTGTTTAAGTAAGTGAATCATCTATCTAACAGTCATCATAAGACAAAGTAATCAATGCTCAGACCAGGGTTAGGGTTAGGGGTTAGGGTTAGTACAGGGGGGTAGTGGGGGTGAAGAGGTCTCTAGGGTTAGGGTTAGAGTTAGTACAGGGGGGTAGAGGGGGTGAAGAGGTCTCTAGGGTTAGGGTTAGTACAGGGGGGTAGTGGGGGTGAAGAGGTCTCTTGGGTTAGGGTTAGTACAGGGGGGTAGTGGGGGTGAAGAGGTCTCTAGGGTTAGGGTTAGGGTTAGTACAGGGGGGTAGTGGGGGTGAAGAGGTCTCTAGGGTTGGGGTTAGTGTTAGTACAGGGGGGTAGTGGGGGTGAAGAGGTCTCTAGGGTTAGGGTTAGGGTTAGTATAGGGGGGTAGTGGGGGTGAAGAGGTCTCTAGGGTTAGGGTTAGTACAGGGGGGTAGTGAGGGTGAAGAGGTCTCTAGGGTTGGGGTTAGTACAGGGGGGTAGTGGGGGTGAAGAGGTCTCTAGGGTTAGGGTTAGTACAGGGGGGTAGTGGGGGTGAAGAGGTCTCTAGGGTTAGGGTTAGTACAGGGGGGTAGTGGGGGTGAAGAGGTCTCTAGGGTTAGGGTTAGGGTTAGTACAGGGGGGTAGAGGGTGTGAAGAGGTCTCTAGGGTTAGGGTTAGTACAGGGGGGTAGTGGGGGTGAAGAGGTCTCTAGGGTTAGGGTTAGGGTTAGTACAGGGGGGTAGTGAGGGTGAAGAGGTCTCTAGGGTTGGGGTTAGTACAGGGGGGTAGTGGGGGTGAAGAGGTCTCTAGGGTTAGGGTTAGTACAGGGGGGTAGTGGGGGTGAAGAGGTCTCTAGGGTTAGGGTTAGGGTTAGTACAGGGGGGTAGTGGGGGTGAAGAGGTCTCTAGGGTTAGGGTTAGGGTTAGTACAGGGGGGTAGTGGGGGTGAAGAGGTCTTTAGGAGGGACCGTTAAGATGTAGGGTTAGGGTTAGGGTTAGTACAGGGGGATAGTGGGGGTGAAGAGGTCTCTAGGGTTAGGGTTAGGGTTAGGGTTAGTACAGGGGGGTAGTGGGGGTGAAGAGGTCTCTAGGGTTAGGGGTAGTACAGGGGGGTAGTGGGGGTGAAGAGGTCTTTAGGGTTGGGGTTAGTACAGGGGGGTAGTGGGGGTGAAGAGGTCTCTAGGGTTAGGGTTAGTACAGGGGTTAGGGTTAGGGTTAGCACAGGGGGGTAGTGGGGGTGAAGAGGTCTCTAGGGTTAGGGTTAGTACAGGGGTGTAGTGGGGGTGTAGAGGTCTTTAGGAGGGACTGTTAAGATGTAGGGTTAGTACAGGGGGGTTAGGGTTAGGGGTAGTACAGGGAGGTTAGGGTTAGTACAGGGGGGTTAGGGTTAGTATAGGGGTTAGGGTTAGTACAGGGGGGTAGAGGGGGTGAAGAGGTCTCTAGGGTTAGGGTTAGGGTTAGTACAGGGGGGTAGTGGGGGTGAAGAGGTCTCTAGGGTTAGGGTTAGGGTTAGTACAGGGGGGTAGAGGGGGTGAAGAGGTCTCTAGGGTTGGGGTTAGGGTTAGTACAGGGGGGTAGTGAGGGTGAAGAGGTCTCTAGGGTTAGGGTTAGATGTAGGGTTAGTACAGGGGGGTTAGGGTTAGATGTAGGGTTAGATGTTAGATGTAGGGTTAGTACAGGGGGGTTAGGGTTAGTATAGGGTTAGATGTTAGATGTAGGGTTAGTACAGGGGGGTTAGGGTTAGTATAGGGTTAGATGTTAGATGTAGGGTTAGTACAGGGGGGTTAGGGTTAGTATAGGGTTAGATGTTAGATGTAGGGTTAGTACAGGGGGGTTAGGGTTAGTATAGGGTTAGATGTTAGATGTAGGGTTAGTACAGGGGGGTTAGGGTTAGTATAGGGTTAGATGTTAGATGTAGGGTTAACTCTAACCCTGAAGAGACGGGTTTTCAATTTGTTATGTCGTTATTAATTAACGGAGCCTCTCGTCTGGAAGAATTACACAATATGCAGATGAGCTGTGAACAGGCTGACAAGAC
>NC_139674.1:16293433-16295933 GCF_951799395.1 Argentina silus
CTCTCTCCCCAGCTGGAGGCGCAGACCCACCGGGTCACCATAGAACAGTCCCAACCGGACCGCAGCAAGAAGCCCTTCCTGCCCGTCACGTTAGTCTCCGCCCCCTCATCATGATGTCATCACCACAGCATTACAACCCCAGCGTGTCTCAGGTTCAGATTACCGTCAACGTCTTCACTGCATGTTTGATTGAATGACGATGATGTCACTCCTCAGGGTGAGTCTGCCTGGCGACGCGATCACCAAGGTAACGATGGGGAGGCTGCACTTCAGCGAGACGACAGCCAATAACATGAGGAAGAAGGGCAAGCCCAACCCCGACCAGAGGTACCCTAACCTAACCCTAACCTAGCCCTAACTCCAACCCTAACCTAACCCTAACCTAACCCTAACCTAGCCCTAACTCCAACCCTAACCTAACCCTAACCTAACCCTAACCCCAACCCTAACCTAGCCCTAACCCCAACCCTAACCTAACCCTAACCTAACCCTAACCTAGCCCTAACTCCAACCCTAACCTAACCCTAACCTAACCCTAACCCCAACCCTAACCTAGCCCTAACCCCAACCCTAACCCCAACCCTAACCTAACCCTAACCCCAACCCCCACCCTAACCTAGCCCTAACCCTAACCTAACCTAACCTAGCCCTAACCTCAACCCCAACCCTAACCCTACCCTGACCCTAACCCCGACCAGAGGTACCCTAACCCTAACCTAACCCTATTCTAACCTAACCTTAACCCCTGACCCTGACCCTAACCCCGACCAGAGGTACCCTAACCCTAACCTAACCCTATTCTAACCTAACCTTAACCCCTGACCCTGACCCGAGGTCAGTCACTACGGTCACTTCACACCACGAGTACTAACCAGGACTGACCAGGACTGACCAGGACTGACCAGGACTGACCAGGACTGACCAGGACTGACCAGTCTAGTGGTTCAGGAATCTGGACTGACAGGTGTATGTGAATGACAGGTGTAATGGCAAAAAAAAGAATTCTACTATTTAGCTTAAGTCTTTATGAAATGTATTGACCTTGTTGTGACCCAATGTACTTTGTTATTTTCCATTACGTGACTGAGGAGGAACCAAAACCGACTGCTCCTTCTATCTCACAACAGACAGTGTGTGACCTGGAACACTCCTAACTGCAGGCTGAGGTTTGAGATAGTGGCTCAGACACCTACACTTGTTTCCCAGCTTCTTTATCAGCAAACAGGTGCAAGATCTGTTGACCCCTCGACCTATGACCTATGACCTATGACGTACGAGCATTGGAGTTAAGGACGGTCCTCTCCTCAGCCACAGCATCAGTCTCTGAATCCACACTGTTGGTGAAGGAATGCTGATCCAGCTTTAAACAACGTTATTTAAACTTTCTATATGCATTAAAACTCTCAACTGAGACCAAACATTGTTTATGGTTGTTCACTGAAATATTTCCATCACAAAGGTGTATTTGATTGACAGGTGTATTTGATTGACAGGTATATGTGATTGACAGGTGTATGTGATTGACAGGCGTATGTGATTGACAGGGGTGTATGATTGACTGGTGTGTGTGATTGACAGGTGTATTTGATTGACGTGTGTATTTGATTGACAGGTACTTCATGATGGTGGTGGGTCTGTATGCGACGGTGAGGGAGGAGAGTTACCTACTGGTGGCCTACGTCTCTGAGAAGATCATAGTCAGGGTGAGGGGGGGGGGGAGGGGAGGGGAGAGAGTTACCTACTGGTGGCCTACGTCTCTGAGAAGATCATAGTCAGGGTGAGGGGGGGGGGGAGGGGGAGGGGAGAGAGTTACCTACTGGTGGCCTACGTCTCTGAGAAGATCATAGTCAGGGTGAGGGGGGGGGGAGGGGGAGGGGAGAGAGTTACCTACTGGTGGCCTACGTCTCTGAGAAGATCATAGTCAGGGTGAGGGGGGGGGGGAGGGGGAGGGGAGAGAGTTACCTACTGGTGGCCTACGTCTCTGAGAAGATCATAGTCAGGGTGAGGGGGGGGGGGAGGGGGAGGGGAGAGAGTTACCTACTGGTGGCCTACGTCTCTGAGAAGATCATAGTCAGGGTGAGGGGGGGGGGGAGGGGGAGGGGAGAGAGTTACCTACTGGTGGCCTACGTCTCGGAGAAGATCATAGTCAGGGTGAGGGGGGGGGGGGAGGGGAGGGGAGAGAGTTACCTACTGGTGGCCTACGTCTCTGAGAAGATCATAGTCAGGGTGAGGGGGGGAGGAGGGGGAGGGGGGGAGGGGGAGAGAGTTACCTACTGGTGGCCTACGTCTCTGAGAAGATCATAGTCAGGGTGAGGGGGGGAGGAGGGGGAGGGGGGGGGGGGAGAGAGTTACCTACTGGTGGCCTACGTCTCTGAGAAGATCATAGTCAGGGTGAGGGGGAGGGGGGGGGGGGGGGAGAGAGTTACCTACTGGTGGCCTACGTCTCTGAGAAGATCATAGTCAGGGTGAGGGGGGGAGGAGGGTGAGGGGGGGGGGGGGA
>NC_139674.1:16305933-16306942 GCF_951799395.1 Argentina silus
ACACACACACACACACACCCTCTGAAGGCTCTTATGACTTATTGAAGCGTAACCGTAGCGATGCTAGACTCATTAGAGATGTGGTGGAGAGTGACAGGAAGACAGGAAACACACATCTCTCCTCTCCAGGACACCGTAGAACATCTGCATTATTCAACACTCTACACCAGCTCCTCCTCCTCTCCTCCTCCCCTCCTCTTCCTCACCTCTGTTTCGTCTGCACAGAAGAGAGGAGAGGAGAGGAGGGGAGGAGACAAGGGGAGGAGAGGAGAGGAGAGTATTACAGAGAGCAGCAATGGTCCGAAGCAGGTGAGAGAGGTGGAGAGAGAGAGACACACGAACACGCTACATACCAACATCACGCCAGCTTCATACAACGCCCCAGCTGACCTGGACTGACCTGGACTGACCTGGACCTATGGTGAGTCATTTTACCCAGAACACTCCAGGCGCTCCATGACCAGACAGACATGCTGCTGATGCACTGAATGGTCTGGTCATGGTCTGGTCATGGTCTGGTCATGGTCTGGTCATGTTCTGGTCATGGTCTGGTCATGGTCTGGTCATGGTCTGGTCATGGTCTGGTCATGTTCTGGTCATGGTCTGGTCATGGTCTGGTCATGTTCTGGTCATGTTCTGGTCATGGTCTGGAGCCACCTGGACTGTTGGTTATTAGATATGGTGATTATTATTATGTGTTCTCTGTGAAATAGAAACAAGCACCTTGGATCTCATCACCTGGTGGGTTATTTACAGATTAAGATAGTAATATTAGATAGAGATTAACATAGTAATATTAGATGTGTAACTGGTCTCTGGCAGTCGATCATAAGGTGATTTATTAGAAAGTTAGATAAGTTCAAGAGTGGAGTGTGTGTGTGTGTGTGTGTGTGTGTGTGTGTGTGTGTGTGTGTGTAGCAGGTGAGCAGGGCCTCTGAGGTAAATAACCTCAACTGGAAAGTCACACACAAACCTGTGTCACTTTACCTCCTGACAGTACTCTCAAATG
>NC_139674.1:16319642-16324642 GCF_951799395.1 Argentina silus
GTGTGTGTGTGTGTGTGTGTGTGTGTGTGTGTGTGTGTGAAAGAAGTGTGCCTATAGGGAGAGGTTACTCCAGGACACTGGTTATTAGGCAGATCTTTGTCTGTACAGTAGAGTACACACACACCACCAGTCTCTCTCACACACACACACTCATTCATTCACTCACACAGACACACACCCACACACACACAGACACACACACACACACACACAGGAGAGCCTGTGAGTGGAGCAGACGTAACTGACTGCAGCATGGAGGGGTATTTAAAACATCTGCCTTCTCTCCCGCTCCAGAACCGCTCCCTTCACGGGCTCCAGGCGTTATCAGAGATCAGAGATCAGGGTGTGATCAGAGATCAGAGATCAGGGTGTGATCAGAGATCAGGGTGTGATCAGAGATCAGAGATCGGAGATCAGGGTGTGATCAGAGATCAGAGATCAGAGATCAGGGTGTGATCAGAGATCAGAGATCAGAGATCAGGGTGTGATCAGAGATCAGAGATCAGAGATCAGGGTAATCATGGAAACATGTTTAGTCAATGACATGATGGAGCCACACCAGCCTTGTTTCCTGAAAGCCTCTGACAGTCTGTGGCTGTGATTCACACGACAGCCTTGGTCTTACTGCGGTACTGAATCTCAGCTGTAGTTAAACAGCGGGCCTGTGCTCTGCGGTACTGAATCTCAGCTGTGGTTAAACAGCGGGCCTGTGCTCTTCAAGCCTCCTAAGCACTTTCCATTACAAATTTCCGGACTTTTTCCGAGGGCTCAGTTGATTGGCAGGTTTATGTTTAGGCTGTGAAAGCTGCGCGTGCTCAGTGGTGACCTCCTGACCTCCTGACCTCCTGACCTCCTGACCTCCTGACCTCAGAAAGCTCTAGACACACAACACAGCCATGGATTAAAGGACTTGGTGAGTGTAGATCTGTGTAAATAAATTGTCTCTGAAGTAATATTGAATACAACTCTGAACTCTTCTAGTATGAAAAATGACAGCTATCTTTCCAGACTGTAAATTGTGTGTGTGTGTTTTCCATACTTTTCCAGGTCTGGAAATGGTCAATATTTTATTCCATACTCTCCCAGACTTCCTGCATAGGAAACCTGATGAACACGTCTGAGTAACTAGGAAACCTGATGAACACGTCTGAGTAACTAGGAAACCTGATGAACACGTCTGAGTAACTAGGAAACCTGATGAACACGTCTGAGTAACTAGGAAACCTGATGAACACGTCTGAGTAACTAGGAAACCTGATGAACAGACGTCTGAGTAACTAGGAAACCTGATGAACACGTCTGAGTAACTAGGAAACCTGATGAACAGACGTCTGAGTAACTAGGAAACCTGATGAACACAAGTCTGAGTAACTAGGAAACCTGATGAACACGTCTGAGTAACTAGGAAACCCAATGAACACGTCTGAGTAACTAGGAAACCTGATGAACACACGTCTGAGTAACTAGGAAACCTGATGAACACACGTCTGAGTAACTAGGAAACCCGATGAACAGACGTCTGAGTAACTAGGAAACCTGATGAACACAAGTCTGAGTAACTAGGAAACCTGATGAACACGTCTGAGTAACTAGGAAACCCAATGAACACGTCTGAGTAACTAGGAAACCTGATGAACACACGTCTGAGTAACTAGGAAACCTGATGAACACACGTCTGAGTAACTAGGAAACCCGATGAACAGACGTCTGAGTAACTAGGAAACCCGATGAACACACGTCTGAGTAACTAGGAAACCTGATGAACAGACGTCTGAGTAACTAGGAAACCTGATGAACAGACGTCTGAGTAACTAGGAAACCTGATGAACACACGTCTGAGTAACTAGGAAACCCAATGAACACGTCTGAGTAACTAGGAAACCTGATGAACACACGTCTGAGTAACTAGGAAACCTGATGAACACACGTCTGAGTAACTAGGAAACCCGATGAACAGACGTCTGAGTAACTAGGAAACCCGATGAACACACGTCTGAGTAACTAGGAAACCTGATGAACAGACGTCTGAGTAACTAGGAAACCTGATGAACAGACGTCTGAGTAACTAGGAAACCTGATGAACACACGTCTGAGTAACTAGGAAACCCGATGAACACGTCTGAGTAACTAGGAAACCTGATGAACACGTCTGAGTAACTAGGAAACCTGATGAACACACGTCTGAGTAACTAGGAAACCCGATGAACACACGTCTGAGTAACTAGGAAACCTGATGAACAGACGTCTGAGTAACTAGGAAACCTGATGAACAGACGTCTGAGTGGAAGGAAACGTCTGGGTGGAAACGTCAGCTAAATGGCATATATATATATTGCTGACCTAATCTGTTCATCTGTTGAGTCGATCATTCTGACCTAAGTTATGTTCTCTTGCCAAATAAGTAGAAATATTCATATTTCATCCATAAGAATGTTTCTTTCTATTTTTCTACTCCGGACCCTCCTCTGATTGGTGGTCTTATACTGCCACCTAGTGGAGTGAAGAGGAAATGCAACAACAACAAATAAAAGAAAAGCAGCAGAATGACTAATGTTTAGTGAGGATTTGTTTCGCTGTGGATGGATGTTCTAGAGAGAAGAGAGAAGTGGGCCTGGTGGCAGTATGTGGCTGCAGGGAGGAGACACAGGGAGGAGACACAGGGAGGAGACACAGGGCTCCCAAGTGGAAAAATAAAGACAACAATTCTTATTGAATGAAACATGTACATATTCAGAAAATCAATAAATACAGGAGACGTGTGTGTGTTGGATGTGATTTTGTGCATGTCGTATGTCCTGTGGCTGCCCTTTGGCATCGACTCCATGTTCTATGCAGTGTGGTGTTCCCTGGTGAGCTGTGTTCTGCTGGGGATGGTCTGTGCTGTGGTCGCTGTGAACCTGAAGACCAGGAGAAGAGACCAGGCTTCTCAGAGGACCCTGAGGAGGAGACAGGAGGAGAGAGAGGAGGAGAGAGAGGAGGAGAGAGAAGAGGAAACCAGTTTGTGAGCAGATAAGGTCAAATGTTATACCATTAAGCAGAGAAAATGTCTGCAACATAGACTTGATGTATTTATAGATAGATGTGTGTATGTGAGAGGAGGAGGGACTCCAGACTCATTTATGAAACCAGAATATGTCAGTTTCCTTCTTATTTCAGTGATATGAATTTGCATTACTGTAGAAAGTAGGTTGTAGGGGCTAGAGGTTGAGTCTAGGGTGTAGGGGCTAGGGGTTGAGTCTAGGGTGTAGGGGCTAGGGGTTGAGTCTAGGGTGTAGGGGCTAGGGGTTGAGTCTAGGTTGTAGGGGCTAGGGGTTGAGTCTAGGTTGTAGGGGCTAGGGGTTGAGTCTAGGTTGTAGGGGCTAGGGGTTGAGTCTAGGTTGTAGGGGCTAGGGGTTGAGTCTAGGTTGTAGGGGCTAGGGGTTGAGTCTAGGGTGGAGGGCCTAGGGCGTAGGGGCTAGGGGTTGAGTCTAGGGCGTAGGGGCTAGGGGTTGAGTCTAGGGTGTAGGGGCTAGGGGTTGAGTCTAGGGTGGAGGGCCTGTTTCTCTGTCCTGGGCCTCTCTAAGGTCAGCTGAACGGGTTGTGATGTTTTCTGTTTTTCTCTGTCAGCTCTTTGGAATGGCCTTCTCCATGACCCTCTACTGCCAGATAGGGAAGAGGGACGTCACCACAGCCTAACTGCAGCCATACTCTCCACCTGAAGATGGCGCCACACACTGTACAGGCCAGATCCATCACACAGTAAACGCATGGCATGTTATCTAGTCTACTGTAAGTTGCCAGGTGCTGTATTGCGCTCTTCTTTTGATTGTGTGCTTGATGCATCAAAGGGAAATCTGTGTTTTTGGATATCTACATTTTGGTGAGAGACTCATTGGTGTTAAATGTTTTTACTGCTGTCAAACTTACTTTATATTCATAAAGATGTAATTTTGCCAGTTATTAAAAGTTTAGATGGATAACTGCAGTCATATCATGATGATGCCTTGTTTGTTTTTTCCCTGCCTGTAAACGATGCCCTTTCTCCTCTGGGGACTTTGGAAATAAACAGAACCAGTAACATTCTGTACTGAGTTTGTTGAAAGTGGAATGTATTCTTTAGGTTATTGAACATCAAAATGTAACAGTATCTAAAGTGTTGAAAAGAGAATCGTGTGTGTGTGCAGTTCACATGCAGGATCCATTCTGTCTGGAGTAACCTGACCTCAACTCTGACAGGGTCACATCATCTGACCTCAACTCTGACAGGGTCACATCATCTGACCTCAACTCTGACAGGGTCACATCATCTGACCTCCCCTATACGACCACGGGCCTGGGCTCATGTAGACCACTCTGAACTAGTACTATGTTACTATGGTACTATGTTACTATGGTACTATGGTACTATGTTACTATGGTACTATGGTACTATGGTACTATGGTACTATGTTACTATGTTAATATGTTACTATGGTACTATGGTACTATGTTACTATGGTACTATGTTACTATGTTACTATGTTACTATGTTACTATGGTACTATGGTACTATGTTACTATGGTACTATGGTACTATGTTACTATGTTACTATGTTACTATGTTACTATGGTGCTATGTTACTATGGTACTATGGTACTATGGTACTATGTTACTATGGTACTATGTTACTATGTTACTATGTTACTATGGTACTATGGTACTATGTTACTATGTTACTATGGTACTATGTTACTATGTTACTATGTTACTATGGTACTATGGTACTATGTTACTATGTTACTATGTTACTATGGTACTATGTTACTATGCTACTATGTTACTATGTTACTATGGTACTATGGTACTATGGTACTATGTTACTATGTTACTATGGTACTATGGTACTATGGTACTATGTTACTATGTTACTATGGTACTATGTTACTATGGTACTATGTTACTATGTTACTATGGTACTATGGTACTATGGTACTATGTTACTATGTTACTATGGTACTATGGTACTATGGTGCCAAGCAGA
>NC_139674.1:16329642-16332142 GCF_951799395.1 Argentina silus
CCCCCAACCCTTAACCCTAACCCCCAACCCTTAACCCTAACCCCTAACCCTTAACCCTTAACCCTTAACGCTAACCCTGAACCTAAAACCCGAACCCTAACGACTGGCAGACTCTCTTGGGGTCTAGACACAACAGCACAAAGCTTATGAGGAGGTATGAACGATAAAATGTACAGCAGTTTATTTCTGCATGTTTTCATTTCTTCTTTGTATGATTTTCTGGTTGCTGTGATTTGTAGCACTTTTCTTTCAGCAGTTATAATAATATGAATACCAACCTCATGGGCTTTTGAAGCTGAGTGTTGTCTCCAACAAAGGGCCACCTTGGCTCTGACCCTGACCCGGGCGCTGATCTTGACCTAACCCTAACCCTTAACCCAGACCTTGACCCGGACCTCAACCCTAACCTCAACCCTAACCCCAACTCTAACCCTAAACTTAACCCTAACCTCAACCCTAACTCTAACCTCAACCCAAACCCCAACCCTAACCCTAATTCTAACCCTGACCCTAACCCTAACCCAAGCATAACTACAACCCTGGCCCTGGCCCGGGCCTTGACACTGACCCAGCCCTAATCCTAACCCTAACCCGGAATTTAACAACAACCTTGACCGTGACCCTAATCCTAATCCTAATCAACGATAGAGTTTGAGTGACTTTGACCTGTGCCTGTGCATAACAACACATTTATGTGTTGGCAACAGTCCCCTAACCTAACTCTAACCCTAACCTTAATCCTGACTCTAACCCTAACTCTAACCCTAACCTTAATCCTGACTCTAACCCTAACCCTAACTCTAAACCTAACTCTAACCCTAACCTTAATCCTGACTCTAACCCTAACTCTAACCCTGGCCCTAACTCTAACCCTAACCTTAATCCTGACTCTAACCCTAACTCTAACCCTAACTCTAACCCTGACCCTAACTCTAACCCTGACCCTAACTCTAGCACAATGTTAGCACATAGCTAACCCTAACCCTAACCCTAGCACAGTGTTAGCACCCGAACCCTGACCCTGGCCCTAACTCTAACCCTGGCCCTAACTCTAACCCTAACCCTGACATGAGTCCCCCTCCTACCTTGCTGCTCCTAATCTTGTTGAAGATGGAACATTGCAGAAGGATCCGCTCATCGTCAGACGTTTTCTGGAGAACAGATGGAAACAACACACAACACACAACATACAACACACAACATACAACATACAACACACAACATACAACACACAACATACAACACACAACATACAACATACAACATACAACACACAACATACAACACACAACATACAACATACAACACACAACATACAACACACAACATACAACACACAACATACAACACACAACATACAACATACAACACACAACATACAACATACAACACACAACATACAACATACAACACACAACATACAACACACAACACACAACATACAACATACAACACACAACATACAACATACAACACACAACACACAACATAAAACATACAACACACAACACACAACATACAACATACAACACACAACATACAACACACAACATACAACATACAACATACAACACACAACACACAACATACAACATACAACACACAACACACAATATACATCACACAACACACAACATACAACATACAACATACAACACACAACACACAACATACAACATACAACACACAACATACAACATACAACACACAACACACAACATACAACACACAATATACATCACACAACACACAACATACAACATACATCATACAAGACACAACATACAACATACAACACACAACATACAACATACAACATATACAACATACAACATATAACATACAATACACAACAAATACAACAAATACAACACACAACACATACAACATACAACACACAACATACAACACACATCACATACAACATACATAACATACAACACATACAACATATAACATACAACACATACAACATATAACATACAACACATACAAAATACAACTTACAACATACAATAGATTTGGGACCAGGCTAAAGCATATACAGATCTGTATTGATAATGATATTGATAATGATAATGATACTGATAATGATATTGATAATGGTATTGATATTGTTAATGACAATGATATTGATAATAATGATAATGATATTGATATTGTTAATGACAACGATATTGATAATAATGATAATGATATTGATAAGGATATTGATAATGATATTGAATGATTGATAATCAGGAGAGCTGTACTTACGATGCCGCTGCCAGCATTCTCCACCAGACTGTGCAGCTTGTTCAGATCCACACAGGCCGGGCCCACTGCCACACACCTGTCCCCCCGCCAGGCCCCGCCCCTCCGCCGCGCCCCGCCACACCAGCCCCCCCAGCAGGACAGGAGGACCAGCAGCACCTTCCACACAACACCACCCAACATCACTGAATCACTGAATCACTCAGCTTTAACCTGACTCACTGAATCACTCAGCTTTAACCTGACT
>NC_139674.1:16344642-16345651 GCF_951799395.1 Argentina silus
GCACTGAATGCCCAGGTATGGAAGGGGTTGGAGAGGAAGGGTAGGGGGGTGATGGGTGGGGAGGGAGGGGGGGGGGGGTGATGGGTGGGGAGGGGGGGGGGGGGGGTCAGGCTGATGTGTGGTGGATGAGTGTGTCAGAGTTCAGAGGCAAAACTGTGGTTTCCCAGCATGCACTAAACTTTCTAGGTAGCTGAGCGTGTTGCTGGGCAACAGCGTCAGTCTGAAACTAACACCTCCTGAACCACCATCGTCGTGACTACCATCACTGAAGAGTATGGTATCTTGAATAGTCATGACTGGTTTGAGTCTGTCCCATGGAAACTTTTTTGACAGTGCACATTTCATTTTCATTATGCTTCCCATAATTGCTTGGGAGTTATCAGACAGATCAGAGTGTCTGTCGTTAGACATGTTACACAACTACAGCCATAGATAGAGAGAGAGAGAGAGGGAGATGGAGAGAGAGAGGGATAGAGAGATAGAGAGAGAGAGAGAGAGAGAGAGAGATGGAGAGAGAGAGGGAGAGAGAGATGGAGAGAGAGAGAGAGATGGAGAGATGTTCTCCAGAGTTGAGGTGTCACCTCAGAAACGATGACAGGTCAGGTTTCTGTGTAGGCCGCAACCCCAGAATGCGTCAGGTGACAACGAAGGTAGGAACTAAATAAATGTTCCTCCTACGTTGGCATCCCAGACAGACACAGGAGGGGCACCACCGGATGACCTCACAGAGAACATTCCGCTTGTAATAGGAAGTACAGGAGGCTGAGACAGTGATACACTTCCTGTTTACATTTCCTCTTTATATGCCCACAATACAACTACATATATGAAGGAGACATTCATTCCCATAAACTATCATTTGTTCATGGAGACGAGGAGATGACAGTCAAGGCTAGGCAGAGAGAGAGATAGAGAGAGAGGCAGAGAGAGAGAGAGAGAGAGAGGCAGAGAGAGAGAGAGAGAGAGGCAGAGAGAGAGATAGAGAGAGAGGCAGAGAGAGAGAGAGAGA
>NC_139674.1:16345851-16348351 GCF_951799395.1 Argentina silus
TCTCTCTCTCTCTCTCTCTCACTCCACCTCCCCCTGTTTCTCTCTCTCTCTCTGTCTCTCTCTCTCTCACTCCACCTCCCCCTGTTTCTCTCTCTTTCTGACTCTCACTATACATAAGACTGGTAGTTACCACTTTAAAATATGCGACATCTACACCGACATTGTTTTATATGCTAATTTATTCAAATAGGTTATAAATACAGTACATTTGGACATGGACAAAGAATCACATCACCATAATAAATTACACTTGATAATAAATA
The DNA here is from genome assembly GCF_951799395.1 of Argentina silus. NCBI lineage: Eukaryota > Metazoa > Chordata > Actinopteri > Argentiniformes > Argentinidae > Argentina > Argentina silus. The sequence continues at coordinate 16,346,115 of NC_139674.1, forward strand.
TGTTAAGTTATATTAAGTTGTTAAATTAAGAAATAAAATGAAATAAAGAGCATCAGGAAGTAGCACGCTAATCTGGAACAGGTGGGTGTAGTATTGGCCAATCAGAAGCCACAGCTCATCCTATGTTTTCATTGGTGGTTGTGCCTGTCACTCAGCCCCGTCTGGCCAGAGCAGACGCTCGCTGGAACACTTCCTTCAGCTCGTTAAGAGCCTTCCTCTGCACCACCTCGTCATCCACCTGCACACACACACACACACACACACACACACACACAATAACACAGTTATCCACCTGCACACACACACACACACACACACACACACACACACACACACACACTCACACACACACACACAGTGACCCCTCCTCACCTTGATGTTGGCCAGCCTCTGTAGCTGTGTGTGGAGATGGTGGTCTCTGTCCTGGTAGAGGTGTCTCTTCAGGTCCTCCACGCCCGCCTTCAGGCTGCGGAGGACCCTGCCAGCGTCCATGAGGCCTCCATCCTCCATCCTGTGCAGCATGGAGGACAGGATGTGGATGTACACGTCTAGGGTGGCGTTCAGCAGCAGCTTCTGATCTCGCTCCTGATGGACAGAAGAGAGAGAGAGAGAGAGGAGGGGTGCGGGGGTGTGGGGGGGAGGAGGGAGAGAGATGACTGTTTAGGTTTCTGAATGAATGTCTGCAGGCTTTAGTTCGCAGGGCTAACATAGTTTGGTGGTGCAGATGATCAGGGTTTCAAACCCAGGCAGGAAAGAGAGAGAGAGGAAGAGAGAGAGAGGAAGAGAGAGAGAGAGAGGGAGAGGGAGAGGGAGAGAGAGGGAGAGGGAGAGAGAGGGAGAGAGAGGGAGAGGGAGAGAGAGGGAGAGAGAGGGAGAGAGAGGGAGAGGGAGAGAGAGGGAGAGAGAGAGAGGGAGAGGGGAGAGGGGAGAGAGAGGGAGAGAGAGGGAGAGGGAGAGAGAGGAAGAGAGAGGAGGGTGTTGACCTCGTATGTGTTGTTTCGTAGCAGGGTGATGAAGAGAGGGTTCTGAACCAGAGCGTTGTCCTTCAGCGCCTGAATCAATAAATCAATACATCAATAAATCAATACATCAATAAATCAATACATCAACCAACCAACCAACCAATCAGTCTGCCTGACTGCCTGTCTGTCATGGAGCCCCGGACCAGAACAGGCTGACCAGTCGTAGGAGTCTCTACTCACCAGGGGTTCCACCAGCTTCTCGATGTCCTTCTCCATTTTCCCCGACACGAACAAGCTTCGTCCCTGGACCGTCCCTAACCACAGCCCCAGGACTAGGACCAGGCCTACAGACGTCTTCATCATCATTATCATCATTATCCTGGTTACACCTGGTCACGTTCCTGGTCTCCACTGGTCTCTTTTGGTCTCTACTGGTCTCCACTGGTCTTTACTGGTCTCTACTGGTCTTTACTGGTCTCGTTACGTCAAATCCAGATCAACTGAGGTCTTGTAAAGCTTCTCTGGTGTCCTGGTCAGAACAGCCGTGCGTCGTCCTGGTGTCTGTCTCTGACTGAGTATGACTGTGTCTGTGTGTGTGTGTGTGTGTGTGTGTGTCTAACCTAACCTTGTCTGGGGTATTTATATGTGAGAAGCGTCCTTCGACGTTAGACGGAGGTTTCTGGGGTTTGGGGTTTTAGTGGGTTTCATCGTCACGTTTCCTTTCAATCTGAGGAGCGCTGCTCCTAAACGTTGACGCGTTCTCACCCACCGAACTAACCTTAACCTTCTAACAACCCAGTTCTAGGGATTGGCAGGGGTCTTCCCGGGGGGGGGGGGGTGGGGGTGAACACCGATGATGGGGAAGGGTTCAACGATGCTGAGAAGCACTTGTGGCTGTTGTTAGAAATTATTTTTCTAAAAACATAACTCTATGTTAGAGTAAGCGCAGGAGCGGTTGGTGGTGCTGGGGCGTGTCTGAAATAATTTAGAATAATATAATAATAAATAATATATCTGCCATTTAGCTGAACGCTTTTGTCCAAAGTGACTTACATTACAGTGAGTTCATACATTTCAGTATAGATGGTCCCAGCAGGAATCAAACCCACAACCTAAGCGTTGTTCGCGCCGTGCTCTACCGACTGAGCCACAGACGACTAATAAAAGTGCTATTTTCAAGGAACATTTTGAAGACGTTTTCAGCGGACCTGATGCCACTTACTGTAACCTGGTCGCAAATAACGTCTCTCTAACCGTGACTCCGCCCACCTGAGT
>NC_139674.1:16353351-16375851 GCF_951799395.1 Argentina silus
AGGCTGAGAGAGGCTGGGAGGGGCTGAGAGGCTGGGAGAGGCTGAGAGGCTGGGAGAGGCTGAGAGGCTGGGAGAGGCTGGGAGGCTGAGAGGCTGGGAGAGGCTGAGAGGCTGAGAGGCTGAGAGGCTATGCTTTTCCTAGATCTACTAGTGTCCCTAAACGAGTTTAAAAACTGTTCAGAAGTGGAAATGTTTTCTGTCGACCGGATCATGTTGTTGATGATTGAATTGTGTTTCAAATGTTGGATTGACTGCTGCTGCTTTCTTTCTCCTGGTTAAATAAAGGTTCAAATAGAATCAAATCAACAGTCCCTGTCCTGTAAAAGGAGCCTGGACTGGACTATTCAACCACTGCTCTTTTGTTTAGGGATTAGATGAAGGTTTTACAGTCAAGGTTTGGTTTCTGAATCCTGGTGTTTTCTGTGAGGTAATATGGATAATATAGACGATGTTCATCCACAGATTACAAGACGCACCAGTCTTCATATCCATCCAAATATCACTTTATTTTGGTGGGCAGGAGTCAAATCTGACAATATGGCAACAAAGCTTTTGAGGAAGAAAACCTCCTCAAAGTTTTCAACAACAACAACATTAATAATAATAATAATAAGATGTTCTAAGCTGTGTCGTCACAACACTCGACAGATTCAACGTTTGGATAATAACTTATTGAACAGAACTGAGGATATGATATCAGAAAAATCTGTCATCAACAGACAATGAAATAAACAAATAATAAGTTAATAATCAGGAACCCTACAACAATAAATACATCAAATACAACTCAAAGTTGAACAAACACTAAAATAGTAACATACTGGTAAAATACTGGTAAAATACTGATAAAATACTGGTAAAACTCTACATTGTGTTGCTACATGAGAAAGCTGTGTTTACAGAGACCTACTGGACCCCCCAGGGACCTACTGGACCCCCCAGGGACCTACTGGACCCCCCAGAGACCTACTGGACCCCCCAGGGACCTACTGGACCCCCCAGGGACCTACTGGACCCCCCAGAGACCTACTGGACCCCCCAGGGACCTACTGGACCCCCCAGAGATCTACTGGACCCCCCAGGGACCTACTGGACCCCCCAGAGATCTACTGGACCCCCCAGGGACCTACTGGACCCCCCAGAGACCTACTGGACCCCCCAGGGTTCTAGAATCAACTAGGGTTCAATTGGAACCTTTTCCTCTGTGTCCTCTCCTCCAGTGTGTGTGGTGTGTGTGTGTGTGTGTGTGTGTGTGTGTGTGTATGTGTGGTGTGTGTGTGTGTGTGTGTGTGTGTGTGTGTGCGTGCGTGCGTGCGTGCGTGCGTGCGTGTGTGTGTGTGTGTGTGTGTGCGTGTGTGTGCGTGTGTGTGCGTGTGTGTGCGTGTGTGTGCGTGTGTGTGCGTGTGTGTGTGTGTGTGTGTGTAGACTACTGACAGTGTTTCCGGGGTGTTCTGCCAGCGTCTCTGATCTCGCTGATCCAGTGGAGGACGAATCGGAACTCCCCAACAGCCTTGGACACGCCCTCCTCTGTCAGCTGACCCAAAACAACAACCACAGGTTAACTATATTACTACTATATAACTACACTATATATACTATACTACTACTATATAACTACACTATATATACTATACTACTACTATATAACTACACTATTACACTACTACACTACTACACTACTACACTACTACACTACACTACTACACTACTACACTACTACACTACACTACTACACTACACTACTACACTACACTACACTACTACACTACTACACTACACTACTACACTACACTACACTACACTACTACACTACACTACACTACACTACACTACTACACTACTACACTACTACACTACACTACTACACTACACTACACTACTACACTACACTACACTACACTACTACACTACACTACTACACTACTACACTACACTACTACACTACACTACTACACTACACTACTACACTACACTACACTACACTACACTACACTACTACACTACACTACTACACTACACTACTACACTACTACACTACACTACACTACACTACTACACTACACTACTACACTACACTACTACACTACACTACTACACTACACTACACTACACTACTACACTACACTACTACACTACTACACTACACTACTACTACACTACTACACTACACTACACTACACTACTACACTACACTACTACACTACTACACTACACTACTACACTACTACACTACACTACTACACTACACTACTACACTACTACACTACACTACTACACTACACTACTACACTACACTACACTACTACACTACACTACACTACACTACTACACTACTACACTACACTACTACACTACACTACTACACTACTACACTACTACACTACACTACACTACTACACTACTACACTACACTACTACACTACTACACTACTACACTACACTACACTACTACACTACTACACTACTACTACACTACACTACTACACTACACTACTACACTACACTACTACACTACTACACTACTACACTACACTACTACACTACACTACACTACACTACACTACACTACTACACTACACTACTACACTACTACACTACACTACTACACTACACTACACTACACTATACTACTACACTACACTACTACACTACACTACTACACTACTACACTACACTACTACACTACACTACTACACTACTACACTACACTATACTACTACACTACTACACTACACTACTACACTACACTACACTACTACACTAATACACTACACTACTACACTACACTATACTACTACACTACTACACTACACTACTACACTACACTACACTACTACACTACACTACACTACACTACTACACTACTACACTACTACACTACACTACTACACTACACTACTACACTACACTACACTACACTACTACACTACACTACTACACTACTACACTACTACACTACACTACTACACTACTACACTACACTACTACACTACACTACTACACTACTACACTACACTACTACACTACACTACTACACTACTACACTACACTACTACACTACTACACTACACTACTACACTACACTACTACACTACTACACTACTACACTACACTACTACACTACTACACTACTACACTACTACACTACACTACTACACTACACTACTACACTACACTACTACACTACTACACTACTACACTACACTACTACACTATTACACTACACTACTACACTACACTACACTACACTACTACACTACTACACTACACTATTATACTAATACACTACTACACTACTACACTACACTACTACACTACTACATTACTACACTACACTACTACACTACTACACTACACTATTATACTAATACACTATTATACTACATTACTACACTACTACACTACACTACTACACTACACTACTACACTACTACATTACTACACTACACTACACTACACTACACTACTACACTACACTACTACACTACACTACTACACTACTACACTACTACATTACTACACTAATACACTACACTACACTACTACACTACACTACACTACACTACTACACTACTACACTACACTACTACACTACTACACTACTACAGTACTACACTACACTAATACACTACTACCTGTTGAGAGATGCTGGCAATGTTTGAGTCATGTGACTGTGTGTGTGTGTGTGTGTGTGTGTGTGTGTGTTATAAATGAGTGTTTACCTTCTCAAATGTTCTGTTCATTCTCCGGAGCTGTCTCTTGGACCAGGTCGTCTCTGTGTTCGGAGTCTCCACCAGCTGGCCAAGAAGAATGCTCAGTTCTCTAAACATGTAACATACTGTATATCTGTTACCAACTGTACACCTGTCTGTCTGTCTGTCTGTCTGTCTGTCTGTCTGTCTCTCTTCCTCTCCGTCCATCCGTCTATCTGATTGTCTCTGTCTGTCTGCCTGTCTGTCTGCCTGCCTGTCTGTCTGTCTGTCTGTCTGTCTGTCTGTCTGTCTGTCTAACTGACTGTCTGTCTGTCTGTCTGTCTAACTGACTGTCTGTCTAACTGACTATCTGTCTGTACACCTGTCTCTCTGAACATGAGCCTGTTTCCGGTCAGTTGAGGTCATAGGTCAGAGGTCATACTCACACATCGCTCCACGTCCTGTCTGATGCGGGACAGAAGGAACAGGAAGTCCCTCGGGGAGCGTTTCTCCACGCGCTCGCTGCTGAAGACCCTGTCATAGACGTCCAACATCTGCTTCAGCTCCCAAACGCCCACTTGTCTCTAAGACACAAAAACATCAAAACATCCAAACATTCCAAAGATAATATGATGATTATTTAATGACGCATCAAAGAGTTTGAATGCTGTTTAGCACCTTTAATAACCAAACATGTTTACAACATTTTGGTGTAAAAAGAATAAAGCCTTTTACCTTCCTGCAAGAGGATGGCGTGTTGAAACTGGGTAGAAATCTTTGGGATCTTTTTCCATCCACCTGTCAAAACATCCTTCAGTCAGGCTCGGTTTCAACTGCAAGCTATGATTTCAACAACTGTACATGAAAACATTGAACAGTTCTGTGAGACTAAACTTGAAACTGTGAGAATGTCATCTACTTACAGGGAGAGAGAGAGTCAGAGCCTTGGTCATCTTCAGTAGTTGTTGGATGAGGTCGTCGGGTATTTTCTCCATACAGGCCTGCGCGCTGCCGAGGGGACCGAGCGTCACCGCCACCAAGGCCACCGTGACCAACACCGCCGCGCGCATCTCCGCTGATCTGTCGGTAACCGTGAGTGTCCTCGCGGCAGAGCTCCAGTGAACGTGTGGAGTCTGAAGCTCCTCCGGTCATTTTATATTCATACCGACTTCCCCGCGCCGGTCTGAACATTCCCACTCGAAACCTGACGCGTAAAAGTTCCAGATTCCGCAGACCGGACACCGACCGGCGCGCTGGTGCTGATGCTGCCGTTATCGCTCTGTGATCTCGCGGTCGGTTTCACTTATCGCTCGATGCGGTTACCGAGCAGAGATCAGTGGAGAGATAAAGTAGGTTAGGGGTTCACGGCTCCTGGTTAGGGTTAGCGTTAGGGTTAGTCATCAGAGGCCTTTTACCGAACGACACCACAACGCTTATTCACACACAATGAGCTGAATCTGCTCCAGTTAACACTGCCTCCCTGAATGGGACACATTTACCCTGCATCATCTATAAACCACCAGACAGACAGATAGATAGATAGATAGATAGACAGATAGATAGATAGATAGATAGATAGATAGATAGATAGATAGATAGATAGATAGATAGATAGATAGATAGATAGACAGATAGATAGAGAGAGAGAGAGAGAGAGAGAGAGAGAGAGAGAGAGAGAGACAGACAGACAGACAGACAGACAGGTAGGTAGGTGGACGGACGGATGGACGGACGGACGGACAGACAGACAGATAGATACTGTAGATAGATCTTTACATATTTATTTATGTGTGTGTGTGTGTTTGCTTATGTAATAGTTGGTAATTACTGGAAGGTGATGCACCATCCTGGGTATGATGAGTAGGCAGCTCTGCACCCCCCCCCCCCCCTCTGTAACCAGGTCACCAGCGACGTGCTCTGACCCAGTTAGCAGCAGCCTCAGACGTCTACTATGCTACAGGAGGCTACGCTACAGGAGGCTATGTTACAGGAGTCTAGGCTACAGGAGGCTACGCTACAGGAGGCTATGTTACAGGAGTCTAGGCTACAGGAGGCTATGTTACAGGAGTCTAGGCTACAGGAGGCTACGCTACAGGAGGCTATGTTACAGGAGTCTAGGCTACAGGAGGCTATGTTACAGGAGTCTAGGCTACAGGAGGCTATGCTACAGGAGGCTACACTACGCTACAGGAGTCTAGGCTACAGGAGGCTATGCTACAGGAGGCTACGCTACAGGAGGCTACGCTACAGGAGGCTACGCTACAGGAGGCTATGCTACAGGAGGCTATGCTACGCTACAGGAGTCTAGGCTACAGGAGGCTATGCTACGCTACAGGAGTCTAGGCTACAGGAGGCTATGCTACAGGAGGCTACGCTACAGGAGGCTATGCTACAGGAGGCTACGCTACAGGAGGCTATGCTACAGGAGGCTACGCTACAGGAGGCTATGCTACAGGAGGCTATGCTACAGGAGGCTACGCTACAGGAGGCTACGCTACAGGAGGCTACGCTACGCTACAGGAGTCTAGGCTACAGGAGGCTAGGCTACAGGAGGCTACGCTACACTACAGGAGGCTATGCTACAGGAGGCTAGGCTACGCTATGCTACAGGAGGCTAGGCTACAGGAGGCTACAGATTTACCCTCTTCTCTTCCTTGTCCACCTGCCTACCTGTCTAACTGTCTAACTGTCTAACTGTCTACCTGTCCACCTGTCTACCTGTATAACTGTCTACCTGTCCACCTGTCTACCTGTCTAACTGTCTACCTGTCTAACTGTCTACCTGCCCACCTGTCTACTTGTCTACCTGTCTAACTGCCCAGCTGTCTACCTGTCTACCTGTCCATCTGTCTGCCTGCCCACCTGCCCACCTGTCTACCTGTCTACCTGTCCAACTGTCTGCCTGCCCACCTGCCTGCCTGTCCATCTGTCTACCTGTCCACCTGCTTACCTGCCCACCTGTCTACCTGCCAACTTGTCTACCTGTCTACAAGTCGACCCATCCAGGTACTGATGCTTAGAGCTCAAAGCGGGATGGTGTAACACATCAGACTTATGATTTAACGAATGGCCTATGTGTTACTACATGTTTATAACAGTGAATAAACTCAGCTGTTTGTGTTACTGCATGCTTATAACAGTGTTATAAACTCCAGCACCTCTCTCTAAAGAGCCTCTCAGCAGTGAGCAGCATGTAGCCTCAGCAAGAACGAATGAAGGAATGAATGAATGAATGAATGAATGAATGAAGATTAGGCTTAAAGGTTTTTAGAAGATGTATCTGATGTGTGTTTGTGATGAGTAGTGAACAGCCCTCTGCTGTCCTGGAGCATCATGCTGCTGTATTAACCTACTCAGATGAACTAAGACACACAAACACACACACACACACACATACACAGATGACATCAGAATGAAGAAGCTTTGTGTGGAAGTACAGATCTCACATCACATCTCAGCTCTGGGGGAGTTCCAGGTCTGTGTCTGTCCTCTCCAGGGCTGAGCTGAAGGCCCCTCGGTCGCCTCGTCTGCCGCGGGGAGAATGGAGGGCGTGGCGGGGAATTCTCAGGAAGATCCATCTTTTGTTTACTTCCTGAAATCGCACCTGACCACCTGTTCACCTGGACCAGGAAATGCCGTAAAAGTCCCAGAGGTGTGATGTCACAGACACTCCGTAGTGTGTGTGTGTGTGTGTGTGTGTGTGTGTCATTTCACTGAGAATAAGTCATATTTGATTTCAATCAGATTTCAGATACTTCGAGAACAAGCTTGGCTCATCATCCACCCCTCCACCCCTCTACCCCTCCATCCATTCATCCACCCCTCCATCCACCCCTCCATCCACCCCTCTACCCCTCCATCCCTCTACCCCTTCCAACTGAGTGGATGTTTAGCTGCAGTAAGAGCAGTAACCCTAACCCAACCCTAACCCTACCCCTAACCCACCCCTAACCCTAACCCTTACCCTAACCTAACCCTAATACCATGAACACATTACAACAGTGTAAAAACCTCAAGAGACAAAAGGAGACGTGAATTTAAAATGTTTATTTTAGAAATATCAACTACAGTAACTATGGTTACAATGTGCTACTTCCTGAAATGCAGGCACCAGGAAGTTCACCTCAGGTCTCAGGTGACTCCATTGTTTACCTGTGTGTGTGTGTGTGTGTGTGTGTGTGTGTGTGTGTGTGACGCTAATACCCTGAACCCATTACAGCGGTTTAAGCACCTCCTGAGACAAGTGTTGATGTCTGAAAACAAAGATGTGTTACTTTAGAACTGTCAGAGAACAGGGTTAGGGTCGGGGTTGGGGTAGGGTTGGGGTTAGGGTTAGGGTCGGGGTTGGGGTAGGGTTGGGGTTAGGGTTAGGGTTAAGTTTAGGGTTGGGGTTAGTGCTGGGGTTAGGGTTAAGGTTAGGGTTAGCGCTGGGGTTAGGGTTAGGGTTGGGGTTAGGGTTAGCGCTGGGGTTAGGGTTAGGGTTGGGGTTAGGGTTGGGGTTAGGGTTAGGGTTAGGGTTAGTGCTGGGGTTAGGGTTTTCCACAGTCTTACCACTACCACATCATCAACAATTTGGGAATAAATAAAGATTTATTTATCATCTCAAATGTTTTAAAATACATTGATTAAAAAAGGTCTTGTGTCACATGACTGAGACCTGGGCCACACCAGTGGCTACGGAGACGACATGTCACACAACACAATCTGTCTGGACACATCCGGCATTTAGGGTTCGGGTTAGGGTTAGGGTTAGGGTTGGGGTTAGGGTTAGGGTTAGGGTTAGGGTTGGGGTTAGGGTTAGGGTTGGGGTTGGGGTTAGGGTTAGGGTTGGGGTTAGGGTCAGGGTTAGACAACATGTCACACAACACAATGTGTCTGGACACATCCGGCATTTAAATACTTTGAAAAGTTTACAAATATTTTTCACGCCTTCCGACATAAGATAAATAATACAAAGTTAACATGACATTTCACAAGTTGCCATGTTTTGTTTGGCATACATGTTATCACACTCATCCCTCAATATAAATGAACATCAGAGTAAAAATGAAAACAATAAATAGATAAATATCAGGTGAATAAATAAACACATAAAAAAGTCAGGAAGAAATGGATATCCTTTTAGGATGTAGGGGACATGGGCTAGGCTGGGCTAGGCGTAGACACAGAAGTCTTTGAGGTAGGTGAAGAGGATGTCGATCTCGCCGATGGCCTTGTTGATGCCTAGCTCCTCCCCCATCTGAGACACACAACATCACATGTCCATCAACAACACTCTACATGACCTAAACACACAAACCTGTGTGTGTGTGTGTGTGTGTGTGTGTGTGTGTGTGTGTGAGGCTGTTGTTATGAAGTGTGTGTGTGTGTGTGTGTGTGTGTGTGTGTGTTAGGCTGTTGTTATGAAGTGTGTGTGTGTGTATGTGTGTGTGTTGGGCTGTTGTTATGAAGTGTGTGTGTGTGTTAGGCTGTTGTTATGAAGTGTGTGTGTGTGTATGTGTGTGTGTTGGGCTGTTGTTATGAAGTGTGTGTGTGTGTTAGGCTGTTGTTATGAAGTGTGTGTGTGTGTGTGTGTGTGTGTGTGTGTGTGTGTTGGGCTGTTGTTATGAGGTGTGTGTGTGTGCGTGTGTGTGCGTGTGTGTGTGTGTGTGTGTGTGTGTGTGTGTGTGTGTGTGTGTGTGTGTGTAAGGCTGTTGTTAGGAAGTGTGTGTGTGTGTCTGTGTTAGGTTGTTGTTATGAAGTGTGTGTGTGTGCGTGTGTGTGTGTGTGTAAGGCTGTTGTTAGGAAGTGTGTGTGTGTGTGTGTGTGTGTGTGTGTTAGGTTGTTGTTAGGTGTGTTTGTCTGGTGATCTCACCTCTGTTAACTTCTTTCTGAAAGCCAAGCTGTTGCTGTTGCCATGGTAGTGAGTGACATTCTAGAGAGAGACAGAGAGAGACAGAGAGAGACAGAGAGAGACAGAGAGAGACAGAGAGAGACAGAGAGAGAGACAGAGAGAGACAGAGAGAGAGACAGAGAGAGACAGAGAGAGAGACAGAGAGAGACAGAGAGAGAGACAGAGAGAGACAGAGAGAGAGAGAGAGACAGAGAGACAGAGAGAGACAGAGAGATAAGCATCATCTCTACACAATCACATTCATCTCTTCTACATCAACCACAGAGAGAGAGGGGGGCAGAGGAAGACAGACAGAGGGACAGACAGACAGAGGGACAGACAGACAGACAGACAGACAGACAGACAGACAGACAGAGGGACAGACAGACAGACAGAGGGACAGACAGACAGACAGACAGACGGACAGACAGAGGGACAGACAGACAGACAGAGGGACAGACAGACAGACAGAGGGACAGACAGAGGGACAGACAGAGGGACAGACAGACAGACGGACAGACAGAGGGACAGACAGACAGACAGAGGGACAGACAGAGGGACAGACAGAGGGACAGACAGAGGGACAGACAGACAGACAGAGGGACAGACAGACAGACAGACAGAGGGACAGACAGACAGACGGACAGACAGACGGACAGACAGAGGGACAGACAGAGGGACAGACAGAGGGACAGACAGAGGGACAGACAGACAGACAGAGGGACAGACAGACAGACAGGTGGGGGTACTCACACATCCGTGCATTTCCAGGTCTTTGCTGACTCGGGCCAGGTCCGTCCTCAGCACGGGCAGCTTTGGGTGCCTCTCATCGCGCGCCGGCGTCAGCACCTCCCGGAGGTAGTAGTCCAGGATGTTCGCGTGCAGGCAGCAAATGTCCCGGTGACCCCCGGTGTGTTGTCTCTGCGCGAGACAGACCGGGATGAGACACGGCGCGAACCGATCACGAGTTTTGTCGCAAATACCGACAGACGCATTTCAACAAGGACGAAAGGACAGAATCACGAGACTAAATTGAACAAAGACAAGGTTACCTTCTTCTTCTCCACGTGCGGCATCAGACGCACCTCCGTGTCAGAGTCTGACGCCTGCGCCTGCTCGTGCACACAAAAATGACCAAATCAGACAATTAGAAGAAAGATTAAAAACAAAATCAGAAATAAATAATGACATTTGAGAGCCTATGAATCATATTAGTGATGTTAGTGAGGTTGGGATGGTGAGATGCGGTGTTGACTCACATGCCGCGCCACCGCCTGCACCGCCGCGTCGGTGTCCGCACTGTGGAGCGGCGCGCTGAGCGTCTTCACCGGGCTGAGGGCGGCGGGCAACGCGCACACCGCCAGCACCACGGCGGCAAATAACATGCTGTGCATCATTGCCGGCAGATGGATCTCCATTGAAGAATATTATTACAGTTATAATATCACCGTTCACCTGAAAAACAACGATATGAATGAAACATCAGAAGTGCAAAACGACGTCCAGAAGTCAGAAGTCAGATCGATCAATCACAGATCTCTGCAGAGTCGCGCTCACCTTGACGTCTGAGTTGGAGTTCATGTTTTACACCTGGCAGAGACGGTCTTTATATTCTCCAGGGTGTGTGTGTGTGTGTGGTGGGGTGGGGGTGTGGGGGGGGGTTCCCCCTCCTATGATCTAGGCCATCGTCCCAGTAATTCATCTCCGTTATTGCAGCGACGGCTTATTAATGAGACTAGAGGATATCAGGTCGATGACGTCACGGGTAAAACCTACCCATTCATCAAACAGAAGTGATGGTCAGCGGCTCTGCTCGACGTGCTGACGTCAGCATCAGGAGGGAGCATCGTTGCGTGAAGTTGCTTCTTCCTCTATGAGGCTGGAAGTTCCAACATCCACAGGTGTCACAGTTTGTCTGTCTGTCTGTATCATACCTGTCTGTATCAGACCTGTCTATCATACCTTTCTGTACATTCCCTAGAGCAGGAAACCTGCAGTGTATCTTCAGGTGTTAACTCAGGTAATAAACCAGTACTTCAGATGAATCACTCTGGGTTGCCAGGTGACCACCTGAGAGCTGTAGAGGAAGTCTCTTCAGACACTCTGTTCTCATTGGCTGAAAGTGATCATTGACCAATCACCACCTCGGAGCAGTTGTTGTTTTGGAAGCTGTTGCGTTATTCCAGATCCGTCTTATCTTATGGAAAGGCTTGAACTGCGTCATGTGATCGTCATCTCAGAGACAAGAGAAACACCAGACTCATAACAACACTGTTTATCTGTCACTGTGGTAGAGGAGAGGAGAGGAGAGGAGAGGAGAGGAGTGTGCAACAGGATCCATGATGAGACACTAATGATAATGAAGTTATTCAAGCATTTATTGCATCCTTTTTCAGTCATGTGTTGTAATGGCCCAGTTCACTGACATCCATCACTCCACTGTCTCTGTCTATATTCACTCTATTCAAAACATGATTACACAACGCAGGAATGACATCAACTACCTACAGTCACACACATCATTTAGACCTGGAGGGAACAGGGTCAGGTCTGGGTCTGGGTCAGGTCTGGGTTAGGTCTGGGTCTGGGTTAGGTCTGGGTCAGGTCTGGGTCTGGGTCTGGGTTAGGTCTGGGTTAGGTCTGGGTCTGGGTCAGGTCTGGGTCTGGGTCAGGTCTGGGTCAGGTCTGGGTCTGGGTCCAGTCTGGTCTGGTCTGGATCAGGTCTGGGTCAGGGTCAGGTGTGGTGTGGTCTGGTCTGGTTCTGGTCTGGTTCTGGGTCAGGTCAGGTCTCCAGGGTCATCTCTTCCCCCAGAAGGCATCCTTCCTCCTCTGAGCCCGCTCCAGAACCTCCCAGGCCCGCGAGCACGAGACCGCAGAGCGCAGAGACACCTCCGACATCCTGTCATCTGTCAATCAATCAATCAACAAATCAACAAATCAACCACTCAGTCAGTCAGTCAGTCAGTCAGTCAGTCAGTCAGTCGCCTATATAAATAAGTCCTGTAATAAGTTACCTTCATCAGACGTAGCCCCGCCTCCGTAGGGACACAGCAGCTCCGAGCTCCTCTGACCCAGGTTACCTAGAAACAGGCCAGACCTAGGTTAAACACAACACAGGCCAGACCCAGGTTAAACAGGTTACCAAGGCAAATAGCAGCGAGGACAGGAGAGATGGGAGGGGGGGGGGGGGGGGGGAGACCCCACCCTAGTAAGACGCTGACCTATATAACAGTCTGTCTGTTCTCCCCCCCCTCCCCCCCCCCGTCCCTGTTGACGGTAAGTGACTCTAAATGACTCACTTTTACCAAACTTTCACTCCCAAGGACTGCTGACACTTCTACCAGCAAACAGAGAATTAGAATGTCAGAAACTATGGTGTTTCTGTGTGTCATTAAACCACATATATATATATACACACTCACCGGCCACTTTATTAGGTACACCTGTTCAACTGCTTGAACTGCGTCATGTGATCGTCATCTCAGAGACAAGAGAAACACCAGACTCATAATAACACTGTTTATCTGTCACTGTGGTAGAGGAGAGGAGAGGAGAGGAGAGGAGAGGAGAGGAGAGGAGAGGAGTGTGCAACAGGATCCATGATGAGACACTAATGATAATGAAGTTATTCAAGCATTTATTGCATCCTTTTTCAGTCATGTGTTGTAATGGCCCAGTTCACTGACATCCATCACTCCACTGTCTCTGTCTATATTCACTCTATTCAAAACATGATTACATGATCAACTACCTACAGTCACACACATCATTTCGACCTGGAGGGAACAGGGTCAGGTCTGGGTCTGGGTTAGGTCTGGGTCTGGGTTAGGTCTGGGTCTGGGTTAGGTCTGGATCTGGGTTAGGTCTGGGTTAGGTCTATTAGGTACACCTGTTCAACTGCTCGGTAATGCAAATATCTAATCAGCCAATCACATGGCAGCAACTCAATGCATTTAGGCATGTAGACCTGGTCAAGACGACCTGCTGAAGTTCAAACCGAGCATCAGAATGGGGAAGAAAGGTGATTTAAGTGACTTTGAACGTGGCATGGTTGTTGGTGCCAGACGGGCTGGTCTGAGTATCTCAGAAACTGCTGATCTACTGGGATTTTCACACACAACCATCTCTAGGGTTTACAGAGAACGGTCAGAAAAAGAGAAAATATCCAGTGAGCAGCAGTTCTCTGGGAGAAAATGCCTTGTTGATGCCAGAGGTCAGAGGAGAATGGCCAGACTGGTTCGAGATGATAGAAAGGCAACAGTAACTCAAATAACCACTTGTTACAACCAAGGTATGCAGAAGACCGTCTCTGAACACACAACACGTCAAACCTTGAAGCAGATGGGCTACAAAAGGGGGTCCAACCCAGTACTAGCAAGGTGTACCTAATAAAGTGGCCGGTGAGTGTATATGTACAGGACCCTCAGACATGTATATTCATATATAGAAGCCTCAGATATCTACCCTCACCCAGCCCTTTATTACAACACTATACTAATACTGGTAATACTCCCTTTATTACAACACTATACTAATACTGGTTAATACTCCCTTTATTACAACACTATACTAATACTGGGTAATACTCCCTTTATTACAACACTATACTAATACTGGTAATACTCCCTTTATTACAACACTATACTAATACTGGGTAGGGCCTCCCTTTATTACAACACTATACTAATACTGGGTAATACTCCCTTTATTACAACACTATATTAATACTGGGTAGGGCCTCCCTTTGATCTCAAAACAGCCTCAATTCTTCATGGCATTGATTCCACAAGATGTTGGAAACATTTCTTTGAGATTCTGGTCCATGATGACATGATTGCATCACACAATTCCTGCAGATTCAGGTGCACTTTCAAGCTGTGAATCTCCTGTTCTACCACATCCCAAAGGTGTTCTATTGGACTGGGTGTCCGGTGACTGGGAAGGTCTCTGAAGAACACTGAACTCATTGTCATGTTTATGAAACCAGTTTGAGTCGACCTTTGCTTTGTGACATGGTCATTATCATGCTGGAAGGAGCCATTAGAAGATGGGTCAATTGTGGCCATGAAGGGATGCACATGGTCAGCAACAATACTCAAATAGGCTGTGGCATTCAAGAGATGATTGGTTGGTATTAACGGGCCCAAAGTGTGTCAAGAAAACATTCCACCACCTCCACTATGAGAAGGTGTCCAGGTGTTCCTCCACCATGAGAAGGTGTACAGGTGTACCTCCACCATGAGAAGGTGTACAGGTGTTCCTCCACCTCCACCATGAGAAGGTGTACAGGTGTTCCTCCACCATGAGAAGGTGTACAGGTGTTCCTCCACCTCCACCATGAGAAGGTGTACAGGTGTTCCTCCACCATGAGAAGGTGTACAGGTGTTCCTCCACCATGAGAAGGTGTGCAGGTGTTCCTCCACCATGAGAAGGTGTACAGGTGTTCCTAATAAAGTGTTCAGTGAGTGTATATATCTATATATAGAACCCTCAGACATATATATTTATATATAGTAGCTCCTCCCACCATTGTGCTGGAATTCCGGGTCTCTGAGAGTCCCCTGGATGCGATTGGCTGGCGGGGGGGCGCAGGGGCGGGGCTGGCGGCTGGTGGAGCGTTTCCTGGGGTGTTTGCCAGGCGGAGGGTCGGGGGGGTGCTGTGGAGAGCACTGCCCAGACCAGGAGTCCTCTCTGAGGGGGAGAGGGTCCACCGTGGGGATCCCTGCCGCTGGAGAGGACTGGGGCACTGCAGCCTGGCAGACAGGCGGTAGCTAGGTTAGCCTGCTAGCCTGACTGACAGGCGGTAGCTAGGTTAGCCTGCTAGCCTGACTGATTACCTTGCTGCGTGGCTGTGGGGAGAGGGGCCGGGAGGTGTGTTTGTGGGGTGAACGGGGTTTCCCCAGGGGCGACTCGCTTCGACTCACCCAGCCGCTGGCACCCTTCAGCTGGGGAGGGGACACCAGGAGAGCCCCCCCTAAACATACAACAATATTACTACTAGAGCCAATATCATAAACAATATCAAAATTATCAAAAAACAATATCTAAATTTAATTTAATTAATTTAGTGATGCTAACAGATATGCTAGTGATGCTAACAGCGATAGGAGGAGGTAGTAGGGTTGGTGGTGGTGGTGAAGGAGTCGTGTTCCACTGTCACCCAGTTACAGATCAGTCATCAGGGTCACAGTGGAACTGCTTCTGCAGCTAATGTTGCTGCTGAGGCCAACAGGAAGACAGAGAGGGAGAGGTAGAGAGAGAGAGGGATGGAGAGGTAGAGAGAGAGAGAGAGGTAGAGAGAGAGAGAGAGGGAGAGGTAGAGAGAGGGAGAGGTAGAGAGAGAGAGGGAGAGGTAGAGAGAGAGAGAGGTAGAGAGAGAGAGAGAGAGAGAGAGAGAGAGAGAGAGGGAGAGGGAGAGGTAGAGAGAGAGAGAGAGAGAGGGAGAGAGAGAGAGGGATGGAGAAGTAGAACAGGAGAGGTTACCCGTGGCAGGAGTGGTGCGGTCGTGGTGAGTCCTCTGGACAGCAGCGAGGGTCTTCAGCTGGGGGGTGGGCACCCTGCCTGGCCACCCCCGCCCCCCCAGACACCCCAGCACATACTCATCCTTTCTCTCCTTCTCTTCCCTCTCTTCCTCCTCCTCTTCCTCCTTCTTCTCAATGGGGGGGTCCTCTGGCCTATCCCCAGCCCCCTCCTGCCCCCAGGCCAGCCTCCTCTGCACAGGGGGGGTGGGGGGCACAGGGGGGGTGGGGGGCACAGGGAGGGTAGAGCTCCTCCTGGTGGACACAGAGGGTCCTGGGGTGGAGCTCCCCTCATCACTGAGAGACAGAGAGAGAGAGAGAGGGAGAGAGAGAGAGACAGAGAGAGAGACAGAGAGAGAGAGAGACAGATAGAGAGAGACAGAGAGAGAGACAGAGAGAGAGACAGAGAGAGAGACAGAGAGAGAGACAGAGAGAGAGGGAGAGACAGAGGGAGAGACAGAGGGAGAGAAAGAGAGAGAAAGAGAGAGGGAGAGAGAGAGAGACAGATGCTATAGTGAATGAACCGAGAATAACCATTCTTCTATACACCTAAACACCTATAGACCATCTATAACCATTTATAACCATCTAAAACAATCTATAACCACCTATAACCATCTATAACCAACTATACACCAGCTAAAACCATCTATAACCATCTATAACCATCTATAAACCAGCCAAAACCCATCTATAAAATCTATAACCATCTATAGATCATCTATAACCATCTATAGACCATCTAAAACCATATATAAACCATCTATAACCAATCTAAATCCATCTATAGACCATCTATAAATGATCTATAACCATCTATACATGATCTATAACCATCTAAAACCATCTATAACCATCTATATACCATCTATAAATGATCTATAACCATCTAAAACCAGCTAAAACCATCTATATCCATCTATAAACCATCTATAAACCATCCTTCTAAAGAATTGGCATTCACACTCAAGACCTCACTCTCTAAGAGTCAAGTGGCGGCCATATTTGTTGTGTCAGTCCTACGTGTGTGTGTGTGGGTCTCACCTGGTCTGGTCCAGAGCGTGGATGGAGGGGGGGCTGCTGCTATGGTGGTCCCCAGTGACGGTGGAGGGGGAGAGGGCAGAGGAGGGGGCAGAGGAGGGGGTGGAGGACTCCCAGAGCTGGTTCTGGTCCGACAAGAGCTGGTTAAGGTGCAGGCGGGAGAAATGGGTCCCCCAGGCCCTCCTACGATACGCCTCAGCCTTTGCCCTCAGCTCCCGTACCTGATGGGGGGGGGGGGGGGGGGGGGGGGGCACATAATCTGCTGCTCCAAAGTGTTTTAATCCAGCACAGAACCACATGTTTGAACCAACAGGTACTCTGACCTGCTCTACTCTGTCCTGCTCTACTCTGTCCTGCTCTACTCTGACCTGCTCTACTCTGACCTGCTCTACTCTGACCTGCTCTACTCTGACCCTGTGTTCTAGCGCTGTTCAACAGAAGGACTTGGCGTTGGAGAGAGAGGGGCATCTTGGGAGTTGTAGGAATTGACTTAAATAGGCGATTTGGAACATCAGGACTGATCAGGACGTTCAATCATCTTGACTCAGAGGTCGTTTTAAAACACCATTTTTTGTGAATGTGTCGACTATTGAATTATGGCAACAATCAATCCACTGGATTACAGGGTCACATGACGCTTTCAGCCCAGGCAGCCTGGGCCTTCCTTCCTTTAGTCATGACCTGTCTGCTGAGAGGAGTGTGTGTGTGTGTGTGTGTCTGCTCATGCTCCAGAAAGATGCGCTGCCAAACCACATTCAGCACAATCACAGGAAAGACGCACGCACACGCACACACACACACACACACACACACACACACACTGACTCAGTCATACAGGTCATAACTATCAGTGTTCATAACTATCACCTGGTGTGAGTTTGATTTGCATTAAGTAAGTGTAACAGCCTCCCCAGCCTCCCCCTCTCTGACCCAGCCTCCCCCCTCTCTGACCCAGCCTCCCCCTCTCTGACCCAGCCTCCCCCCTCTCTGACCCAGCCTCCCCCCTCTCTGACCCAGCCTCCCCCTCTGTGACCCAGCCTCCCCCCTCTCTGACCCAGCCTCCCCCCTCTCTGACCCAGCCTCCCCCCTCTCTGACCCAGCCTCCCCCCTCTCTGACCCAGCCTCCCCCCTCTCTGACCCAGCCTACCTCCTCTCTGACCCAGCCTCCCCCCTCTCTGACCCAGCCTCCCCCCTCTCTGACCCAGCCTCCCCCTCTCTGACCCAGCCTCCCCCCTCTCTGACCCAGCCTACCTCCTCTCCTGCCGTCGAGGCCCTGACCCAGCCTCCCTCCTGGTATTTGTAGTTCAGGGGGGAGCAGAAGTTGGAGTTGTACTCTGACCTCACCTTCCTGCTGTAGGACAGACAGACAAACAGACAGACAGACAGACAGACAAACAGACAGACAGATAAGAATCACAGTATCAGAGCCCATGCTAGACACCTTACAATGGTCCCCCCGCCCCCCCTCTCCTCTCCGACCTCTGACCCCACCTGTGACCACCATGGGGAAGAGCGGCCTTCTGGTGAGTTTGTGACCTCACTTCCTGCTGCGTACTCTCCTGCCCCGCCTCCTGTTTGAACTTCCTGTCACCCACTTCCCTCTTATTCTTCCTCTTCTTCTTCTTGCTCTGACAAACAAACACCAATCACATGACAGCAGAGGCTGGGATTATCACCATCATCTATCCTGACCCTGACCCTCTAACCCTGACCCTCTAACCCTGAGCCTCTAACCCTGAACCCTGACCCTCTAACCCTGACCCTAACCCTGACCCTCTAACCCTGACCCTGAACCCTGACCCTCTAACCCTGAACCCTGACCCTCTAACCCTGACCCCTGACCCTCTAACCCGGAACCCTGACGCTCTAACCCTGACCCTCTAACCCTGACCCTAACTCTAACCCTGACCCTCTAACCCTGACCCTAACTCTAACCCTGACCCTCTAACCCTGACCCTAACTCTAACCCTGACCCTCTAACCCTGACCCTAACCCTCTAACCCTGACCCTCTAACCCTGACCCTAACCCTCTAACCCTGACCCTCTAACCCTGACCCTAACTCTAACCCTGACCCTAACTCTGACCCTCTAACCCTGACCCTAACTCTGACCCTAAGGCCCTGGGTGTCAGTAATGACACAGTGAGACCTTCTAGATCCGTTCAGGTGAAAACAGCCTTCCAAACGTTCCACCACAAGATGGCTGCCGGTACCATATACATGTTCACATGATCCGTCTGTGGCCAGAACCCCCACCATGGCTGAGTACCTCCACAGCGTTGTCAGGGGAGACCAGAGGGGGTCGGGGAAGAGGGGAGGCTTTGAAGCTCCTGGTGTACTCTGACTCCGTCGCCACAGCAATGGGCTTGAAGGGCGGGATGGACCTGCTGCTGGTGGACAGCATCTGGAGACCACAACAACAACCACAACAACAACACTTTGTTCCACTTTGGGGGAGGTTACACTGATGGAGCAGCTTTCCCCCAAAACACAATTAAAGCTCCATTTCAAACTCTAGAGAATCCTTCATCCATTAGGAGTACAGTGTGATGATCTCCCTGCTGGAGGGACACACCAATGACACCACAATGACCTAGATGAGAGGCTGAAGGCCAACAGAACCTGCAGGTCCAGTCTGACCAGTGAGACAGTCTGATACCAGCAGTCTGACCAGTGAGACAGTCTGATACCAGCAGTCTGACCAGTGAGACAGTCTGATACCAGCAGTCTGACCAGTGAGACAGTCTGATACCAGCCTCCTCATCCCGTTCACACTGCAGCTCTCTGACTCCCTCTACTGGGCACATGGTGAAACAGCACGTTTGCGCCACAAAGTAAACATTTACATTTACATTTATGATATTTATCAGATGCTTTTATCCAAAGCGACTTACTTAAACAAATGTATTTGTTGTAAGTGAATCATCTGAACATCAGTCATCATAAGATAAAGTAATCTATGCTCGGACCAGGGTTAGGGCCATAGGCAGTCACAATGCTAGAAGAACAGGAGAGAAACTTGTACAGGGGGGTAGTGGGGGTGAAGAGGTCTCTAGGGTTAGGGTTAGTACAGGGAGGTAGTGGGGGTGAAGAGGTCTCTAGGGTTAGGGTTAGTACAGGGAGGTAGTGGGGGTGAAGAGGTCTCTAGGGTTAGGGTTAGTACAGGGGGGTAGTGGGGGTGAAGAGGTCTCTAGGGTTAGGGTTAGTACAGGGGGGTAGTAGGGGTGAAGAGGTCTCTAGGGTTAGGGTTAGTACAGGGAGGTAGTGGGGGTGAAGAGGTCTCTAGGGTTAGGGTTAGTACAGGGGGGGTAGTGGGGGTGAAGCGGTCTTTAGGAGGGACAGTTAAGATGTAGCCTGAAGAGATGGGTCTTCAATCTACGATGGAAGATCGGTAGTGACTCTGCAGTCCTGACAGCAGTGGGAAACTCGTTCCACCAGCGGGGCGCCAGGACAGTGAAAAGCCGTGACCGAGTAGCGCGGCCACTGCATCCACGTAGAGGCGGCGGTGTCAGGCGGGCAGCCGAGGTGGAAGAGCGGAGTGATCAGGCAGGGGGGGGTTTGGAGGGCTGACCATTTCTTGCAAGTAGGGAGGGGCTGTTCCCTTTGCCGCCCGGTAGGCGAGCACCAGGGACTTGAATCTGATGCGAGCTGCTACCAGGAGCCAGTGAAGGGTGTGGAGGAGGGGGGTGACATGGGAGAATTTGGTGAGATTGAACACCAGACGAGCGGCAGCGTTCTGGATGAGCTGCAGAGGCCTGATGGAGGAGGCGGGGAGACCGGCCAAGAGTGTGTTGCAGTAGTCAAGGCGAGAGATCACAAGTGTCTGGACCAAAAGTTGTGCTGCTTCTCTGGTGAGGAATGGACGTATCCTTCTAATGTTGTAGAGGAAGAATCTACAGGAGCGTGCTGTCGCTGTGATGTTCACCACACAAAATGTACTGAAGATGTTAGCAGGGGTGTAATAAGGCATTGTAAGGGTGTTATAAGCGACAGACAGTCAGTCTGGCAGACAGATGGACAGACAGACAGACAGGCAGGCAGATAGGCAGACAGACAGACAGGCAAACAGACAGGCAGATAGGCAGGCAGGCAGACAGACAGACAGACAGACAGTAACCTGTTCTGCAGCCAGCAGGGGGGAGCCAATCACAGGCGTCTTCCACTGGAACTGTCTGCGGTACTCTGAGCTCTGAAGCCCCGCCCTCTGGCCTGAAGACTTTAGCCCCGCCCTCTTCCTCAACGCGTGGTGCACCTGAGACCAGACAAACACATTATACACACACACACACACACACACACACACACGTCACACACATGTCACACACACACACACTTCACTAAGAACACGCTTCACACGTGACACACACACACACACACACTCACACACATTACTGGAAACACGCTACACACACACATCCCATGTAGCCAATCACCTGACTGTATTCAATCACCTGACACACTGTAGCCAATCACCTGACTGTAGCCAATCACCTGACTGTAGCCAATCACCTGACTGTAGCCAATCCTTCACTCTGTGTGTTTCTAAGTGAGTCCACCTTCAACCTGTCTGTACGTGACCTTCAACCTGTCTGTACGTGACCTTCAACCTGTCTGTACGTGACCTTCAACCTGTCTGTACGTGACCTTCAACCTGTCTGTACGTGACCTTCAACCTGTCTGTACGTGACCTTCAACCTGTCTGTACGTGACCCTCCAACTTCACTCAACACGTTTCTACGCTGTGATTTCCACCCCATAAAACACATCACAGGGCAATCATCACCACTCTGACCCCGTTGACGGGGGGCTTCACAGCAGCCAGGGGGCTCCGGGGCTGGGGGGGGACCCCTCCTGTAAGCTCTGAGGACCCCCCAGGGGGTCTGGGGCCTCTGGGGGCCAGGGGAGTGGAGCCTCTGTCTGGGCTGCCAGGCGGGTCCGCAGGAGAGGTGGAGGGGGGGGGCTTCCTCCGGGACAGGAACTGGGGGTCTCTGCTGATACCTGTGGCAGAAGACACTGTTACAGATAGAGGAGCAGCCCAGCCCAGCCCAGCCCAGCCCAGCCCAGCCCTGCCTGGTTCTTACCCTGCTGGTCGGAGCAGAGAACAGCCTGGCGCGTCCTGTGGTGCGGGGAGGCACTTCTGGACCGGGGGGGGCGCCCCTTGTATTTGTTCTGGTACTCAGTGACACCCTGCAGAACACACACACACACACCCACGGTCACACACCCACGGTCACACACACACACACATACATACATAGTCACACACATAGACACGGTCACACACACACACACACACACACACACACACATACACCCACGGTCACACGCACACGCACACACACACACACACACACACTGCACGGTTTTGATTCTGCTGC
>NC_139674.1:16395851-16398351 GCF_951799395.1 Argentina silus
GAGAGATCACAAGTGTTTGGGCCAAGAGTTGTGCTGCTTCTCTGGTGAGGAATGGATGAATCCTTCTGATGTGGTAGAGGAAGAATCTACAGGAGCGTGCTGTCGCTGTGATGTTCACCACACAGGTTCTTGGCTGTATGGGAGGTCACAGTACTGTGATGGAGAAGTCTTGGAGAGGGCAGGCTGTCCCTGGGAGGAAGAGCAGCTCAGTCTTGTTAAGGTTGAGCTTGAGGTGGTGGGCTGACATCCAAGCAGAAATGTCTGCAAGACACGCAGAGACACGTGTTGCCACCTGTGTGTCAGAAGGGGGGAAAGAGAGAAAGAGTTGAGTGTCATCTGTGTGGTAGGAGAAACCATGTTAGGAAATTACCGAGCCAAGAGATTTGGTAAAGAGGGAGAACAGTAAGGGCCTTAGGACAGAGCCCTGGGGACCCCAGTGGTGAGGGGTTGGCGATCGGCCAGGTAGGATGCAAACCAGGAGAGTGCAGAGCCAGAGATGCCCAGTTCTGAGAGGGTGGAGAGAAGGATCGGGTGGTTTACTGTGTCGAATGCAGCGGACAGGTCCAGAAGAATGAGAATAGAGGAGAGGGAGGAACCTCGAGCAGAGTGGAGGGTCTCTGTGACAGCAAGGAGAGCAGTCTCAGTAGAGTGCCCAGCCTTAAAGCCGGATTGGTGAGGGTCAAGGAGGTTGTTCTGAAGGAGGTAGTGAGACAGTTGGTTAGAGACAGCACGTTGAAGGGTTTTAGATAAGAAGGAGAGGTCTGTAGTTACAGCAGATGGGTCAAGAGTTGGTTTCTTGAGAAGAGGCTTGACTCTGGCTGTCTTGAAGGCAGCTGGGACAGATCCTGTGGATAGAGAGGAATTGATTAAGGTGGTAAGGAACAGGAGGAGGTCTTTGGAGATGGATTGGAGAAAGGGGGAGGGGATAGGATTGAGGGGTGAGGTGGTTGCCCGCTTGGATGTGACCAGTTTTAGAACATCATCAGGGGAGAGGGGAGAAAGAGCTGATAAACCAGAGACTGAGTGTAGCGCAGTGGGTTTGGGAGGAGAGGTAGCAGTGTTGGTGAGAGGTAGAGGGAAAGAGCTGCTAATGTCAACAACCTTCTTTTCAAAGTAGGTGACAAAGTCATCGGCAGACAGGGAGGAGGGAGGAGGTGGGTTGAGGAGTGAGGAAAATGTGGAGAACAGTTTCCTTGGGTCAGAGGCAGAGGATTGAATTTTGGAATGGTAGTAAGAAGCTTTAGCAGCTGATGCAGAGGAGGTGTAGTTGAGGAGAAGAGAGAGATAAGGTTCTAGGTCATCAGGGAGGCCAGTTTTTCTCCATTTCCTCTCAGCTGCCCGGAGCCCTGTTCTACAAGCCTGCAGGGTTTTAGACAGCCAGGGAGCGCGTGGAGAGGATCGTGCCGGCCTTGAGATCTGTGGACAGAGAGAGTTGAAGGATGAGGAAAGAGAGGACAGGAGGGTGGAGGAAGCTGCATCAGTGGATAGAAGAGAGAAGGATTCAACAGAGGGTTGGGAGGATAAGACAGAGGAAGAGAGAGCGGTAAGGGAGAGGGTACGCAGGTTGTGATGAGAGGATACAGTGTGGGTAGAGACTGACTGGGAGGGGGAGGATTTGAGAGGAAGGGAGAAGGATACGAAATGATGATCAGAAACCAGAAGAGGGGTAACAGTAAGGTTGAAGGTATGGGAGGATCTGGTGAAGACAAGGTCGAGCTGATTGCCCTCCGTATGAGTCTGAGGAGAGTGGGACAGGGTAAGGCCGAAGGAGGAGAGAAGGTCAAGTGCTCCAGATGAATGAAGCCAGTCGTGTGAGCGGTGTGCCGTCCTCAGGGAAGAAGCTGAGAAGGACATCCATCTCATCTAAGAAGTGGCCAAGCTGACCTGGTGGAATATAGATAACAACAATGTGAAGTTTGACAGGGGAGGTGACAGAAACAGCATGGAATTTGAAGGTGGATATGGACAGGTGTGACAGGGGAAGAACATTATGTGACCACTTAGGTGAGATGAGAAGTCCTGTTCCTCCCCCTCGACCAGAGAGTCTAGGGGAATGAGAAAAGGAGTAGGCATCAGAGAGGGCTGCCGGAGTAGCTGTGTTATCCGGTGTAATCCATGTCTCTGTGAGAGCAAGGAAGTGGAGGACATGAAGCAGGCATAGGCAGAGATAGCCTCTGCTTCCCGGACCGCTGACTGGCAGTTCCAGAGTCCTCCCGCGAGCTTGAGCATGGTGGGTAGATTAGATTGGAAGGGTTGCAAGTGGGGATGTAGCGTCGATGTGTTCTCCTGAGGGATGAAATAACAGGAATGGGGAGGAAGCACATTGTGATATTTGCTGGTATAGAGATGGAGGGTTTGTGGGCAATACAAGATGTAGGTAGCACTCAGTACACACAGAGTAGTGAAAAAACAAACTAATAGAATAAAAATACTTAGTAGTTTGACCTTCCTCTCAAGCCTTCCTCGATGGACTCCACAGATTGAGTCCTTCGTCTTCGTG
>NC_139674.1:16399739-16407239 GCF_951799395.1 Argentina silus
GGGGTGGGGGGGGTGGCGGAGGGGCGGGGTGGGGGGGTGGCGGAGGGGCGGGGTGGGGGGGGGTGGCGGAGTGAATGGAAACTAAAAGGCCTTAAGTGGTGGCGTTTTGTATCACCCAGCATCTGGAGTTCAATAAACTGGATTACCATGCAAGAGCTCTCTATGGAGCCACAACCTGAGAGTGTGTGTGTGTGTGTGTGTGTGTTCTGTTAGTGTGTGCTGTGTGTGTTCTGTTAGTGTGTGTTGTGTGTTCTGTTAGTGTGTGTGTTCTGTTAGTGTGTATTGTCCTCAGAGAATGAGAAATGGATGGAGAAATACACACACACAGTACTGCTATTCTGGGCCTGCAGGAAGCACTGAGGACTCTCAGCAAGAACACAACACTGATGACACACTGATATTGATATCTCTCTGTCTCTCTCTCTCTCTGTCTCTCTCTCTCTCTCTCTCTCTCTCTCTGTCTCTGTCTCTCTCTCTCTCTGTCTCTCTCTGTCTCTCTCTCTCTCTCTCTGTGTCTCTCTCTCTCTCTCTCTGTCTCTCTCTCTCTGTCTCTGTCTCTCTCTCTCTGTCTCTCTCTGTGTCTCTCTCTCTCTCTGTCTCTGTCTCTCTCTCTCTCTCTCTCTCTCTGTCTCTCTCTCTCTCTCTGTCTCTCTCTCTCTCTCTCTGTCTCTCTCTCTCTCTCTCTGTCTCTCTCTCTCTCTCTCTCTCTAGTTTATTATATTTCTAATTGATGACAAAAGTGCTGAACCAACCTGACAGGAAGTGACGACGTCTCAGGTCGCTGGAGGACTCCTGACGTCAGAGACAAAGACAACTACATCCGGTTGAGTTCGTGATGCTAACCAGACAAAAGTAATCGAGTATTCTAAATAAAGGTTTTTATATATCAAATCAATACATTTCAGTCCGTTTTCAGAATGTCTTGGGTCAGGTGGTCTGTGTTGTGTTTGGAGATGACGGCCGGCGAGAGGAGGTGAGACGAGTTCCTGTTGAAATATCGAAGCTCGACTGTCCGTCCTGCCGGAGCGGGAAGCAGCGCAGTGCAGCGCAGCGCAGCGGCAGACGGTGTGATGATGGACTGGTAAATACGCTCTTTAACTCCATCTCTACCGTGTGTATTAACGGGTAAAACGGAGGTAATACCGTGTGTGTGTGTGTGTGTGTGTTGCAGTCATGTTTGGACTGTCTGACAGCTCCATGTGGCGGCCGGCCGGCAGGCTAACGCTAGCTAGCTAAGCTAAGCTAGCTCCCCGCTGCTGGTCCGACTTCAGATCATATTCAACATGTTTATTCAGATCATATTCAACATGTTTATTCAGATCATATTCAACATGTTTATTCAGATCATATTCAACATGTTTAATCAGATCATATTCAACATGTTTAATCAGATCATATTCAACATGTTTAATCAGATCATATTCAACATGTTTAATCAGATCATATTCAACATGTTTATTCAGATCATATTCAACATGTTTCAGCCTGATCACACCTGTTCACCAGCTCACATCACAGCTGGTCTCTGTCTCACACGGTCCCGTCCGTCTCTTAGGGGCCAGAGTGAGCTGATGTCCCCCGTGGTTCGGGATGCAGAGATGACCCGCGCAGCACGCAGGAAAAGCTCCCACAAGAAGGTTGTCTGTATCCTTTCTGTTACCTAGCCCTAGGACCTAGCCCTAACTCTAGCCCTAACCCAGTTTACACTGTCTGTTACCTAGAACACATAGTGTAGACTGTCTGTTACCGATTGGTTGTGAGTGGATATCCTGATTGCTGATTGGTTGTGAGTGGATATCCTGACCCTCCTCCAGTCCCGTCTCCTGGTGATGTCAGCCCTGGGGCCTCCCTCACCCCGGCCTCCCGCTCACTGCTCCGACCTCCCGGGTCCCTCTTCAAACAGGCCCGTAAGAACCTCTGCCTGTGCCTGTCTGACCTGTCTGTCTGACCTGTCTGCCTGTCTGTCTCTCTCTCTCTCTCTCTCTCTGGCTGTGATGGTGTGTGTATGTGTGTCTCTCTCTGGTTGTGATGTGTGTGTGTGTGTGTGTGTGTGTGTGTGTGTGTGTTTCCTGACAGTCACCCCCAGGAGTGGTGTGAGGAACCCCGACATGTCGGCCATCTTGGGGACCGGGGGCCGGACGCCTCACTTCTTCCACACGCCTCGGCCAGGGCTGGGCAGCATGAGCATGGTGAGGGAGGGGGAGGGAGGGAGGGAGGGTGTCGTAGAACTTTGATGACAGTAACTGGATTGTGGTGTGTGTGTGTGTGTGTGTGTGTGTGTGTAGAACCTAGATGACAGTGAGTGGACCAGCCTGTGTGCGTCCCCTGCGTCGGGGCTGGGGGACGGCAGCCTCAGGGAGGAGGTCAGCCTGAGGGAGGAGGACCCCGGGGAGGCCGGTGAGACCACCACACAGAGCCTCACTACAGCTTCTGGATGAGCCTTCAGCTCAGCGGGCTAACAGGGGTGTGTGTGTGTGTGTGTGTGTGTGTTCGGCAGCGTCGGCCAGTCTGTTCCCTGAGTTCCTGCAGTCGTACCTTCGCCACTCCTCCAGCGCCGTGTTTGACCTGCTAGAAGAGTACGAGACCCTCTGCCAGGACAAGGTGTGGGGGGGGGGGGGTCTGCCAGGACAAGGTGGGGGGGGGGGGTCTGCCAGAACAAGGTGGGGGCATCTGCCAGGACAAGGTGGGGGGGGGGGGGGGGGGGTCTGCCAGGACAAGGTGGGGGCATCTGCCAGGACAAGGTGGGGGGGGGGGGGGGGGTCTGCCAGGACAAGGTGGGGGGCGGACGGACGAGGAGGAGGAGAAAGATAACATATTCGGGATGGCCAGTGACTGTGTGTGTGTGTGTGTGTGCGTGCGTGTGTGTGCCAGGTGGGCGTGCTGCAGAGGCTGGTCCTGCGCGCGGCGCCTGGGCAGCAGAAGTCGTGGAAGACGGCGGGCGTCAAGTGGCTCCTGCAGCAGGAGATGGTGACCTGGCGCCTCCTTACATCACTCTACAGGTCTGTCTGTCTGCCTGCCTGCCTGTCTGTCTGTCGACCTGTCTGTCTGACTACCTGTCTGTCTGACGACCTGTCTGTCAGTCTGCCTGTCTGTCTCTCTACCTCTCTATTCCATCTATAGATTAATCTTCTTCGCCTCCTCCTCAGAACTCATTGGAGGAGAGGGTCAGAGGGGAGGAGCCTCAAAGCTTTTCCTCCAATGTGTTTTGAGAAGGAGGCGAGCGCAGAGGAAGCAACCAATCAGATTCAGCCTCTTTGTTTTGGTCACCTGGTCTGACTCTGGTTGTGTCTCCAGGGACAGGATCCAGACAGCACTGGAAGATGACAGCATGATGGATGTGGCTGTGAGTAGAAGTGTGTGTGTGTGTGTGTGTGTGTGTGTGTGTGTGTGTGTGTGTGTGTGTGTGTGTGTGTGTGTGTGTGTGTGTGTGTGTACCCCAGAATGACAAAGCAAAAACAGGTTTTTAGAAATGTCAGTAAATGTATTAAAATTGAAATACAGAAATACCTCATGTACAGAAGTATTCAGACCCTTTGCTCTGACACACGCAAAAATGTCATCAACAAATCACTCAGTAAGTTGAATTGAGTCCATCTTAATGCAAGGATAATAGTCATTTTGGAATTAATATTTGTTTTTATAGGGTCTCTGATTTGCATA
Source organism: Argentina silus (assembly GCF_951799395.1). Taxonomy (NCBI): domain Eukaryota; kingdom Metazoa; phylum Chordata; class Actinopteri; order Argentiniformes; family Argentinidae; genus Argentina; species Argentina silus. The sequence continues at coordinate 16,403,400 of NC_139674.1, forward strand.
GGAATCAATTCCACACTGTGGATCAGGTTGTCATTACAAACTGAGCAGATGGAGAGGAACAAAACTGCTCAGGAATGAGACCCTGAGGCCTAGGGAGACTTACAAAAATCTACATTGTGTGTGTGTGTGTGTGTGTGTGTGTGTGTGTGTGTGTGTGTGTGTGTGTGTGTGTGTGTGTGACTGGTGTCCTCCAGGCCCCCAGTGAGAGTGAGAAGGTGGTGATGGAGCATCTGTTCCAGAGGGATGCTGTGGTTCGTCAGAGTCAGGTAGGAACACCCCCGCCCGGCCTCACAGGTACCATGCGGACCATGGGGGGGGTTCTGGTTGTTCTTCCTGTACTCCTCTGACAGACGTTGAGAACAGCCATGTGACCTGTGATGACATCACCCCTCCTCTCCTCTAGCTCGTAGTGGATTGGCTGGAGAGCATCGCGAAAGACGAGATTGGAGACTTCACTGACAACATCGAGTACTACGCCAAGTCTGTGTGTTGGTGAGCAGATGAATCCTTAACCTCGGTCTGGTCTTAACCTAGGACTGGTCTTAACCTCGGTCTGGTCTTAACCTAGGACTGGTCTTAACCTCGGTCTGGTCTTAACCTAGGACTGGTCTTAACCTAGGACTGGTCTTAACCTAGGACTGGTCTTAACCTCGGTCTGGTCTTAACCTAGGACTGGTCTTAACCTAGGACTGGTCTTAACCTAGGTCTAGTCCTAACCTAGGTCTGGTCCTAGACATCCATACTTTCTCAGTGTTTTAAACCAGTCGTGATATCGTGTGTGTGTGTGTGTGTGTGTGTGTGTGTGTGTGTGTGTGTGTGTGTGTGTGTGTAGGGAGAACACCCTCCATGGTCTGAAGATGAGGAGAAATGCGCCCAACACAGGATTCACCATCCCTCTGGTCACTGAGCTGGTAGGACATAAACACACACTCACTTCAACACACCACACACACTCACTTCAACACACACACTCCCACCATCTTCCAGTGATGAAGTCATATGTCTGATTGATACTAGTTGTGTGTGAAGCATTTATTCTCTGATTGTGTGTGTGTGTGCGTGCAGGACCCTGACGCTCCCATCAGGCAGCGTCGTCCCCTGGCAGAGCTGGACCGTGAGGACGACGCACGACTACTGAAGTACCTGTTCAGCCTCATCAGAGCTGGGATGACGGAGGAGGTCTCCACACACACACACACACACACACACACACACCATACTACATACACACACACACACACCATACTACATACACACACACACACACCATACTACATACACACACACCATACTACATACACACACACACCATACTACATACACACACCATACTACACACACACACACACACACACACCATACTACATACACACACACACACACACCATACTACATACACACACACACACACACCATACTACATACACACACACACACACCATACTACATACACACACACACCATACTACATACACACACCATACTACACACACACACACACACACACACACACCATACTACATACACACACACACACACCATACTACATACACACACCATACTACATACACACACACCATACTACATACACACACACACACACACACCATACTACATACACACACACACACACACCATACTACATACACACACATACACACACTACATACACACACCATACTACATACACACACCATACTACATACACACACATACACACACTACATACACACACACACACACACACACACACCATACTACATACACACACATACTACATACACACACACACACACACACCATACTACAAACACACACACCATACTACATACACACACACACACACACACACCATACTACATACACACACACACACACCATACTACATACACACACACACACACACACACACCATACTACATACACACACACACACACACACACACCATACTACATACACACACACACACACCATACTACATACACACACACACATACATACACACCATACTACATACACACACATACACACACACACACACACACACCATACCACACACACCATACTACATACACACACACACACCATACTACATACACACACACACACACCATACCACACACACACACACCACACACACACATACATACATACATACACACACACACACACCATACCACACACACATACACACCACACACACATATATACACCACACCACACACACACACACACCACACACACACAAACACCACACCACACACACACACACACACTACTACAGAACCGTTACCATACACAACCTGCCACACAGAGACTGATGTGTGTGTGTGTGTGTGTGTGTGTGTGTGTGTGCAGGCCCAGAGGCTGTGTAAGCGTTGTGGACAGGCCTGGAGGGCGGCGACACTGGAGGGCTGGAAGCTTCACCACGACCCCAACATCAACACAGGTGGGTCAGGGTTCACACACACACGGCTGCGCATGGAGCTGGTTCCTGTGTGTGTGTGTGTGTGTGTGTGAGTACCTACCCCCTAACCCCAACATAGTGTTCTTATGATGACTGATGTTCAGATGATTCACTTACTTAAACAAATGGATTAGTTGTAAGTCGCTTTGGATAAAGGCGTCTGCTAAGTGTGTGTGTGTGTAGGGGGTGCAGAGCTCCTGCCAGTAGAAGGGAACCCTCATCGGAGTGTGTGGAAGGTGAGCTGCTGGAGGATGGCGGAGGAGGTGAGTTAACCTGGAGGCTGCTGTAGAGGCTGGAGGCTGCTGTAGAGGCTGGAGGCTGCTGTAGTAACGTCTCTCTTCTTCTTCAGGATCAGTTCAACAGATATGAGACGGCCATCTATGCTGTCCTGAGTGGGAACCTCAAACGGGTACGTGTGTGTGTGTGTGTGTGTGTGTGTGTCTCTCACTGCTGTGTGTGTGTGTGTGTGTGTGTCTCACTGCTGTGTGTGTGTGTGTGTGTGTGTGTGTCTCACTGCTGTGTCTGTGTGTGTGTGTGTGTGTGTGTGTGTGTGTGTGTGTGTGTGTGTCTCACTGCAGTGTGTGTGTGTGTGTGTGTGTGTGTCTCACTGCTGTGTGTGTGTGTGTGTGTGTGTGTGTGTGTGTGTGTCTCTCTGCAGTGTGTGTGTGTGTGTGTGTCTCACTGCTGTGTGTGTGTGTGTCACTGCTGTGTGTGTGTCTCACTGCTGTGTGTGTGTGTGTGTGTGTGTGTGTGTGTGTGTCTCACTGCTGTGTGTGTGTGTGTGTGTGTGTGTGTCTCACTGCTGTGTGTGTGTGTGTGTGTGTGTCTCACTGCTGTGTGTGTGTCTCACTGCTGTGTGTGTGTGTGTGTGTGTGTGTGTGTGTAGCTGCTGCCAGTGTGTGAGTCATGGGAGGACAGTGTGTGGGCGTATGTCCGTGTTGTGGTGGACTCCCTGCTGGAACAGGAGGTCCGCTCCACCGGCCTGGGCCAGGACCAGCTGGACCAGCTCCCCAGAGACTACCTGGAGGCCAAGTAAGACACACACACACACACACACACACACACACTCTCTCTCTCTGTGTATTAGACTGAACATGTCTCTTCCTCCAGCTGGACCCTACAGAAGGTGTTTGAAGAGCTGCAGGCCACAGAGTCCAAGGTGAACCCTGACCCTAGCCCTGACTCTGACCCTAGCCCTGACTCTGACCCTAGCCCTGACTCTGACCTTAGCCCTGACCCTGACCTTAGCCCTGACCCTAGCCCTGACTCTGACCCTGACTCTGACCCTGACTCTGACCCTGACTCTGACCCTAGCCCTGACTCTGACCCTGACTCTGGCCCTGACTCTGACCCTAGCCCTGACTCTGACCCT
>NC_139674.1:16409739-16437239 GCF_951799395.1 Argentina silus
CCATACACACACCATACACACACACACACACACACCATACACACACACACACACACCATACACACACACAGTCATGTGTAACCTGTGTGTTCGTGTCCCAGGAGGACCAGAGGAAGATCGATGTGATTGGTTGGCTGGTGTTTGACCCCGCCCAGCGTGCTGAGGCCCTGAAGCAGAGCAACGCCATCATGAGGAAGTTCCTGGGTGAGCTGTCTGTCTCTCTACCTGTCTGTCTCTCTACCCCTCTCTCTGTCTGTCTGTCTGTCTCTCTACCCCTCTGTCTGTCTCTCTACCTGTCTGTCTGTCTGTCTCTCTACCTGTCTCTCTACCTGTCTGTGTCTCTCTACCCCTCTTTCTGTCTGTCTCTGTCTGTCTGTCTGTCTCTCTACCCCTCTGTCTGTCTGTCTCTCTACCTGTCTGTCTGTCTGTCTCTCTACCTGTCTGTCTGTCTCTCTATCCCTCTGTCTGTCTGTCTGTCTGTCTCTACCTGTCTCTCTACCTGTCTGTCTCTCTACCCCTCTGTCTGTCTCTCTACCTACCTGTCTGTCTGTCTGTAGTATAGTTCAGATACATGTCCTACATATGGAATGAGAAAGTGAAGCATGTTTTCTTCTGACACTTCAAAAGTTTGGATTTTAAATCAACAAAATGAAAACAGTGACTGAGGTTAAACTAGAGACTCTCAGCTCTTATTTGATGTTGGTTTCACCATTCAGAAATTACAACACCTTTCATGCATAGTCCCCCTGTTTTAGGGTCCCCAAAAGTAATGGGACAATAGTCTTGACAGGTGTTTCTGGTTAGTCTGTGTGTTCCGTCACATCATTTGTGCATCACAGAGCTGTCAATGTCCAGTCTTGATTCTAGGCTTTAGGTTTGCCTTTTGGAGTCTGATATTGGTGTCTGTCAACATGAGGACCAAAGAAACTCAATGAAAGACAAGGAATCAGAAACAGCCAAAAACTTTGGTTTATGAAAGAAAGCACTGGTGAGCTCAGCAATCACAACGGCGGGGTAGGCCAAGGAAGACTTTCACAGTGGATGACAGAAGAATGCTCACCATGATTAAGAAAAAAATACCCAAACCTGTCCCACAGATCAGGAACCCTCTCCAGGAGGCAGGCGTGAATGTGTCAGAGACCATCCACACAACACCTCACCAGCAGAACTACAGACGCTTCACTGCAAGGTGAAACCACTATTTATCAGAAAGGATGGCCAGGTTACAGTTTGCTAAAAAGTACCTAAAATCCTTCAGAGGTCTGGAAAACGGCCTTGTGGATGAAACTGATCATGTACCAGAGGGACTGAAGAGGAAAGGTTGGAGAAAAATGTTTGAGATTTTAGGCAGAAGACCTCAAACCAAACAAATGAAGATGGCTGCAGTACAGGCCTGGCAGAGCACCCCCAGAGAAGACCCCCAGAGAAGACCCCCAGCGTCTGGTCAACGGGTCGCAGACTTCAGGCAGTTATTACATGCAAAGGATTGTCAACCAAATCCTAAACATGAGTCGTTAATTTGGACATTTGATAAATATGTCGCATTACTTTTGGGTCCCCTGAAATAGGGGGACGATGCATAGAAAGTGTTGTAATTTCTGAATGCTGAAACCAATCTACTGTAACCTCATAGTAATCTACTACACTGCTCAAAAAAATTAAGGGAACACTTAATCGTCACAGTGTAACACCAAGTCAGTTACACTTCAGGGATATCAATCTGCCCATTTAGGAAGCACAAGTGATTGTGAATCAATTTCACCTGCTTTGGTGCAAATGAAAGTGACAACAGGTGCACTGGAGAGGCAAAGGCAAGACAACCCCCAAAAAGGTAATGGTTTTGCATGTGGTGGCCACAGACAATTGCTCTCTCCTTATCCTTCCTGACTATCCTTTCTAGTTTTGTGTTCTGCTAGTGTCCTCGTCACTACTGGTAGCATGAGGCGGTACCTGCAGCCCACTCAGGTTGCACAGGTAGTCCAGCTCCTCCAGGACGGCACATCCATAAGTGCGGTCGCAAGAAGGTTTGCTGTGTCTCCCAGCACAGTCTCAAGAGCATGGAGGAGATACCAGGAGACCGGCCGTTACACGAGGAGAGCTGGACAGGGTCGTAGAAGGGCATCAACACAACAGCAGGACCGGTATCTGCTCCTTTGTGCGAGAAGGAACAGGAGGAGCGCTGCCAGAGCCCTACAAAATGACCTCCAGCAAGCTACTGGTGTGCATGTGTCTGACCAAACTGTCAGAAACAGACTCCATGAGGGTGGCATGAGGGCCCGACATCCTCTAGTGGGACCTGTGCTGACTGCCCAGCACCGTGCAGCTCGATTGGCATTCGCGAGAGAACACCAGAATTGGCAGGTCCGCCATTGGCGTCCTGTTCTCTTCACAGATGAGAGCAGTTTCACACTGAGCACATGTGACAGGCGTGAAAGAGTCTGGAGACACCGTGGTGAACGTAATGCTGCCTGTAACATCATCCAGCATGACCGGTTTGGCGGTGGGTCAGTGATGGTCTGGGTAGACATATCCTTGGAGGGTCGCACAGACCTCCATGTCATAGCCAACGGTACCCTGACTGCTGTTAGGTACCGGGATGAGATCCTCAGACCCATTGTCAGACCTTACGCTGGTGCAGTGGGCCCTGGGTTCCTCCTAGTGCAGGACAATGCCCGGCCTCATGTGGCCAGAGTGTGTAGGCAGTTCCTGGATGAAGAAGGCATTGATACCATTGAATGGCCCTCTCGTTCCCCTGACCTAAATCCAATTGAGCACCTATGGGACGTTATGTATCGGTGCATCCGACGCCACCAAGTACCGCCACAGACTGTCCAGGAGCTCACTGATGCCCTGATCCAGGTCTGGGAGGAGATCCCCCCAGGACACCATCCGTGACTCATCAGGAGTTGTCGGGAGTGCGTACAGGCACACGGGGGGCCATACACACTACTGAATCACATCATGAGTTGCCGTGATAAAATTCACACAAGTTGGATCAGCCTGTGATTTGAATTTTTTACTTCGAATTTTCGGTGTGATTTTGAATCCAGCTGTACATCAGTAAAGATTTTCAACTTGAATAATTCGTTCATCAAGATCTGATGTGTCCCTTAACTGTTGAGCAGTGTATAATCTCATAGTAATCTACTGTAACCTCATAGTAATCTACTGTAACCTCATAGTAATCTACTGTAATCTCATAGTAATCTACTGTAACCTCATAGAAATCTACTGTAATCTCATAGTAATCTACTGTAATCTCATAGTAATCTACTGTAACCTCATAGTAATCTACTGTAACCTCATAGTAATCTACTGTAATCTCATAGTAATCTACTGTAATCTCATAGTAATCTACTGTAATCTCATAGTAATCTACTGTAATCTCATAGTAATCTACTGTAATCTCATAGTAATTGTTTGAGACAAAATGCTTCACTGTCCCGTGACCGACCCAGGGCACAGTGTGTGCTACAATACCAACGGTGGTCCCCTTCTCTCCTGCAGTGGCGTACATAACATAGTTATAGTTAGTTATAGCATAGCATAATTTAGCGTAGTAGAGTTAACCCCTTGTCTCCTGGGCTGTAGTAGAGTTAACCCCTTGTCTCCTGTCCCCAGCCTGCCAGAAGCACGAAGCAGCCAAGCAGGTGTTCTCCAAGGTTCCAGAAGATTCCATGAGAGAGATCTACCGCCAGTGGGAGGAGCTAGGCATGGCCACGCCCCTCCCCCCCGAGGATGACAACGCCATCAGAGAGCACCTGTGTGTCCGCGCCTACCTGGTGAGGCCACGCCCTTCTGCCGAGGCCACGCCCCTCTGCCTTACACCTGAGATGTACAATGTTTGGTTATATGATGTTTGATGTGTGTGTGTGTGTGTGTGTGTGTGTGTGCGTGTGTGTGTGTTTTCCAGGAGGCTCACGAGGCCTTTAACGAGTGGTTTGGCCACCTGAGTGCCCCGCCTCAGCAGCCCACCCTGGCTCCTCAGCCCACCTTCACCCAGACCGTCGCCCATCACATGAGACACGACCACTACCAGGTTACCTAGACAACCGCCTCGCAACACCACCACCTCATCACCCCCGGATCAGTACTCATACATGGGTGTATTGTGTGTGTGTGTGTGTGTGTGTGTGTGTGTGTGTGTGTGTGTGTGTGTGTGTGTGTGTGTGTGTGTGTGTGTGTGTGTGTGTGTGTGTGTGTGTGTGTGTGTGTGTGTGTGTGTGTGTGTGTAGATGGAGTATGACAGCTGGAGTGGGCGCGTGGAGGCGTTGACGGAGGACGCCAAAGAGAGAATCTACAACGTCCTGCTGTTCGTAGACGGGGGATGGATGGTCGATGTCAGAGAGGTGGGGGTGATGAAGATGATGGTGGTGGTGGTGGTGATGATGATGGTGATGATGATGATGGTGATGATGATGGTGGTGGTGATGTTGTGGTTGTAGGATGCGGAGGCGGACCCTGAGCGCGGCCACCAGATGGCGATGTTGCGACGCCTGTGTCTCCCCAGGATGAGCTTCCTGCTGCAGACACTCCTCCAGCGCACGCACCGTCACCATGACAACCTCCGCCTCGCTGACATCATCGCCTCTGACCAGTACCGACTTTACGAGGTCCTTCTTCTCCTCTCTTCTCTCCTCCCTCTCTCCCTCCTCCTCTCCTCTCTCCCTCCCCCTCTCCTCTCTCCCCCTCTCCCTCCCCCTCTCCCTCCCCCTCTCCTCTCTCCCCTTCTCCTCTCTCTCTCCCTCCTCCTCTCCTCTCCTCCCTCTCTCTCAGAGGTAGAGACTAGTGTTTAACAGACCACAGTATTTAAATTAGGAGCTGTTTGAACCAATGATACGTCGTCTTATCAGCTCTGTTCAGATGACATCACAGGGAAGGGATCTCAAGGAAGTGGGGCAGAAATGACGTCTCCCCCTTCACCTCGACTAATTATGCCCTCTCTCTCTCCCTCTCTCAGGTGTTCTCTAAGGAAGAGCTGAGTAAGTTTCTCCAGAAGATGAGGGAGTCGTCTCTGCTCCTATTGGATAAGGGCCTGGACGCCCTGGGTTACGAGATCCAGCCGTAAAACACCTCCAATTATCTCTCCAGCTTTTGGTTTCTTTTTTCTTTTTATCTCGTAGCCACATTTGAGAGAATTGGGTGAAACGATTTTCTGTATTTTGTACAATAAAAGCTTCTGAAACATAAGAATGTTTTTGTGTCATTGGTTTTGCTGCCACATTTGATTGGATGTTGAGTGAAGCCTTTCCTTTGTGTCTGGACCCTGAACCAGCAGGTCAGGAAGTCATTTGACGTTCTTCGTACTGTGAACGATTCATTTTCCGCGGCCAGACAGTAACTTACAGTGGGAAACTAAACTAAAATAAGACCTTAATGGTTTTGAAAACATGTTTTCCCTTCGGCCGCCTGGGGTGTAGTACGAAGGGTGTAGTAGTACGGGGGTGTTGTAGTACGAAGGGTGTAGTAGTACGGGGGTGTTGTAGTACGGAGGGTTTAAGTACCGGGGGTGTTGTAGTACGGAGGGTTTAAGTACCGGGGGTGTTGTAGTACCGGGGGTGTTGTAGTACGGAGGGTTTAAGTACCGGGGGTGTTGTAGTACGGAGGGTTTAAGTACCGGGGGTGTTGTAGTACCGGGGGTGTTGTAGTACCGGGGGTGTCCGCGGGGGACGCTGTAGAACCGCCGAACACCGGGGGTCAAGGGTCGCATGTGATGTCACAGCAGTCAATGGTTGAGGTGTGTGTGTGTTTTTTTAGTGTTTGATCAACACACCTGGACAACACACTATGACAGCTTCAGACAGACGAGCGGCTAGAAGGTGAAGTCGTGGTGCGACACGTTAACGGGGGTGTACCGTCAGAGCACCGGAGCCGTTCCTGCTGCGTGGCGGAGCCGCAGGGAGACGAGGAGCCGAGGAGACGAGGAGCCGGAGGAGACGAGGAGCCGAGGAGACGAGGAGCCGCAGGGAGCCGGAGGAGACGAGGAGCCGGAGGAGACGAGGAGACGAGGAGACGAGGTGTTCCTGAGGAGCGTTTCTGTACCAGACTGACTGACGCCTGGGTGATATCCGGGTCTAGGCTAGGCTAGGCTAGGCTAGCTAACTCCACCATGGCGGCCAGACTCTCGGACCTGTCCGCCAACAGTCGCATCGTCGCCGGCTTGTTGGTCAACCTGCTGTCGTCGATCTGCATCGTTTTCATCAACAAATGGATCTACGTGCACTACGGCTTCCCCAACATGACCCTGACCCTGATCCACTTCGTGGTGACCTGGCTCGGCCTGTTCGTGTGCCAGAAGATGGACGTGTTCTGCCCGAAGCAGCTCCGGCCCGGCCGGGTCGCCGGTCTGGCCCTCAGCTTCTGCGGGTTCGTGGTCTTCACCAACCTGTCGCTCCAGACCAACAGCATCGGAACCTACCAGCTGGCCAAGGCCATGACCACCCCGGCCATCATCCTCATCCAAACCCTCTTCTACAACAAGACCTTCTCCACCAAGATCCAGCTGACAGTGGTACTCAGACTATATACATAATACATACATAAATATATATAACTGATATATATAACTAATATATACAATATATATATATAACTATACATAACTAATATATACACAATATACAGTAGGGGAAATAATTATTTGATCCCCTGCTGATTTTGTTAGTTTGCCCGATTACAAAGAAATTAGCAGTCTATAATTTTTATGGTACTTTTATTTTAACAAATAGACACAGAATATCAAAAATAAAAGTCCAGAAAAACATATTATATAAAGTTATAAATTAATTAGCATTTGACCGAACGAAATAAGTATTTGATCCCCAAGCAAAACATGACTTAGTCCTTGGTGGAGAAACCCTTGCTGGCAAGCACAGAAGTCAGACGTTTCTTATAGTTGGTCACCAGGTTTGCACACATCTCAGGAGGGATTTTGGTCCACTCCTCTTTACAGATCCTCTCCAAATCCTGAAGGTTTCGAAGGCTTTTGCTTGGCAACTCGAAGCTTCAGCTCCCTCCACAAATTTTCTGTATGATTAAGGTCTGGAGACTAGCTAGGCCACTCCATGACCTTAGTGTGCTTCTTCTTGAGCCACTCCTTTGTTGCCTTGGCCGTATGTTTTGGGTCGTTGTCATGCTGGAAGACCCATCCACGACCCATCCTCGACCCATCCTCACTGCTCTGGCTGAGGGAAGGAGGTTCTCGTCCAAGATCTTATGGTACATGGCCCCGTCCATTGGCCCCTTAATGCGGTGAAGTCGTCCTGTACCCTTAGCAGAGAAACAGCCCCAAAGCATAATGTTTCCACCTCCGTGTTTGATGGTGGGGATGGTGTTCTTGGGATTGTATTCAGCATTTCTCTCCCTCCAAACACGACGAGTCGAATTTATGCCAAAGAGTTCAATTTTGGTCTCATCTGACCACATCACCTCCTCCCAAGCCTTCTCTGAATCATTTAGGTGTTCATTGGCAAACTTCAGATGGGCCTGTACATGTGCCTTCTTGAGCAGGGGGACCTTGCGGGCACTGCAGGATTTCAATCCGTTACGGTGTAGTGTGTTACCAATGGTTTTCTTGGTGACTGTGGTCCCAGCAGCCTTGAGATCATTACCAAGCTCCTCCCGTGTAGTTCTGGGCTGATCCCTCACCCTTCTCATGATCATCCTTACCCCACGAGGCGAGATCTTGCATGGAGCTCCAGGCCGAGGGCGATTGATGGTTATTTTGTATTTCTTCCATTTTCGAATAATTGCACCAACAGTTGTCTCCTTCTCACCAAGCTTCTTGCTGATGGTCTTGTAGCCCATTCCAGCCTTGTGCAGGTCTACAACTCTTACCCTGATGTCCTTTGAATGTTCTTTGGTCTTGCCCATGGTGGTGGAGAGGTTGGAATGGAAGAGATTGATTCTATTGACAGGTGTCTTTTATACCCATAACAAGCAGAGATTAGGAGTACTTTTCCTAAAGTGACAGGACTAATCTGTGTGCCTCATGGGCATATAACCGGTCTGTATGAGCCAGAATTCTTGCTGGTTTGTAGGGGATCAAATACTTATTTCGTTCGATCAAATGCAAATGAATTTATAACTTTATATAATGTGTTTTTTCTGGACTTCTTTGTTGATATTCTGTCTCTATTTGTTAAAAGAAAAGTACCATAAAAATTATAGACCGCTCATTTCTTTGTAATCGGGCAAACTAACAAAATCAGCAGGGGATCAAATAATTATTTCCCCCATTGTGTATATATATATATATATATATAACTATACATAACTAATATATACTCTATATATATATATATATATATATATATAACTATACCTAACTAATATATATAATTATACATAACTAATATATACATAACTAATTTATACATAACTATACATAACTAATATATATATATATATATATATATATATAACAAATATATATAACTATACATAACTAATATATACAATATATATATATATAACTAAACCTAACTAATATATATAACTATACATAACTAATATATGCATAACTATACATAACTAATATATACAGAACTATACATAACTAATATATACACAACTAATATATACATAACTATATATAACTAATATATACATCACTAATATATACAAACTATACATAACTAATATATACACAACTAATATATACATAACTATACATAACTAATATATACATAACTAATATATACATAACTATACATAACTAATATATACATAACTAATATATACATAACTATACATAACTAATATATACATAACTAATATATACATAACTGTATCTAGAGCTATTTACTGCTCTGACATCAATCACTCAAATGTGTCAGTTTGAAATGTATGTAACCATGGTGTTTATGATGGGGTTATGTAACCATGGTGTTTATGATGGGGTTATGTAACCATGGTGTTTATGATGGGGTTATGTAACCATGGTGTTTATGATGGGGTTATGTAACCATGGTGTTTGTGATGGGGTTATGTAACCATGGTGTTTGTGATGGGGTTATGTAGATAGATAGATAGATGGATAGATCGGTACTTTATTGATCCCCGAAGGGAAATTAAGGCGTTACAACAGCTCACACTCATCACAAACAACAGCAACAAAATAAAGTGACAATAGAATAATAGAATAAAATAGACTTCTGAAACATGATATATAGTAAGAGTGACTCTGATCCCCCTGATGGAGCAGCCGGAGGAGGAGTTGGACAGTCTTATTGCAGCAGGCAGAAAACATCTCCTATAGCGCTCCTTAGTGCAGCGTGGTTGGAATAATCTGTTGCTAAAGGAGCTTCTCTGCTCTGCCACAGTGTCATGTAGGGGATGGGAGGGATTGGCCATGATGGCCAGGAGTTTGGTCCTCATCCTCCTATTGGCCACCTCCTCCACAGTGTCCAGGGTGACACAGAGGACAGAACCAGCTTTTCTAATAAGCTTGTTCAGCCTCTTGGTGTCACCTTCCTTGATGATGCCCCCCAGTATACCACCGCGTACAGCACTGTGCTGACCACCACTGACTGGTAGAACATGTTCAGCAGAGTCCTGTACATGCCAAAGGACCGGAGCCTCCTCAGGAAATAAAGCCGGCTCTGGCCCCTCTTGTACAGGACATCTGTGTTACCAGTCCAGTCCAGTTTATTGTCCAGGTGCACCCCCAGGTACTTATAGCTCTGGACCACCTCCACGTCCTCTCCCTGGATGGAAACAGGAGACAGGGGGACCCTCGTCCTCCTAAAATCCACCTCCACCTCCTTTGTTTTGCTGATGTTGTGTAGCAGGTGGTTCTGCTCACACCACAAAACTGTCCACCAGTCCTCTGTACTCTGTCTCCTGGCCTCCACACATCCCACAATAGCAGAATTGTCCGAGAATTGTCCCCTGGGGGGCGCCACTGCTGCTCACCACCCAGTCTAACACACATACAAACTGTGGCCTGTTGGTCAGGTGGTTCGACTCCACCTGCATCCTCAACCATAGCGATGTGACGTTGGTTCTGTAACCATGGCGATGTGACGTTGGTTATGGAACGGTGTACATTAACGGTGTGTCCCCAGGTGCCTATCACACTGGGCGTGGTCCTGAACTCGTACTACGACGTCAAGTTCAGCCTGGTGGGGGCGCTGTTCGCCACACTGGGGGTCCTGGTCACCTCCCTCTACCAGGTGGTGAGTGATGATGTCACCAAGTTACACACACAACCCACACACACCATATACACACCACACACACACACACCATATACACACCACACACACCAACACCATATACACCATATACACAGAACACGAATAAAAGCATTACGGATCACATTAATGCACCTCTCCCCCCCCCCCCCCCCCCTCCAGTGGGTAGGGGCTAAGCAGCAGGAGCTCCAGGTGAACTCCATGCAGCTGCTGTACTACCAGGCTCCCATGTCCTCCCTGGTCCTGCTCACTCTGGTGCCCGTCTTCGAGCCTCTCTCTGGGGAGGGAGGTGTCTTCACAGCCTGGTCCCTGCCAGCCCTGGTGAGACTCTCCCCTCCTCCCCTCCCTCCCTCCCTCCCTCCCCCATCCCTGGACATACTCCATCCACAGGTGTCGGGATGCAGTGTGATCCTGACGTTGAGTTTGCAGCTGTTTCCTGTGTTGTACTTCCAGGTCATGGTGCTGCTGTCTGGGGTCATCGCCTTCCTGGTAAACCTGTCAATCTACTGGATCATAGGCAACACCTCGGCTGTGACGTATCCTTCACCTCTGACCTCTCACCTCTGACCTCTCACAACTATTTAGTCATGTATTTGTATTTACTGTTATTTAATGACTACAGCTCTCTATGAGATCCTAATGTTACTTCCTGTCTCTACGAGATCCTAATGTTACTTCCTGTCTCCTAAGTGACGAGTGTTCAGTTCTGTTTCCAATCTGACTTTCATTCTGCTGACAGAAGCCCCTCCCCCTGCTCTCCTCCTGCCATGATTGGCTCCTTTGCTCCTTGACTCCGCCTCCTCCAGCTACAACATGTTTGGTCATTTCAAGTTCTGCGTCACGTTGCTGGGAGGCTACTTCCTGTTCCAGGAGCCCCTGTCGGCCCACCAGGGCGCGGGGGTCGTCTGCACGCTGGCCGGCATCCTGGCCTACACCCACCTCAAACTCCACCCACAGGAGGCGGGGCCCAGCCGGCTAGCTCAGAGGCCATAGGCCCGCCACAGTGCCACTCAGCCAGGCCGCTGCTCTTATTGGTCAACTGGTGTTGCTGCTGTTGTTGCCTTTGTCTCTCCCTATTGGAGAAAAACAGGATGGAATGTGATTGGTGGACTGGCAAGGGGAGGGAGGGAGGGGGGCGGGGGCGTTCTGGAACAGAGGGAGAAGAGAACAGGATGTTCAGGGAGGTGAACAACGATGCAGATAGAACTCTACAGGCCCCTCCTACTCTACAGGCCCCTCCTACTCTACAGGCCGTTTCTATCTGTGTGAGGAGGAGGAGCCTAGTAAACGCACAGGAAGTGGGTTTTATACCGTAGCCAATCAGAATGGTTTATTTTAACATTTGTCCCCAGTAGTATTTTTGCCGGTACGATCAAGAAGAAGCCAATTAATGTCTAAAATGCTGAAGATGTGTTTTTGCATTATTTAACTATGTTATTTTCATACTCTGTGCTCCTCAATAAAATGTATTTTATTGAACAGTGTTCTGTCTCATTCTAAAGGAGGAGGAGGAGGCTGTAGTAACCATAATAACCAGGTAGGCTGTAGTAACCATCGTAACCAGGTAGGCTGTAGTATTCCTAGTACTACAGGGTTAGTTAGCTTAGTTCGGTGGGTTAGTTAGTTAGGGTTTGTTAGGTTAGTTAGTTACGGTTAGGGTAGTTAGGTTAGTTAGTTACGATTAGGTTAGTTAGGGTTAGTTGGGTTAGGGTTAGAGATGTGTCAGAGTGTTGTAAACTGAAGTACCTCAGGACCCTGGGAGCTCCCTGAGTAGAGGCTCTGTCTGATCACCTGATCTTCATCCAGAGCAGAGAGGCTCTGTGAGGGAGAACAGCCATCAGACCTGACTCACTAGTTTAAGGTCTGACACACAGAGCAGTCCAGTGTTCTCCCTCCCCCCCCCCCCCCCCCCAGCCTCACCCTCAGGTGCACAGAGCTGCCATTGTACCCTGCAGTGGCCCACCACCACCAGGGGGCCACCAACAGCAGGTCTGTGTGTCTGGTGCCCCCCCCCCCCGCCTGCCACCTCACACAGAGAGACTGCTGTAGTCAGAGAGGAACACACAGACTCCGTCTCTTTCATGGTGTTATCTTCATCATCAACAGCTGAACCAAACACCTAAAGGCACAATCCAGGATTTGTTCTGCTGTTGAAATGGACACTTCAACTTGTGATATGTACCCATTGATTCTGTAAGAATAAGACTTATGCCGAATGAGCCCAACATATAAGGTTGCTTTGAGTTATTGTTAGTAACTATGTCTTGGTAAACAAATAGTTAAAGATAATTATCTTTATCTTTGAAAACATTTTAAAACGATAATTTCAATATCATGGACCGTCCCATGCATCCAGACCTGCTTGTGATTTTGAGAGTGGTTACAAACCTCTATACCCTCACCTCTATACCCTCATCTCTATACCCTCACCTCTATACCCTCATCTCTATACCCTCACCTCTATACTCATATACTGCTTACACTGCACTACTTATATTATACTGCACTACTTACTGCTCATATATTGCACTACCTGTAAATACTGTTCATTGCACTTTCTGCTATTTTGCACTTCTGGTTAGACGCTAACTGCATTTCGTTGTCTCTGTACTTGTACTCTGCACAATGACAATAAAGTTGAATCTAATCTAATCTATACCCTCACCTCTATACCCTCCCCTCTATACCCTCACCTCTATACCCTCATCTCTATACCCTCCCCTCTATACCCTCCCCTCTATACCCTCACCTCTATACCCTCATCTCTATACCCTCATCTCTATACCCTCCCCTCTATACCCTCACCTCTATACCCTCACCTCTATACCCTCCCCTCTATACCCTCACCTCTATACCCTCATCTCTATACCCTCATCTCTATACCCTCACCTCTATACCCTCACCTCTATACCCTCCCCTCTATACCCTCATCTCTATACCCTCCCCTCTATACCCTCCCCTCTATACCCTCACCTCTATACCCTCCCCTCTATACCCTCATCTCTATACCCTCACCTCTATACCCTCATCTCTATACCCTCATCTCTATACCCTCACCTCTATACCCTCACCTCTATACCCTCATCTCTATACCCTCATCTCTATACCCTCACCTCTATACCCTCACCTCTATACCCTCCCCTCTATACCCTCACCTCTATACCCTCATCTCTATACCCTCATCTCTATACCCTCACCTCTATACCCTCATCTCTATACCCTCACCTCTATACCCTCATCTCTATACCCTCATCTCTATACCCTCTATACCCTCACCTCTATACCAGGGCAGGGCAGACTAGCGACATTTGGTTGAAAAACTAATTAAGGATTGCACCTTTAACTCCCAAATGTTAGTTAATAGTGAACATTCAAGGGAACATGTTGTTCCAGAGTAAACCACTGACTCATTGTTTTATCTCTCCCTTCAAGAAGGAGGAGAGGAGAGGAGGGGTGAAAGACAGAGGGGAGAGAGAGCAGACAGGAGAGAGAGAGGGTGGAGGAGAGAGATGGGGGGGAGTGGAGAGAGAGAGCAGACAGGAGAGAGAGAGGGAGGGTGGAGCAGACAGGAAAATATGCCAATTATGTCCACAGTGATGACTAAACAGACTCTGGTAGTTCAGGGAAGTTATCAAGAGAAATGTGGATGGAGAGAGAGAGAGACAGAGAGACAGATGTGGAAGGAGCTCACAGTGATAACACAGGGAAGTTATAAATGACTAATCATGATCAGGATAGATAAAAGGATCAATTGTTCAACCAATGGGGGGGAGGGGGGGCTGCAACACTCCTCTGTCTCAGCTGATCAACAGCTTGCTCCATACTAAGTAGAGGAGAGAATTCTGGGGATCAGCAGGACAGATACAAAGACCAGTCTTCTCCCCCAGACTGCATAATGGTGTTATCGTCATGATCAATACAATTGATCAATTAATTAGTTGATTTGAATCAATCTTGGCCTGTGAACAATGTCCCAATGTCTCCTCGATGAAACGGTTCAATTCCCCGCTCGTTACAGCTGGCCTGTATTCTTTCTTGTATTAGTGATTCATATCAATACGTTTCTAATATTTTTATAAAAATATGGATTAAGTTTAAGCGGAGAAAAACAACATAGAAAAATAACTGATGATATTTTCGAAGTTTTGATTGACGCAGGCGCGTTGCGGCCGGTAGGGGCGCCAGACCGCCGCCGGACGGGAGTCAGTCAGCAGCACCGCCGCCGGACCGGGACGTAAGTCTCACAGAACCGTCTCAAACACACAACTACGGACTCAGCGCTTACATTCTGGCTGTTGTATGTGTGTTTTGTGCTGCCATGGCATGTTGTTTAATTGTGGTGTTTATCTGTATGATGAATTAGTTCATTATATAGTGTGAGATAATCAGTAGCATTAGCCGAATGCTACAAGGCCGCACATCCTCGGGGTTTCCTACGTCGACAGCCAGGGCGACGTTAGCGAGCCAGCAGGCTGCACATACCAGCAGCACAACTATATATAGATATAGATATAGATATAGATATAGATATAGATAGATAGATAGCTTGTAAGCCAAGTTTACTAATTGAACCATACATTAAGACGTATAGTTAACTTGATGTATGTTAAAGTTGTGTAGTATACAAGCCGTTATTGACTAACAGACAGACAGGTGTGTGTGTGTGTGTGTGTGTGTGACTCCTGCAGCATCTGGCAGATGATCCAGACAGGCGGGTTAAACGATGCAGTCAGCAGGTTCTGGTCCGCTGGGGCAGGGCTGGGGCAGGGCTGGGGCAGGGCTGGGGCAGGGCTGGGGCAGGGCTGGGGCAGGGCTGGGGCAGGGCTGGGGCAGGGCTGGGGCAGGGCTGGGGCAGGGCTGGGGCAGGGCTGGGGCAGGGCTGGGGCAGGGCTGGGGCAGGGCTGGGGTTCGGTCGTCCCTGTGGTCCTGGTCTGTCGTGTTCGCTGTCTGTTTACCGACTGACTGCAGGACTGAGCTAAAAATATGCTCCTGATAAAACTACATTTTAGACCAGTACTAGCGGTACCGCTGCATGCTTTAGAGCCGGCGGTCCCGGTGCTGTTGCCGGTTCTGGTTGGTTCTGGTGGGTTCTGGTTGGTACTGGTTGGTTCTGGTGGGTTCTGGTGGGTTCTGGTTGGTTCTGGTGTGATTCACGGCAGCTGCTCGCCTTCCCCACGTTACCGTCACCGGAAGCAGCACAGACGTGTTAGGTTATGGTGTTCGTGTATGTGGGTTAGGGTTAAGGTTAGGGTTAGGGTTAAGGTTAGGGTTAGGGTTAAGGTTAGGGTTAGGGTGCAGGCTGTAGGATCCACGCAGCAAGAAGGTCCAAACGGTCGGTCCGGTGTAATCCAGGCGCAGCCCCGCCAGGGTGCGCAGCGCGCCGCAGGGCGGGACATGCCCGGGCAGATCCGTCTGCAGCGGCCAGCTCAGCGCTGTGTGTGTGTGTGTGTGTGTGTGTGTGTGTGTGTGTGTGTGTGTGTCGACGCTGTGTGACCGCTAGGTGAGTCACTAGTATATGATCGTCATGCCGTGACATGTCAGTTTCCCCGCCGCCACAGCTGAGTTCTAGCCCCGACATGTCAGTCCCCCAGCCTGCTTAAAGCACCAGGACCAGGACCAGGACCAGCACCAGCGGCAGACGGGGCGGGGTAGCCTCACTTAATGTACAGTAGAGGCTTGTGTAGATAGACGTGTATATAAGATATATCGATAGAATTTCTATTTATTTAGGTAAGCTTGTTTTTTTGTGTTTCAAAGGCTGTCTTGACTTTCGTGTGGTTTATTTCAGGCGTTGGAAAGGAAACCTAATGGCTTTTATTTGTTATTCAGTTCCATCCCAGACAGAATGGCAGCAGAGAACTGTTTAAGCAGCGCCCAGATCAACACGGTGGACAATGAGGAACTGGTGAGTTCACTACTCCGTCTGTCTGTCTGCCTGCCTGCCTGTCTGCCTGCCTGTCTGGCACAAGCTGCTGCCCTGCTCACTGATGGTGTGTGTGTGTTGGCAGATGAGACCCAGTGGATGATGATGATGATGGTGTGTGTGTGTTTCCAGATGAGGCCCAGAGTGGAGCTGCATGCTCTGTTACAGCAGGCAGGAGCCGGTCCAGACAAGGAGCTGTTTACCACCAAGGAGGTGAGTGGACCCTAAACCTAACCCTAACCCTGACCCTAACCTGCCTGTCTCCTTACAGCCCTAACCCTGACCCTAACCCTAAGACTAACCTGCCTGTCTCCTTACAGCCCTAACCCTGACCCTAACCCTAAGACTAACCTGCCTGTCTCCTTACAGCCCTAACCCTGACCCTAACCCTAAGACTAACCTGCCTGTCTCCTTACAGCCCTAACCCCAACCCTAACCTGCCTGTCTCCTTACAGCCCTAACCCTGACCCTAACCTGCCTGTCTCCTTACAGCCCTAACCCTGACCCTAACCCTAAGACTAACCTGCCTGTCTCCTTACAGCCCTAACCCTAACCTGCCTGTCTCCTTACAGCCCTAACCCTGACCCTAACCTGCCTGTCTCCTTACAGCCCTAACCCTGACCCTAACCCTAAGACTAACCTGCCTGTCTCCTTACAGCCCTAACCCTAACCTGCCTGTCTCCTTACAGCCCTAACCCTGACCCTAACCTGCCTGTCTCCTTACAGCCCTAACCCTGACCCTGACCCTAACCCTAACCCAAGCCCACGCAGCTGGGACATCTATACATGCACTGGATTATTGACTGTGCTAGATTTTTCATATTTTTTGTGATCACTTTTAAGGCTTAGCTGGGACTGGCACTATATTTCTGACCTTTTCTTCCTGTAGGAGGTTCAGCCAGACCTGCCTGAGGGTCTTAGACATCCTAACCCTGCCTGAGGGTCTTAGACATCCTAACCCTGCCTGAGGGTCTTAGACATCCTAACCCTAACCCTACCTGAGGGTCTTAGACATCCTAACCCTAACCCTGCCTGAGGGTCTTAGACATCCTAACCCTAACCCTGCCTGAGGGTCTTAGACATCACTGTTAAAACTCCTGTTTATAGAGTCTTTTACTGATGCTGCTCTGATTCTTTTTAATGTGTTTTACTGTTTAACTTATATTGTTGTTTTTATTTGTTTTACCTGCATATTTGTAAAGTACTTTGTAACACTAAAAAGGTGCTACATAAATAACATTTTGTATTTATTATTATTTTATTCTGAATATTCAGATTATATGCTATGAATGAGGAAGTCCCTGCCAGCTGCCCAGACTCTGCCTTCCCTTCCTTGTTGGGATGGTTGCCATAGGAATTCTGGTTGCCATAGGAATTCTGGTTACCATAGGATCAGAAGTGAATCTATGTCAGCAGCTGGTGCTGTATTGGTAGTTACATGTGACAGGCTGTTTGTGTGGTCATGTGACAGGCTGTTTGTGTGGTCATGTGACAGGTGCTGTTCTATCTGGGTCAGTACATCATGAAGAAGGAGCTGTATGACAAGGATCAGCAGCACATGGTCTACTGCGCCCAGGACCCCCTGGGAGACGTCCTGGGAGTAGACAGCTTCTCTGTTAAACAACCACGGTACACACACACACACACACACACACACACACACACACACATTTCCCAGGAGGGCTGTCTGATATGAACCTCATGTCTCTTTCAGGATCCTCTTCGCCATGATCACCAAGAACCTCCTAGCAGTGAAGAACCCAGGTACTGTTCTACCACGGTTCTGTTCCACCACTGTTCTGTTCTGTTCTACCACGGTACTGTTCTACCACGGTTCTGTTCTACCACGGTTCTGTTCTACCACGGTTCTGTTCCACCACTGTTCTGTTCTACCACGGTTCTGTTCTACCACGGTTCTGTTCCACCACTGTTCTGTTCTACCACGGTTCTGTTCCACCACTGTTCTGTTCTACCACGGTTCTGTTCTACCACGGTTCTGTTCCACCACGGTTTTGTTTCCCTGGCCGTCCTGCGGTCCAGAGACCTTCTGCTTCTGATAAGATGTGGAATGATGGCATTGATACCAGAGTGGTTGTGTTGTGGTAATGTTGTGGTAATGTTGTGGTTGTGTTGTTTTCCTCAGAGTGTCAGAGTGGCTTCACAGAACCGAGGAGTCAGAGTGAACTGGACCGCGGGCCGCAGGTAAGAGACACACCACTGGTCCAGTCCCTCAGTCGCTGCTGGATGCTTGTTGTTCCAGCCCTGGTAGAGTGTTATGGTATTTGTAGTTCCAGCCCTGGTAGAGTGTTATGGTATTTGTAGTTCCAGCCCTGGTAGTGTGTTATGGTATTTGTAGTTCCAGCCCTGGTAGTGTTTTATGGTATTTGTAGTTCCAGCCCTGGTAGAGTGTTATGGTTCTTGGCCTGCAGTGGTCAGAGTTGTATGTGTTTAGAAGGGTTGAGTCCACAAGGTTCTCATGTGTCTGTGTTCCAGGAAGCAGAGCCAGACTCTCTGTCTACCTCAGAATGGAGGAGGAGGAGGAGGAGGAGGAGGAGCGACCCTGGTGAGACTGTCTGACTGTCTGACTGTGTGTCTGTCTGTCTGACTGTCTCTGTCTGTCTGTCTCCCAGATTTTGTTCACAAGACTTGACCATACAATCATCCTCTTCACGGCCCCAGCATACACACACACACACACACACACACCAGCACCCCCCCATCCTAAGCCCCCCCCACACACACACACACACACACACACACACACACCAGCACCCCCCCCATCCTAAGCCCCCCCCCCCCCCCCCACACACACACACACACACACACACACACACACACACACACAAGGGAAAGTGATGGTCCGTCCTTCAGGTGAACTCCCTGCTCACCTCTCCTGTGTTCTGGTTGATGATGATGGTGATGTTGATGTTGTTGATGATGATGATGTTGATGATGATGATGTAATATCATGGTTGTGTTGTGGTAATATTGTGGTTGTGTTGTTTTCCTCAGAGTGTCAGAGTGGCTTCACAGAACCGAGGAGTCAGAGTGAACTGGACCGCGGGCCGCAGGTAAGAGACACACCACTGGTCCAGTCCCTCAGTCGCTGCTGGATGCTTGTAGTTCCAGCCCTGGTAGTGTGTTATGGTATTTGTAGTTCCAGCCCTGGTAGTGTTTTATGGTATTTGTAGTTCCAGCCCTGGTAGAGTGTTGTGGTATTTGTAGTTCCAGCCCTGGTAGTGTTTTATGGTATTTGTAGTTCCAGCCCTGGTAGAGTGTTATGGTTCTTGGCCTGCAGTGGTCAGAGTTGTATGTGTTTAGAAGGGTTGAGTCCACAAGGTTCTCATGTGTCTGTGTTCCAGGAAGCAGAGCCAGACTCTCTGTCTACCTCAGAATGGAGGAGGAGGAGGAGGAGGAGGAGGAGCGACCCTGGTGAGACTGTCTGACTGTCTGACTGTGTGTCTGTCTGACTGTGTCTCTGTCTGTCTCTCTCTCTGTCTGTCTGTCTGCCAGAATTTGTTCACAAGACTTGACCATACAATCATCCTCTTCAAGGGGAAGTGATGGTCCGTCCTTCAGGTGAACTCCCTGCTCGCCTCTCCTGTGTTCTGGTTGATGATGATGATGATGTTTCAGCAAGCGTGTCGTCCACCGAGGAGGAGGAGGAAGGGGAGGGGCCAAGGAAGAGACACAAGTCTGACAGCTTCTCTCTGACGTTTGACGACAGCCTGTCCTGGTGTGTGATTGGAGGGCTGAGAGGAGAGCCCAGGAGCAGCGACTCTTCAGACTCCCACAGCAACACGGTGAGAACCTAACCCTAACCCCTGACCCTGACCCATAACCCTAACCCCTGACCCTAACCCCTGACCCTAACCCTAACCCTAACCCCTGACTCTAACCCCTAACCCTGACCCTCTAACCCTGACCCTAACCCTAACCCCTACTCCAAACAAACAATGAAACATTGCTTTATATAATGTAGAATTCAGCTGTGTGTCTGACCCCCAACCTAAGCCTTGTTACCATGCTCTACTAACGTTGACCCTGACCTCTGACCTCTGTCCTTAGGCCAGTGAGGCGGGGGAGGAGGTGGGGGGGGGGGAGGAGTCTGACTGTGACAACTTCAGTGTGGAGTTTGAGGTGGAATCCATCGACTCTGACGCCTACAGTGACCATGACAACGCTTCTGTCTCTGGAGAGGACGAGGTCTGCTCCCCCCCTCCTTCTCCCTCTCTCTCTCTCTCTCTCTGTCTAACTTGTTTGAGTGCTGTTGTTTGGTTGGGTTGTGTTGAGGGTTGTGGATGCAGCGCCCCCTGGTGTCAGACTGACCCTGCCTCTCCTGCAGGTGTATGAGGTCATCTTCGAGGCGGAGGAGGAAGACTCGTTTGACGACGATACAGAGATCACAGAAGCAGTAAGACACACACACATACACACACACATACAGAAACACACACACACACCTTTTAGACCCAGAGATGACAGAAGCAGTAAGACTCCGTCACCCTGTGATACTGAACATACTAACCTGCTTCTCATGTAGTAGTAGTATGATGCACCGTGGTCTAAAAGGTGTGTGTGTCTGTGTGTGTCTGTGTGTGTCTGTGTGTGTGTGTGTGTGTGTGTGTGTGTGTCAGGACTACTGGAAGTGCTCCAAGTGTGAGGAGCTCAACCCACCTCTCCCCCGCCACTGCAACCGCTGCTGGACGCTACGACCTGATTGGTTCCCTGAGTCTGACCCCAGCAGCCCCGCCCCCTATCTGCAGCCCCTCCCCCCTAAGCCCTCGCCTGCAGATGAGGGGGAGGGGGAGGGCCTGGATGTCCCAGACGGTAAGAGAGCCAGGACCCCCCCCCTCTTCAAAGACTCCCAGACCTCCGAGTCTCTCTGCACCTCACAGCCAGACCCACAGTCCCAGGATCTGACCTGCTCCCAGCCCTCCACCTCCTCCTCCTCCTCCTCAACCCCCTCCGCTGCCCCCTGCAGCGCCCCCTCCAGTCAGGAGGGGGCAGCGGTTCCGGAGCTGGAGCGCTGGAGCAGCCTGGAGGCAAGCCTGCCGGCCAGCTGTCTGGAGCCCTGCGTCATCTGTCAGTCCAGACCCAAGAACGGCTGCATCGTCCACGGACGCACTGGTCACCTGATGGCGTGCTACACCTGCGCCATGAAGCTGAAGAGGAGGAACAAGCTGTGTCCCGTCTGCAGAGAACCCATCCAGTCTGTGGTGCTCACCTACCTCAGCTAAGACACACACACACACACACTCACTCACACACACACACACACACTCCCTCACTCATATACACACACACACACACACACAGGCTCACACACACTCACACACAGACACACAGGCTCACACACACTCACACACACACACTCCCTCACTCATACACACACAGGCCCACACACACTATGACTGTCAAAGTTAGCGTGTTGATGTGGGAGATAGAAACTCCACATCGCTCTTCTTTAACAGTTTCCCCAGTTTGACTTTTTCAACGGCAGATATATTTGGGTTGGTATTTTGGCTGGTAAAAAATTAATCAGTTAAAAAATGAATTAATTTTAATGATTTAATTTCATGCCCTGGTTGTATTTATTGTTTGTTTGTTGTATGTCTCAATAAATCTATTTATTTTGAGGAACTTATCGATCGTCTGGTCATCCTTGTGTTGTTGTTATCCTCAACGCCCCCTGCTGGTAGGAGAACCTCCCTCCACTGAGAGGCTGGACATCTGGAGCCCTTCTATTGGTTGGATTTAAAGGTGGGAGGTAACATTCATGTCTTCTAAAAGCTTTCTGATGGTTGAAAATGAGGGTTTAATCAGTAGCGATCAGGCCAGGGTCCAGAGGACCGGACTCAGTTCTACATTTACATTTTAGACGTTTACCAGACGCCTGTCACCTGACGCCTTTACCAGACGCCTTTACCAGACGCCTTTATCCAAAACCCTAACAAATCCATTTGTTTAAGTCAGTGAATCATCTGAACATCAGTCATCATAAGAACATGTCAACTATGCTGGACCAGGGTTAGGGTTAGTACAGGGGTTAGGGTTAGTACAGGGTTAGGGTTAGTACAGGGGTTAGGGTTAGTACAGGGTTAGGGTTAGTACAGGGGTTAGGGTTAGTACAGGACCAGGGTTAGGGTTAGTACAGGACCAGGGTTAGTACAGGGTTAGGGTTAGTACAGGACCAGGGTTAGGGTTAGTACAGGACCAGGGTTAGGGTTAGTACAGGACCAGGGTTAGGGTTAGTATAGGGTTAGGGTTAGTATAGGGTTAGGGTTAGTACAGGGTTAGGGTTAGTACAGGGTTAGGGTTAGTACAGGGGGTGAAGAGGTCTCTAGGGTTAGGGTTAGTACAGGGGGGTAGTGGGGGTGAAGAGGTCTCTAGGGTTAGGGTTAGTACAGGGGGGTAGTGGGGGTGAAGAGGTCTTTAGGGTTAGTACAGGGGGGTAGTGGGGGTGAAGAGGTCTCTAGGGTTAGGGTTAGTACAGGGGGGTAGTGGGGGTGAAGAGGTCTTTAGGGTTAGGGTTAGGGTTAGTACAGGGGGGTAGTGGGGGTGAAGAGGTCTTTAGGGTTAGGGTTAGTACAGGGGGGTAGTGGGGGTGAAGAGGTCTCTAGGGTTAGGGTTAGTACAGGGGGGTAGTGGGGGTGAAGAGGTCTCTAGGGTTAGGGTTAGTACAGGGGGTAGTGGGGGTGAAGAGGTCTCTAGGGTTAGTACAGGGGGGTAGTGGGGGTGAAGAGGTCTCTAGGGTTAGGGTTAGTACAGGGGGGTAGTGGGGGTGAAGAGGTCTCTAGGGTTAGGGTTAGTACAGGGGGGTAGTGGGGGTGAAGAGGTCTCTAGGGTTAGGGTTAGTACAGGGGGTAGTGGGGGTGAAGAGGTCTCTAGGGTTAGGGTTAGTACAGGGGGGTAGTGGGGGTGAAGAGGTCTTTAGGGTTAGTACAGGGGGGTAGTGGGGGTGAAGAGGTCTCTAGGGTTAGGGTTAGTACAGGGGGGTAGTGGGGGTGAAGAGGTCTCTAGGGTTAGTACAGGGGGGTAGTGGGGGTGAAGAGGTCTCTAGGGTTAGGGTTAGTACAGGGGGGTAGTGGGGGTGAAGAGGTCTTTAGGGTTAGGGTTAGTACAGGGGGGTAGTGGGGGTGAAGAGGTCTCTAGGGTTAGGGTTAGTACAGGGGGGTAGTGGGGGTGAAGAGGTCTCTAGGGTTAGGGTTAGTACAGGGGGGTAGTGGGGGTGAAGAGGTCTCTAGGGTTAGGGTTAGTACAGGGGGGTAGTGGGGGTGAAGAGGTCTCTAGGGTTAGGGTTAGTACAGGGGGGTAGTGGGGGTGAAGAGGTCTCTAGGGTTAGGGTTAGTACAGGGGGGTAGTGGGGGTGAAGAGGTCTCTAGGGTTAGGGTTAGTACAGGGGGGTAGTGGGGGTGAAGAGGTCTCTAGGGTTAGGGTTAGTACAGGGGGGTAGTGGGGGTGAAGAGGTCTCTAGGGTTAGGGTTAGTACAGGGAGGTAGTGGGGGTGAAGAGGTCTCTAGGGTTAGGGTTAGTACAGGGGGGTAGTGGGGGTGAAGAGGTCTCTAGGGTTAGGGTTAGTACAGGGGGGTAGAGGGGGTGAAGAGGTCTCTAGGGTTAGGGTTAGTACAGGGGGGTAGTGGGGGTGAAGAGGTCTCTAGGGTTAGGGTTAGTACAGGGGGGTAGTGGGGGTGAAGAGGTCTCTAGGGTTAGGGTTAGTACAGGGGGGTAGTGGGGGTGAAGAGGTCTCTAGGGTTAGGGTTAGTACAGGGAGGTAGTGGGGGTGAAGAGGTCTCTAGGGTTAGGGTTAGTACAGGGGGGTAGTGGGGGTGAAGAGGTCTCTAGGGTTAGGGTTAGTACAGGGGGGTAGAGGGGGTGAAGAGGTCTCTAGGGTTAGGGTTAGTACAGGGGGGTAGTGGGGGTGAAGAGGTCTCTAGGGTTAGGGTTAGTACAGGGGGGTAGAGGGGGTGAAGAGGTCTCTAGGGTTAGGGTTAGTACAGGGGGGTAGTGGGGGTGAAGAGGTCTCTAGGGTTAGGGTTAGTACAGGGGGGTAGTGGGGGTGAAGAGGTCTCTAGGGTTAGGGTTAGTACAGGGGGGGTAGAGGGGGTGAAGAGGTCCCTAGGGTTAGTACAGGGGTTAGGGTTAGTACAGGGGGGTTAGGGTTAGATAGGTAGTAACTCTGCAGTCCTGACAGCAGTGTGAAGCTCCTCCCACCAGCGGGGCGCCAGAAAAGCCGTGACCGAGTAGTGCGACAGAGTGATCGTGTGTGTGTGTGTGTGTGTGTGTGTGTGTGTGTGCACTTCTCTCACACACACAGAAAGAAAGGTGAGTCCCCTCCTCTAGACACACACACACACACACACACACACACACACACACACGGTTAAAGCTAGAAAACGTGACCAGAGGGTTAGGTGAGAGGGGCGGAGCCTCAGGGTGAGGTAGCCAGTAACCCTCTACCCAGCAACCCTCTACCCCTCTACCCAGCAACCCTCTACCCAGCAACCCTCTACCCTCTACCCAGCAACCCTCTACCCCTCTACCCAGCAACCCTCTACCCTCTACCCAGCAACCCTCTACCCCTCTACCCAGCATCCCTCTACCCCTCTACCCAGCAACCCTCTACCAAGCAACCCTCTACCAAGCAACCCAGCAACCCTCTACCCCTCTACCCAGCAACCCTCTACCCAACAACCCTCTACCCCTCTACCCAGCATCCCTCTACCCAGCAACCCTCTACCCAGCAACCCTCTACCCAGCAACCCTCTACCCAGCATCCCTCTACCCAGCAACCCTCTACCCAGCTACCCTCTACCCAGCAACCCTCTACCCTCTACCCAGCAACCCTCTACCCAGCAACCCTCTACCCTCTACCCAGCAACCCTCTACCCAGCAACCCTCTACCCCTCTACCCAGCAACCCTCTACCCTCTACCCAGCAACCCTCTACCCTCTACCCAGCAACCCTCTACCCCTCTACCCAGCAACCCTCTACCCAGCAACCCTCTACCCAGCAACCCTCTACCCTCTACCCAGCAACCCTCTACCCCTCTACCCAGCATCCCTCTACCCCTCTACCCAGCAACCCTCTACCCCTCTACCCAGCAACCCTCTACCCAGCAACCCTCTACCCTCTACCCAGCAACCCTCTACCCCTCTACCCAGCAACCCTCTACCAAGCAACCCTCTACCAAGCAACCCAGCAACCCTCTACCCCTCTACCCAGCAACCCTCTACCCCTCTACCCAGCATCCCTCTACCCAGCAACCCTCTACCCAGCATCCCTCTACCCAGCAACCCTCTACCCAGCAACCCTCTACCCCTCTACCCAGCATCCCTTAGTTTTAAGGGTTAGGGTTAGATAGGTAGTAACTCTGCAGTCCTGACAGCAGTGTGAAGCTCCTCCCACCAGCGGGGCGCCAGAAAAGCCGTGACCGAGTAGTGCGACAGAGTGATCGTGTGTGTGTGTGTGTGTGTGTGTGTGTGTGTGTGTGTGTGTGTGTGTGTGTGTGTGTGTGTGTGTGCACTTCTCTCACACACACAGAAAGAAAGGTGAGTCCCCTCCTCTAGACACACACACACACACACACACACACACACACACACACGGTTAAAGCTAGAAAACGTGACCAGAGGGTTAGGTGAGAGGGGCGGAGCCTCAGGGTGAGGTAGCCAGTAACCCTCTACCCAGCAACCCTCTACCCCTCTACCCAGCAACCCTCTACCCAGCAACCCTCTACCCTCTACCCAGCAACCCTCTACCCCTCTACCCTCTACCCAGCAACCCTCTACCCCTCTACCCAGCATCCCTCTACCCCTCTACCCAGCAACCCTCTACCCTTCTACCCAGCAACCCTCTACCCAGCAACCCTCTACCCCTCTACCCAGCAACCCTCTACCCTCTACCCAGCAACCCTCTACCCCTCTACCCAGCAACCCTCTACCAAGCAACCCTCTACCAAGCAACCCAGCAACCCTCTACCCAGCAACCCTCTACCCAGCAACCCTCTACCCCTCTACCCAGCATCCCTCTACCCAGCAACCCTCTACCCAGCATCCCTCTACCCAGCAACCCTCTACCCAGCAACCCTCTACCCAGCAACCCTCTACCCAGCATCCCTCTACCCAGCAACCCTCTACCCAGCTACCCTCTACCCAGCAACCCTCTACCCTCTACCCAGCAACCCTCTACCCAGCAACCCTCTACCCTCTACCCAGCAACCCTCTACCCAGCAACCCTCTACCCAGCAACCCTCTACCCTCTACCCAGCAACCCTCTACCCCTCTACCCAGCATCCCTCTACCCCTCTACCCAGCAACCCTCTACCCCTCTACCCAGCAACCCTCTACCCAGCAACCCTCTACCCTCTACCCAGCAACCCTCTACCCCTCTACCCAGCAACCCTCTACCAAGCAACCCTCTACCAAGCAACCCTCTACCCCTCTACCCAGCAACCCTCTACCCAGCAACCCTCTACCCCTCTACCCAGCATCCCTCTACCCAGCAACCCTCTACCCAGCATCCCTCTACCCAGCAACCCTCTACCCAGCAACCCTCTACCCAGCAACCCTCTACCCCTCTACCCAGCATCCCTCTACCCAGCAACCCTCTACCCAGCTACCCTCTACCCAGCAACCCTCTACCCAGCAACCCTCTACCCCTCTACCCAGCAACCCTCTACCCAGCAACCCTCTACCCTCTACCCAGCAACCCTCTACCCTCTACCCAGCAACCCTCTACCCAGCAACCCTCTACCCAGCAACCCTCTACCCCTCTACCCAGCAACCCTCTACCCCTCTACCCAGCAACCCTCTACCCAGCAACCCTCTACCCAGCAACCCTCTACCCAGCATAACATTGTAACTCATTGTAATGAATGAATGGAATGTAGAATGGTATCAAACACAATGATGCCATGAGCCAGAACCACGTTGACACCTTGACACGGTTCAAATATGATCATTATTAATGGTTTATAACAGCATTTATAACCCAACTATAACACAGTAGATATCATAACTGATGTTATCATTACTAAAGATTTATATCACAGAAGAGATCAGAAGTGAATAAATAAATACTGAATAAGCTAAAGAATGTCAGCAACACACAGGTGTGGAGGACTGCACTCTCTGGCGCCCCCTGTCTGTAGATGATATAACACCTGGTCTGATCTGGATCTGAGCCCCTCCCTCCCCTCTACTTTCAGCACAATGTAAAAAGCTTCAAGAAAAACAAAAAAACATCAAATTAAAACACTAAAACGGCTCATATGTTCATTAGGAAACACGCTGGGAAGAACCAGTCTGTCCCAGCCGGGGGCGGGGCCATAGAGATGACATCATTGACCCGTTCTGTAGGTTCTGTTTCTAGGGGCGGAG
>NC_139674.1:16449739-16497239 GCF_951799395.1 Argentina silus
CACACACACACACACACACACACACACACACACTGCTATATTTATGACTATGTAATTGCATTGCTCACTTATGAACTAGTAACATCATACTGTATTACTGACATTTCATAGTTCTGTATATATATGTATATAATCTGTTTATATATATGTATATAATCTGTTTATATATATGTATATAATCTGTTTATATATATGTATATAATCTGTTTATATGTATGTATATAATCTGTTTTTATGTATGTATATAATCTGTATATATGTATGTATATAATCTGTATATATGTATGTATATAATCTGTATATATGTATGTATATAATCTGTATATATGTATGTATATTCCACCAGTGCTCGACACCACACTGACACAGCTCCTTTAGGCATATTCATTTCATTGCAGTTGATATCTGCATCCAAACTAACTTTGATGTTCTCCTGTTCTATGTTCTATTGTTCTATGTTCTCCTGTTCTATGTTCTCCTGTTCTATGTTCTACTGTTCTATGTTCTCCTGTTCTATGTTCTA
This sequence comes from Argentina silus, assembly GCF_951799395.1. Classification (NCBI taxonomy): domain Eukaryota; kingdom Metazoa; phylum Chordata; class Actinopteri; order Argentiniformes; family Argentinidae; genus Argentina; species Argentina silus. Next base: position 16,450,263 of record NC_139674.1, read on the forward strand.
CTGTTCTATGTTCTACTGTTTTATATTCTACTGTGGGCCCATCTGAAGGCTACGGGACCCCCTTGTGGTGGAGAAGTACAACTACAGGCTGTAAACACAGTACAGCTGTCTGGCCTGGCAGCCTCCCCAGTCTCCCCCCCTGACCCTGACCCTAACCCTAACCCTAACCCTAACCCTGACCCTGACCCTAACCCTAACCCCAACCCTAACCCCAACCCTGACCCTAACCCTGACCCCGACCCTAACCCTGACCCTAACCCTGACCCTGACCCTGACCCTGACCCTGACCCTAAACAAACAATACCTTGAGTTAATTCAAACATGAAACATAAACAAGCAGGAGGAATTGTCAACGTCTCCAGCTGTATGAACAGCCTTCACACACACACACACACACACACACACACACACACTCCAGCTGTATGAACAGCCTTCAGACGTCGAACTGCATTCTAGAAATCACTTGAACAATAACATCCACCGCTTGGTCAAGTTTAGTTCATTTCAGTATTGTGACTATATCATTGAAACAAAGATCTGCCTTCATAAGTGACATATTGTTGTATTATCACAGAAGCGGGCTGGGGGCAGACCAGCTGAAGATAATATTTGATGTCCATACGAGTGTCATATTGATAACAGATATAAGCGTCAGAGATGGGACGACCAGGGAGGAATTCCCCGTCACTCCTCCGTCCAGCACGTACATCTGCTTCCCTCCGTCAGTGAGGTCACTGGCGTCCTCAGAGATGTGTTGAGATGGTGATACTGGGTGGAGGTCTCCATGAGGGGTCCCCCCCCTACCTCATCTCTGTCCCATTGGTGTCAGGATGACAGCAGGGCAGCACAGGCTCCTCCCCCGGTGAGCCTAGAACATACCCTGGTCTGACTGACACTCCAGTCTGGTGACAACGCTGTCCATCCAGGACCAGACAGCGGTAGTCATAGTGAAGGTGTTTGTAGGTGATGTTGGTGATGTGGAGACAGCAGCTCTTAGGTCCTCCATCAGGGGGTTCAGGGTTCTGATCTTCTCCAGAAACATTCTCTCCCACTTCCAGGTGTTCCTCCTCCCCTCTCACATGACTGAGTGATGTAATCACCGGCTTCAACAGAAGTCACATGGTCTAGAGCTCCACCTGGTGGTGAGGTGGTGTCACCACAGGAATGACACCAAGGAACACACAATTACATATGACAACTACAGGACGTGTGTGTGTGTGTACACAGTGTTCTGTGGTGTTCTTCCTCCCTCCAGCTGTGACTGATGTCTCTTATGGAAGGTTTAACTGATGATGATGATGATGATGATGATGATGATGAAGGTGTCCGTGGTGAGACTCTTAGGCGGTGCAACACTGTCACAAGCACTCTGTCCTTCCTGCTTCCCCTCAGTGGTGTCAGCCTCTCCCAGCCTCTCTTAGCCTCTCTCAGCCTCTCTCAGCCTCTCCCAGCCTCTCCCAGCCTCTCCCAGCCTCTCTCAGCCTCCCAGCCTCTCTTAGCCTCTCTCAGCCTCTCCCAGCCTCTCTTAGCCTCTCTCAGCCTCTCAGCCTCTCTCAGCCTCTCAGCCTCTCTCAGCCTCTCAGCCTCTCTTAGCCTCTCTCAGCCTCTCAGCCTCTCTCAGCCTCTCTCAGCCTCTCAGCCTCTCTCAGCCTCTCCCAGCCTCTCTCAGCCTCTCCCAGCCTCTCTCAGCCTCTCTCAGCCTCTCAGCCTCTCCCAGCCTCTCTTAGCCTCTCTCAGCCTCTCCCAGCCTCTCTCAGCCTCTCAGCCTCTCCCAGCCTCTCTCAGCCTCTCTCAGCCTCTCTCAGCCTCTCAGCCTCTCAGCCTCTCTCAGACACAACAACTCTCCTGTTACAGATGACATCATTAAATCGTTGAGAACAGCCTCCCTGCTAGTAGTGATGCTGCTGCTGTTGCTTTTGTGTGTGTGTGTGTGTGTGTGTGTGTGTGTTTGCATGAAACAGATGCATTACAGAGAGACCACACCTCTGTAGAAACGTGCTGAATCACTCTCACACACACACACACACACGCACACACACACACACACACACACACATTAATCATTCAGTAGTGTAAGATCACACATTACACTGTGGCCCTGTAGCTAATGTTTTATTGGTTAAAGATTCCAGGCAATGACAGACAGCAGACAGTTAACAGGGGGGCCTGTTAAAAGCCCATTTGCGTGAGTGCACACACACACACACACACACACACACACACACACACACACACACACACACACTCACACACACATGCACTCACGCACACACACACTCACGCACACACACACACACACACACGCACTCACACACACACACACGCATTCACACACGCACTCACACACACACACACACACACACGCACGCACTCACTCACACACACATGCACTCACACACACACACACACACGCACTCACACACACACAATCTATAAGATAATAATAATAATAATGCATTTATTTTGTATAGAGCTTTTCTCAGGAATCAAAGACACCACATTCCACGGAGAGAACCAGAATAGACAGGTCAATAAAAACTAAAACTAAAACACTGTCAGTAAAACAAACAATAAAACTAGTTTAAAAAGCTGGATTTTGAGAGAGAGAGAGAGAGAGGTTACATTTCCTGACCTCATGCCAAGAATATAATGAAATAAGAGACATTTTTCCCCCCAAAATGTATAACAAAGACAAATCCAGAAGAAGGACGTATGCAGTGAAGTGCAGCAGCCAGATGTCTGACAGGGTGCCACACCTCAGCCAGATGTCTGACAGGGTGCCACACCTCAGCTGGCGGAGCACAAACCACTGTTTGTTTGGGTTATTTCCTTTATTAATATTTGTCTTTACTTTCTGATTTTTCTTGCCTCTTTATCTTATGATTGTTTTTGATGCTTTGGCAACATTAGTTTGTTCATGTCAAAGCAGATTGAATTGAATTGAGAGAGACAATGTGTGTGAGTGTGAGTGTGAGTGTGAGTGTGAGTGTGTGAGTGTGAGTGTGAGTGTGAGTGTGAGTGTGAGTGTGTGTGTGTGTGTGTGTGTGTGTGTGTGTGTGTGTGTGTGTGTGTGTGTGAGTGTGTTGATACTGAGTGTCTCTACCTGTTCCTGGTTCGCTGGCACCCTAACCACCTACAGACATATCAACAAGGCACAACATCATCATCATCATCATCAGTAACCCTGAACAACAGATCAGCATCACCCGTTTAAATAAACAATGGACGGGCTCGGGAGAGAGAGAGAGAGAGAGAGAGAGAGAGAGAGAGAGAGAGAGAGAGAGAGGCTACGTGTAACTTTAGAATGTCGCTGGTGTTGAAATGGTGGATCTCTCTTTTTTTTTGGGGGGGGGGCTCCCGGTGTGTTTACATGGTTAACGGCTCCCGGTGTGTTTACATGGTTAACGGCTCCCGGTGTGTTTAGAGGAAACGGTCCGAGCGTCAGCGGCGAAGGTCGGAAATTCGGCCACGCGTGTAACTGATTGGAGAGGGAGGGAGGGAGGGAGGGAGGGAGGGAGGGAAGGAAGGAAGGAAGGAAGGAAGGAAGGAAGGAAGGAAGGAAGGAAGGAAGGAAGGAAGGAAGGAAGGAAGGAGGGAGGGAGGGAGGGGAAGGGAGGAGGGGAGAGAGGGGAAGGGAGGGGGAGGGAGGAGGGGAGAGAGGGGAAGGGAGGAGGGGAGAGAGGGAGGAGGGGAGGGGAGGGAGAGGGAGGAGGGGAGGGAGGGAGAGACTCTGGAGTGGTGAGTCTGTGTGTGACTCTCTCCAGCCGCCATGTTAGCCAAGAAACCCTGCGCGGCTGTCTCTGTCTACCCCGGTGAGAACCCCGACCGGGGACCGAGTAACACGTTACCGTGACCGTGTGTGTCCCGGCCGGGATGTTGTTGGAGGTTCTAAAGCCTCGTCTGATCTGTTGGACGCAGTTTAGTCGATCGGTGGCATAAACGGGGTCCCGTGTGTGTTAGCGGCAGGGTATACGGGGGGAATCCTCGCGCTGTTCTGAGCCCGTTAATGGCGATCCGTGTGCTTCTCTGAAGCACGAGCTGTTCCGTTTATAAATCAACTGACCGGTTTTGTCAATAATTCCGTGACAGCGCGTGTCTGACAAGACAACGGCTTCATTGTGAGTCTTACCGGATCAGTCGGTCATTACGCCGCTGTCTGCGGCCGGGAGGCTGCGGGACGCTCTCAGGTCTTCACGCGACCAGGCGAGGCGTTAAGTGTCGCTTTTTGTATTTATTTCGGTGACAAAACACTTGTGATCAAACGCCACGTCGTTGTCGCGACATGATTTGAGCCAGAATGACACCATGTCGTTAAGACGACGGCTGTCGGTGATGAACCCTGGCGCCGGTAACGAGCTCCAGACGAGGTTTCATCTCTAGATTTTAGGATTGTTCGCGACGCTTTGATAATGTAAACATTTATTTGTTCATACCGGTTCATAGCCGGTTGAGTTGAATTGGTGTGTGTTCGTTGGTAGTGTGTGTAGCGTGTTAGTGTGTGTTCGTTGGTAGTGTGTGTAGCGTGTTGGTGTGTGTTCGTTGGTAGTGTGTGTAGTTGGTAGTGTGTGTAGCGTGTTGGTGTGTGTTCGTTGGTAGTGTGTGTAGTGTGTTGGTGTGTGTGTTCGTTGGTAGTGTGTGTTGGGGTTGTTGGTTGCTCGTCCTGTACGTTGTGTAAATGACCATGACCATGTGACCTGGTGTGACCGTGTCCTCTGCAGGCAGAGGGTCCGAGGTCCGTCAGCTCCAGCTGTCTCCCGGTACCGGTACCGGCCCAGGAGCAGGCACAGAGGGGACGTCGCCCGTGACTCTACCGCCGCTCAGGAACGCAAACACGCTCACGGTATGAAACGCCGATTATTACCAATCTTATTCTCATGTACTAGTCAGGTGGTTGAGTTGTTACAGTGTTGTTACAGTGTTTTTACAGTGTTGTTAGTGTTGTTACAGTGTTGTCAGTGTTGTTACAGTGTTGTTAGTGTTGTTACAGTGTTGTTAGTGTTATTACAGTGTTGTTAGTGTTGTTACAGTGTTGTTAGTGTTGTTGCAGTGTTTTAGTGTTCTTAGGGTTGTTACAGTGTTGTTACAGCGTTGTTAGTCTTGTTACAGTGTTGTTACAGTGTTGTTGGTGTTGTTACAGTCTTGTTACGGTGTTGTTACAGTGTTGTTAGTGTTGTTACAGTGTTGTTAGTCTTGTTAGTGTTGTTACAGACTTGTTACAGTGTTGTTACAGCATTGTTGGTGTTGTTACAGTGTTGTTACAGTGTTGTTACAGTGTTGTTAGTGTTGTTACAGTGTTGTTAGTGTTGTTACAGTGTTGTTAGTCTTGTTACAGTGTTGTTACAGTGTTGTTAGTGTTGTTACAGTGTTGTTAGTGTTGTTACAGTGTTGTTAGTGTTGTTACAGCGTTGTTGGTGTTGTTACAGTCTTGTTACGGTGTTGTTACAGTGTTGTTAGTCTTGTTAGTGTTGTTACAGTCTTGTTACAGTGTTGTTAGTGTTGTTACAGTGTTCTTAGGGTTGTTACAGTGTTGTTACAGCGTTGTTAGTCTTGTTACAGTGTTGTTACAGTGTTGTTAGTGTTGTTACAGCGTTGTTGGTGTTGTTACAGTCTTGTTACGGTGTTGTTACAGTGTTGTTAGTGTTGTTACAGTGTTGTTAGTGTTGTTACAGTGTTGTTACAGTGTTGTTAGTCTTGTTAGTGTTGTTACAGTGTTGTTACAGTGTTGTTAGTGTTGTTACAGCATTGTTGGTGTTGTTACAGTCTTGTTACGGTGTTGTTACAGTGTTGTTACAGTGTTGTTAGTGTTGTTACAGTGTTGTTAGTGTTGTTACAGTGTTGTTAGTCTTGTTACAGTGTTGTTAGTGTTATTACAGTGTTGTTAGTGTTGTTACAGTGTTGTTAGTGTTATTACAGTGTTGTTAGAGTTGTTACAGTGTTGTTACAGTGTTGTTAGGGTTGTTACAGTGTTGTTACAGCGTTGTTAGTCTTGTTACAGTGTTGTTACAGTGTTGTTACAGTGTTGTTACAGTGTTGTTAGTGTTGTTACAGCGTTGTTGGTGTTGTTACAGTCTTGTTACGGTGTTGTTACAGTGTTGTTAGTGTTGTTACAGTGTTGTTAGTCTTGTTAGTGTTGTTACAGACTTGTTACAGTGTTGTTAGTGTTGTTACAGCATTGTTGGTGTTGTTACAGTGTTGTTACGGTGTTGTTACAGTGTTGTTACAGTGTTGTTAGTGTTGTTACAGTGTTGTTAGTGTTGTTACAGTGTTGTTAGTGTTGTTACAGTGTTGTTACAGTGTTGTTAGTGTTGTTAGTGTTGTTACAGTGTTGTTAGTGTTGTTACAGTGTTGTTAGTGTTGTTACAGTGTTGTTAGTGTTATTACAGTGTTGTTAGAGTTGTTACAGTGTTGTTACAGTGTTGTTAGTGTTGTTACAGTGTTGTTAGTCTTGTTACAGTGTTGTTACAGTGTTGTTACAGTGTTGTTAGTGTTGTTACAGTGTTGTTAGTCTTGTTACAGTGTTGTTACAGTGTTGTTAGTGTTGTTACAGTGTTGTTAGTGTTGTTACAGTGTTGTTAGTCTTGTTACAGTGTTGTTACAGTGTTGTTAGTGTTGTTACAGTGTTGTTACAGTGTTGTTAGTGTTGTTACAGTGTTGTTAGTGTTGTTACAGCGTTGTTGGTGTTGTTACAGTCTTGTTACGGTGTTGTTACAGTGTTGTTAGTCTTGTTAGTGTTGTTACAGTCTTGTTACAGTGTTGTTACAGTGTCGTTAGTGTTGTTACAGTGTTGTTAGTGTTGTTACAGTGTTGTTAGTGTTATTACAGTGTTGTTACAGTGTTGTTAGTGTTGTTGCAGTGTTTTAGTGTTCTTAGGGTTGTTACAGTGTTGTTACAGCGTTGTTAGTCTTGTTACAGTGTTGTTACAGTGTTGTTACAGTGTTGTTAGTGTTGTTACAGCGTTGTTGGTGTTGTTACAGTCTTGTTACGGTGTTGTTACAGTGTTGTTACAGTGTTGTTAGTGTTGTTACAGTGTTGTTAGTCTTGTTACAGTGTTGTTAGTGTTGTTACAGTGTTGTTAGTGTTGTTACAGCATTGTTGGTGTTGTTACAGTCTTGTTACGGTGTTGTTACAGTGTTGTTAGTGTTGTTACAGTGTTGTTACAGTGTTGTTACAGTGTTGTTAGTGTTGTTACAGCGTTGTTGGTGTTGTTACAGTCTTGTTACGGTGTTGTTACAGTGTTGTTAGTGTTGTTACAGTGTTGTTAGTCTTGTTAGTGTTGTTACAGACTTGTTACAGTGTTGTTAGTGTTGTTACAGCATTGTTGGTGTTGTTACAGTGTTGTTACGGTGTTGTTACAGTGTTGTTAGTGTTGTTACAGTGTTGTTAGTGTTGTTACAGTGTTGTTACAGTGTTGTTAGTGTTGTTACAGTGTTGTTACAGTGTTGTTAGTGTTGTTACAGTGTTGTTAGTGTTGTTACAGTGTTGTTAGTGTTATTACAGTGTTGTTAGAGTTGTTACAGTGTTGTTACAGTGTTGTTAGTGTTGTTACAGTGTTGTTAGTCTTGTTACAGTGTTGTTACAGTGTTGTTACAGTGTTGTTAGTGTTGTTACAGTGTTGTTAGTCTTGTTACAGTGTTGTTACAGTGTTGTTAGTGTTGTTACAGTGTTGTTACAGTGTTGTTAGTGTTGTTACAGTGTTGTTAGTGTTGTTACAGCGTTGTTGGTGTTGTTACAGTCTTGTTACGGTGTTGTTACAGTGTTGTTAGTCTTGTTAGTGTTGTTACAGTCTTGTTACAGTGTTGTTACAGTGTCGTTAGTTTTGTTACAGTGTTGTTAGTGTTGTTACAGTGTTGTTAGTGTTATTACAGTGTTGTTACAGTGTTGTTAGTGTTGTTGCAGTGTTTTAGTGTTCTTAGGGTTGTTACAGTGTTGTTACAGCGTTGTTAGTCTTGTTACAGTGTTGTTACAGTGTTGTTACAGTGTTGTTAGTGTTGTTACAGCGTTGTTGGTGTTGTTACAGTCTTGTTACGGTGTTGTTACAGTGTTGTTACAGTGTTGTTAGTGTTGTTACAGTGTTGTTAGTGTTGTTACAGTGTTGTTAGTCTTGTTACAGTGTTGTTAGTGTTGTTACAGTGTTGTTAGTGTTGTTACAGCATTGTTGGTGTTGTTACAGTCTTGTTACGGTGTTGTTACAGTGTTGTTAGTGTTGTTACAGTGTTGTTACAGTGTTGTTACAGTGTTGTTACAGTGTTGTTAGTGTTGTTACAGCGTTGTTAGTGTTGTTACGGTGTTGTTAGTGTTGTTACGGTGTTGTTACAGTGTTGTTAGTGTTGTTACAGTGTTGTTACAGTGTTGTTAGTGTTGTTACAGTGTTGTTAGTGTTGTTACAGTGTTGTTAGTGTTGTTACAGCGTTGTTGGTGTTGTTACAGTCTTGTTACGGTGTTGTTACAGTGTTGTTAGTGTTGTTACAGCGTTGTTGGTGTTGTTACAGTCTTGTTACGGTGTTGTTAGTGTTGTTACAGTGTTGTTAGTCTTGTTACAGTGTTGTTACAGTGTTGTTAGTGTTGTTACAATGTTGTTACAGTGTTGTTAGTCTTGTTAGTGTTGTTACAGTGTTATTACTGTTGTTACAGCGTTGTTGGTGTTGTTACGGTGTTGTTACAGTGTTGTTACAGTGTTGTTAGTGTTGTTACAGTGTTGTTAGTCTTGTTACAGTGTTGTTAGTGTTGTTACAATGTTGTTACAGTGTCGTTAGTGTTGTTACAGTGTTGTTAGTGTTGTTACAGCGTTGTTAGTGTTGTTACGGTGTTGTTACAGTGTTGTTAGTGTTGTTACAGTGTTGTTACAGTGTTGTTAGTGTTGTTACAGTGTTGTTACAGTGTTTTTACAGTGTTGTTAGTCTTGTTAGTGTTGTTACAGTGTTGTTAGTGTTGTTACAGTGTTGTTAGTGTTGTTACAGCGTTGTTGGTGTTGTTACAGTCTTGTTACGGTGTTGTTACAGTGTTGTTAGTGTTGTTACAGCGTTGTTGGTGTTGTTACAGTCTTGTTACGGTGTTGTTACAGTGTTGTTAGTGTTGTTACAGTGTTGTTAGTCTTGTTACAGTGTTGTTACAGTGTTGTTAGTGTTGTTACAATGTTGTTACAGTGTTGTTAGTCTTGTTAGTGTTGTTACAGTGTTGTTAGTGTTGTTACAGCGTTGTTGGTGTTGTTACGGTGTTGTTACAGTGCTGTTAGTGTTGTTACAGTGTTTTTAGTCTTGTTACAGTGTTGTTAGTGTTGTTACAATGTTGTTAGTGTTGTTAGTCTTGTTAGTGTTGTTACAGTGTTGTTAAGTGTTGTTACAGCGTTGTTGGTGTTGTTACAGTCTTGTTACGGTGTTGTTACAGTGTTGTTAGTGTTGTTACAGTGTTGTTAGTCTTGTTACAGTGTTGTTACAGTGTTGTTACAATATTGTTACAGTGTTGTTAGTCTTGTTAGTGTTGTTACAGTGTTGTTAGTGTTGTTACAGCGTTGTTGGTGTTGTTACGGTGTTGTTACAGTGTTGTTAGTGTTGTTACAGTGTTGTTAGTCTTGTTACAGTGTTGTTAGTGTTGTTACAATGTTGTTAGTGTTGTTACAATGTTGTTACAGTGTTGTTAATCTTGTTAGTGCTGTTAGTGTTGTTAGTGTTGTTACAGCGTTGTTGGTGTTGTTACAGTGTTGTTACAGCGTTGTTGGTGTTGTTACAGTGTTGTTTTGAGATGTTGTTATGGTGTTGTCAGGTGAGTCGGTACATACGTAGGTGACATCGGAGGCGAGCTACAGGAGGCTAGCTGCTGTACATCATCTCAGATAGGTCTCTTTACTTTATCGAAATGTTCTTTAATAGAAAACATGAGGTCATTATTGTGTGGTTGTGTCCCTCAGGATGCTGTGTTCCTGGGTTATAAGCAGTAACAGAGTTATGTTCCGGTAATGTCCCGGTAATGTCCCGGTAATGTACCTCGCTCAGTAATGTGGTGTTGGGACTCAGCTGACGAAGGAGGTGGAGCCTAGCCGGCCCTTTATTTAGACACAGACTCAGCTGCTCAGGCCTGTGTGTGTGTGTGCGTGTGTGTGTGTGCGTGTGTGCGTGTGTGTGTGTGCGTGTGTGCGTGTGTGCGTGCGTGCGTGTGCGTGCGTGCGTGTGTGTGTGTTGGGTCATAGGCTTGTGTGTGTGTGTGTGCGTGTGTGTGTGTGTTGGGTCATAGGCTTGTGTGTGTGTGTGTGTGTCTGTGTGTGTGTGTTGGGTCATAGGCGTGTACAGTGTGTGTGTGTGTGTGTGTGTGTTTGTTGGGTTATAGGCTTGTACAGTGTGTGTGTGTGTGTGTGTCATTGTCATGTTTCCAGATGAAGGAGTTCACTGTCTGACCTGCCTGTGGTTGCCCCTGACTACCACACACTGGACAACAATAGAACCATAGAACACACACTGGACTACAACACAGAAATCAGAAATCATATAAAACCACGACATATCCCATCCTTCACCACTGAGGTCCTCCATCCTGACCTGACCAGAGAACCACCAGAGAACCACCAGAGAACCACCAGAGAACCACCAGAGAACCACCTGGCCCGTCTCTGGAAGGCTCCAGCAGTGAGGAGCACCACAACTCGAAGAGGATTTACCCACAATATCACAGCCTATACTAACATACAACATCACATGAACATGTAACATTATACTGCAACGTATGAATAGCGTGTTAATAGCGTGTTGTTAGAAGAGTGAGAACAGTGGTATTACAGCGACGGTGTGCCTGGTGTCAGTAGTGATGTCAGTAGTGATGTCAGTAGTGATGTCATTGCGTCTCTAATTGACTCAAGGTTGTTCCATTAATTTAACGACTGATCTGCTGTCCTCAACTACCCCCATTGGCCCACACACACACACACACACACACACACACACACACACAGGAACCCTGGTGATCTGAACCTGTGTGAGGTGGCCATGCAAATCCTCTTATCGACCAATACAATTAAACCTCACAGACACGCTCAGAGAGGACACAGGGAGTCAGAGAGACACAGGGAGTCAGAGAGACACAGGGAGTCAGAGAGACACAGGGAGTCAGACAGACACAGGGAGTCAGAGAGAGACACAGGGAGTCAGAGAGACACAGGGAGTCAGACAGACACAGGGAGTCAGAGAGAGACACAGGGAGTCAGAGAGACACAGGGAGTCAGACAGACACAGGGAGTCTGAGAGACACAGGGAGTGTGTGAAAATGATTGTCCCCCTGGCGCATGTCTTTTATTGGGTTTCTAGTGGTGTCCTCTGCAACTGTCAGGGAGGTTAACCCTAGGGTTGGGTTAGGGTTAGGGTTGGGGGCTAGGCAACCCTAACCCTAAGCCATATTAAACAGCTAATTCCTACCTAGCTAAGGTGGTTAATCAATGGTAGTGTGATTATTATATTGATTATATAATCTTCTCCTCTCCTCCCCTCCCCTCCCCTCCTCTCCTCTCCTCCCCTCCACAGGTTGGAGGTACCAAGCCCGGCACCATGAGTGACCACGCCCCCCAACAGCAGGGCCACGCCCCCCAGCTGTACGAGGACAACATCAACAAGCGGTTGGTTCTGACGGCTCAGCCCAACGGCCTCGGACGGGCGGGGCTACCTCTGCCTGACTCCTCCCACTGTCGCCAGGGGAGCTCCGCTTCCATCAAGTCGACAGACGGCAAGCCCAAGCCCCTCCCCCTCACACCCAAGCCCCTCCCCCTCACGCCGGAGCAAGCCATGAAGCAGCACATGACCAAGCTGACGGCCTTCGAGCACCACGAGATATTCAGCTACGCAGAGGTACCTTGACCCCTGACCCCTGACCCCCTCATACTGACTGTACTGTAGCCCGTGTCAGAACTAGGCAACCCTGACCCCAACCCTGACCCTAAACCTGACCCCTAACCCCTGACCCCAACCCTGAACCTAACCCTGACCCCTAACCCCTGACCCCAACCCTGACCCCAACCCTGACTCTAACCCCTGACCCTAACCCTGACCCCTAACCCCTGACCCTAACTCTGACCCTAACCCCTAACCCCTGACCCCAACCCTGACCCTAACCCTAACGCTGACCGCTAACCCCTGACCCTAATCCTGACCCTAACCATGACCCAAACCCCTGACACTAACCATGACCCCAAACCCCTGACCCTAACTCTGACCCTAATCCTGACCCCTAACCCTGAACCCTGACCCTAACTCTGACCCTAACCCCTGACCCCTAACCCTGACCCTTCTTTTTCTACATCTTCAGGTCTACTTCACGGGTCCAAACGCCAAGAAGCGCCCGGGTGTGACTGGCGGCTCCAACAACGGCGGCTACGACGACGACCAGGGCTCGTATGTCCACGTCCCCCACGACCACGTGGCCTATCGCTACGAGGTGCTGAAGGTCATCGGCAAGGGCAGCTTTGGCCAGGTGCTGCGACCACCACTGCACCCGTCATCATTTTAATATTATTATTATATTGTCTTGTTGATTTCTTTGACAGTTATGGCTGTATGTGATGTACGTTACCAATTAAGTTTGAATTGATTTGATTTGAGGTGGTGAAGGCGTATGACCACAAGACCAATCAGCAGGTGGCGTTGAAGATGGTCCGCAATGAGAAGCGTTTCCACCGGCAGGCCCAGGAGGAAGTCCGGATCCTGGAGCACCTTAGGAAGCAGGACCGTGATGGGACCATGAACCTGATCCACATGCTGGAGAGCTTCACCTTCCGGAACCACATCTGCATGACCTTTGAACTGCTGAGCATGAACCTGTATGAGCTGATCAAGAAGAACCGGTTCCAGGGGTTCAGTCTGCCACTGGTCCGGAAGTTCTGCCACTCCATCCTGCAGTGTCTGGACGCGCTGCACAGGAACCGCATCATCCACTGCGACCTGAAGCCTGAGAACATCCTGCTGAAGCAGCAAGGTCGCAGCGGCATCAAGGTACGCTATAACAACAACAACAATAACAATAATAATAATAACAATAATAATAACAATAACGATAATGATAATAACAACAGCAACAATAATAATATCAATAATAACAACAATAATAACAATATCAGCAACAACAATAATAACAATATCAATAATAATAGTCATAATAATATCAACAATAATAATAATAACAGTAATAATAATATCGACAATAATAATACCAACAACAATAATAATATCAACAATAATAACAATAGAAATAACAATATCAATAACAACAACAACAACAATTATAACAGTATTATTAATAATAACAACAATAATAATAACAATATCAATAATGACAACAATAATAATAATAACAATATCAACAACAACAATAACAACAATTATAACAATATCAATAACAACAACAATAATTATAACAATATCAATAACAACAACAACAATTATTATTATAACAATATCAATAATAACAACAACAATAATAATTATAATTATAATTATAACAATATCAATAATAACAGTAACAACAACAATAATCATCATAAAAATACATTTTAGTTTTTATATTCTCATTGGTACAATCTCAGAGCACATGGACAGTTTTCTACAGCTATGCTCAACATCGTCTCCAACTGAATACGGTCTGGGGGTTAGGGTTAGGGTTAGAGTTAGGGTTAGTACAGTTAGGGTTAGAGTTAGGGTTAGTACAGTTAGGGTTAGAGTTAGGGTTAGTACAGTTAGGGTTAGTACAGTTAGGGTTAGAGTTAGGGTTAGTACAGTTAGGGTTAGTACAGTTAGGGTTAGAGTTAGGGTTAGTACAGCTAGGGTTAGAGTTAGGGTTAGAGTTAGGGTTAGTACAGCTAGGGTTAGAGTTAGGGTTAGTACAGTTAGGGTTAGAGTTAGGGTTAGTACAGTTAGGGTTAGTACAGTTAGGGTTAGAGTTAGGGTTAGTACAGTTAGGGTTAGAGTTAGGGTTAGTACAGTTAGGGTTAGTACAGCTAGGGTTAGTACAGTTAGGGTTAGTACAGTTAGGGTTAGAGTTAGGGTTAGTACAGTTAGGGTTAGAGTTAGGGTTAGTACAGTTAGGGTTAGAGTTAGGGTTAGAGTTAGGGTTAGTACAGTTAGGGTTAGAGTTAGGGTTAGTACAGTTAGGGTTAGAGTTAGGGTTAGTACAGCTAGGGTTAGAGTTAGGGTTAGAGTTAGGGTTAGTACAGTTAGGGTTAGAGTTAGGGTTAGAGTTAGGGTTAGTACAGTTAGGGTTAGAGTTAGGGTTAGTACAGTTAGGGTTAGAGTTAGGGTTAGTACAGTTAGGGTTAGAGTTAGGGTTAGTACAGTTAGGGTTAGAGTTAGGGTTAGAGTTAGGGTTAGTACAGTTAGGGTTAGAGTTAGGGTTAGAGTTAGGGTTAGTACAGCTAGGGTTAGAGTTAGGGTTAGTACAGTTAGGGTTAGAGTTAGGGTTAGTACAGCTAGGGTTAGGGTTAGAGTTAGGGTTAGTACAGCTAGGGTTAGAGTTAGAGTTAGGGTTAGTACAGCTAGGGTTAGGGTTAGAGTTAGGGTTAGTACAGCTAGGGTTAGAGTCAGGGTTAGTACAGCTAGGGTTAGGGCTAGGGATCGTTTCTGCTGGGTTAGGGTTAGGGCTAGGGATCGTTTCTGCTGGGTTAGGGTTAGGGCTAGGGATCGTTTCTGCTGGGTTAGAGTTAGGGTTCGTATTATCTGGCTATACCAGCGTTTGACCATCTGTTAGGGTTGTAACATACATCATGTCACATGTAACATACGTCAAAAACCAAAGATACGTTGCCTAAGAGTTACGTGAATTACGACTTGCGTGGAGGTTAGGCAGTATTAGGTATTAACTTGGAGTGGTTACGGTTAAGGTTAGGGTTAGAGTGGTTAGGGTTAGGGTTAGAGTGGTTAAGGTTAGGGTTAGAGTGGTTAGGGTTAGGGTGGTTAAGGTTAGGGTTAGAGTGGTTAAGGTTAGGGTTAGAGTGGTTAGGGTTAGGGTTAGAGTGGTTAAGGTTAGGGTTAGAGTGGTTAAGGTTAGGGTTAGAGTGGTTAAGGTTAGAGTTAGGGTTAGAATGGTTAGAGTTAGAGTGGTTAGGGTTAGAGTGGTTAAGGTTAGGGTTAGAGTGGTTAGGGTTAGAGTGGTTAAGGTTAGGGTTAGAGTGGTTAGGGTTAGAATGGTTAGGGTTAGGGTGGTTAGGGTTAGGGTGGTTAGGGTTAGGGTGGTTAGGGTTAGGGTCAGAGTGGTTAGGGTGGTTAAGGTTAGGGTTAGAGTGGTTAGGGTTAGAGTGGTTAGGGTTAGGGTGGTTAAGGTTAGAGTGGTTAAGGTTAGAGTTAGAGTGGTTAGGGTTAGGGTGGTTAGGGTTAGAATGGTTAGGGTTAGAGTGGTTAGGGTTAGGGTGGTTAAGGTTAAGGTTATATTAGCATAAGCAACAACAATTAGCAAAAGAAAAGTGTGATTTGAACCAGCGACGTTCGGGTTGAAAGTCAGACGGTTCACACTTCCACCACCCCGCCACCGTTCTGCCTTCCATAGGGTTAGGGTTAGTACAGCTAGGGTTAGGGTTAGTACAGCTAGGGTTAGGTTTAGTACACCAACAGTGTTACAGCATGTCCTCCTCCTCCTCTCCTCCTCCTCTCCTGTCCTCTCCTCCTCCTCTCCTCTCTTCTCCTCCTCCTCCTCTCCTGCTCCTCTCCTCCTCTCCTCTCCTCTCCTGCTCCTCTCCTCCTCTCCTCCCTCCAGGTCATCGACTTTGGTTCCAGCTGCTATGAGCACCAGCGGGTTTACACCTACATCCAGTCCCGGTTCTACCGGGCTCCGGAGGTGATCCTGGGGTCGCGCTACGGCACGGCCATCGACATGTGGAGCCTGGGGTGCATCCTGGCCGAGCTGCTGACGGGCTACCCCCTCCTGCCCGGCGAGGACGAGGCCGACCAGCTGGCCTGCGTCATGGAGCTCCTGGGGACACCCAGCCAGAAGCTCCTGGACTCCTCCAAGAGGGCCAAGAACTTCGTCAGCTCCAAGGGCCACCCCCGCTACTGCACAGCTTCCAGCCTTCCGGACGGGTCCGTGGTGCTGACCGGCGGGCGCTCACGGCGGGGGAAGCTGCGGGGCCCGCCGGCCAGTAAGGACTGGGCGACGGCGCTGAAGGGGTGCGATGACCCATTGTTCCTGGACTTCCTGAAGCTGTGTCTGGAGTGGGACCCGGCGCTGAGGATGACCCCGTCCCAGGCGCTGCGCCACCCGTGGCTCCGGCGCCGCCTGCCCAAGCCCCCCGCCGGCGGGGGAGATAAGGGCTCCGTTAAACGGTTGACCACCACGGAAGGCTCCGGCGCCGGCACCACCACCTCCGTCTCTAAGTTACCGCCCACCTCGGGCTCCGCCTCCTCCAAGATCAGGACTAACCTGGGTCAGGTGACCGACGCCAACGGGAACATCCAACAGAGGACCGTGTTGCCAAAGCTGGTCAGCTGAACCTCAGCCCAGCCCTCTGGCTAGGCTAGGCTAGGCTAACTGAACCTGCCATGCCCTGTGGCTAGGCTACGCTAGGCTAACTGAACCTGCCGAGCCCTGTGGCTAGGCTACGCTAGGCTAGCAGTACTGCTGTCCATCCAGTGTGAAGAAGGGTTTTAGGTTTTGTGTCACCTCCTCAGTATCACAACACCAACTGTTGAAATGGCTCACATGAAGGGGAACAAGTCTTTTAGGTTTTTATCTCAGGACTGGTCAGGGTCAGGGTCAGGGTCAGGGTCAGGGTCAGGGTCAGGGTTAGAGTCAGGGTTAGGGTCAGGGTTAGGTTCATGTTCAGGGTCAGGGGGGTGTCACAGGATATCAACATCCATGCAGTCTGGCCTTCTGTATTATTTGTCTCTCTTTATTGTAGCATGCTAGCTCAGAGAGCTAACTCAGGGGTTAGCCCTAGCATGCTAGCTCAGAGAGCTAACTCAGGGGTTAGCCCTAGCATGCTAGCTCAGAGAGCTAACTCAGGGGTTAGCCCTAGCATGCTAGCTCAGAGAGCTAACTCAGGGGTTAGCCCTAGCATGCTAGCTCAGAGAGCTAACTCAGGGGTTAGCCCTAGCATGCTAGCTCAGAGAGCTAACTCAGGGGTTAGCCCTAGCATGCTAGCTCAGAGAGCTAACTCAGGGGTTAGCCCTAGCATGCTAGCTCAGAGAGCTAACTCAGGGGTTAGCCCTAGCATGCTAGCTCAGAGAGCTAACTCAGGGGTTAGCCCTAGCATGCTAGCTCAGAGAGCTAACTCAGGGGTTAGCCCTAGCATGCTAGCTCAGAGAGCTAACTCAGGGGTTAGCCCTAGCATGCTAGCTCAGAGAGCTAACTCAGGGGTTAGCCCTAGCATGCTAGCTCATGCTAACTGGGTGGCTGGCCACGGTGACTCAGTGAGACTAACGTTCTAGTGGAGGACATTGGTGAGAAGTGCTTTAGTAAAGTGATGTTATTCAGAGAGTTTTGTTGAGTTGTTTAGGAGAGAGGAGGGAAGTGTACGTTTTAAGACTGTTGAAGGGTTAGGGTTAGGGTTAGGGTTAGGGTTAGTTGAAGTGGGAGGGTGAAAGGTTGGTTAGGGTTAGGGTTAGAGTTAGAGTTGAAAGGTTGATGTTTACACACCAGACGATGCTACGTGCCTACGATGCTCTCCACATTCCTTAGAAAGAACAGAAGGAGGAAGAGAGGAGTGCAGGTTTGACCTGTTCCAGAACAGGGGGGGGAGGGAGGGAGGGAGGGGGGGAGGGAGGGAGGGAGGAGGTGAGACAGATACATATCTAGATATAGTTCTAAGAACCAGTGTGACATCATCATGTCCAGTGTGACATCAGGTCCTGTAGATGTCAGTATGTTACTCAGGCTGTGATCAGCTGATATGGTGCTATACCTTCTCTAAAGAGGAGGACTTAGACTGGACTAAGACTTGTCCAACACTGGGAGACTAAGACTAGTACACAGAGATGATGAATACATATACTTGAATTTCAGAGGATTCTCAGTCTGGGCTTCAGCTCACTGGGCTAGGGTTGTTCACCTTCTTAAAAGCTTGTTCCCTTGCACAGCCAAAAAGTGGCCAAAACACACACACACACACACACACACCCACCCACACACCACACACACCCACCCACACACCACACACAACCCCCCCCCCCCCACACACACACACACACACTCACACACCCACCCACACCCACACATACACACACCCACCCACCCACACACACACACACACACACACTCTGAGCTGTTCTTTATGAAGGCTGAGCTGATGTTGACGTAACGGAAACTGAGTGAAGGCTGAACGCGTGTGCGTGGTAACCGTGGTAACCGTGAAGTAACTTACAGCTGCTCACGGAGGACGGACGGCTTTGATATATAAAGGGGGTGGAGTTTGATCTATGAAGGGGGTGGAGTTTGATCTATGAAGGGGGAGGAGTTTGATCTATGAAGGGGGAGGAGTTTGATCTATGAAGGGGGAGGAGTTTGATCTGTAAAGCGGGGAGGAGTTTGATCTGTAAAGGGGGAGGAGCTACAATGTGCCTTTGGTTGTCAATGCCATTCACCCCCGTAACCCTGGCAACCGCCCCGGGGTCCTAGCACTACAGGGAGATCTGAGGACCCCCCCCTCCCCTGAGGGGACCTAGGTTAGCCTCCTAGCCCTAGGGGACCTAGGTTAGCCTCCTAGCCCTAGGGGACGTAGGTTAGGGCTCCTAGCCCTAGGGGACCTAGGTTAGCCTCCTAGCCCTAGGGGACGTAGGTTAGGGCTCCTAGCCCTAGGGGACCTAGGTTAGGGCTCCTAGCCCTAGGGGACCTAGGTTAGTATCCTAGTCCTAGGGAACATAGGCTAGGCCCTAGCCCTAGGGGACCTATTTTAGGCCCTAGCCCCAGTCCAGAGTGTCTGGAACAGTAAGTCTGAATCATGTAGCATAACTGGGCTGTTGTCATAACAACCTAGTGGCCAGGAACGCAACCATGTTATACAGGAAGTTCCTATGACACACACAAAACAACACAACCTAATACAACAAAGTTGACACGTGTGAGTGTGTGTGAGTGTGTGTGTCTGAGTGTGTGCGTGTGTGCGTGTTTGAGTGTGAGTACCATAGTCACATGCATTGCACAGAAGTGACTGTTGCTATGGGTTTCATGTACATATATATAATGTTTTATTTCTGCTGTGGCCCTAGTGGGATGAACCCCGGGGGTGTGTGTGTGTGTGTGTGTGTGAATGTATGTATGTATGTAGTATGTGTGTGTGTGTGTGTGTGTGTGTATGTATGTAGTATGTGTGTGTGTGTGTGTGTGTGTTCGGTGCTCTCTATCATGTGTGTTCAGTACAGGCGAGGGATTCAACTTTTCTAGTGAACAATTGTTACATTTTATTGTTGTGGCCAGAGAACATTATTAATAAAAGGTTTTAATCTTTACCATGGTAACCATATCCTGTTTCCTTCATGTCGCTGAACATTCCAAATGTAGCATAACCTGTGATGTCACAACGGTCACCTGTGATGTCACAACGGTCACCTGTGATGTCACAACGGCCACCTGTGATGTCACAACGGCCACCTGTGATGTCACTTGTGATGTCATAACGGTCACCAATATCACCTGATGTACAACACCTACACACATACACACACACACACACACACACTCACCTCTGTGGATAGAGGGTTTCCAGGAGGAACAGGCTGTACTCCAGCTGTTCTACATGGCTCCCATTCCTATCGCCACGACAACACGGTCAGATGAGAACTATCTGTTTTTCTCTGGATGTCCTGGACACACACACACACAAACACACTCACACATACTCACACACACACAAACACACTCATACTCACACACACACACGCACACACATACATACACACAAACACACTCACACACACCTAATAGTGAACTAGTCAGGGGTCATACAGGCTGGCTAACAGCTAGCTGGCCCACAAGGACATAGAGGCTAGCTGGCTGGACCACAGCCGGGGGTCTCACCTGTAACACAAGCCACAGGGTTCACATTCTCCTCCCCCTCTCTCCCCCCTCTCTCCCCCCACAGGGTTCACATTCCCTGCATTGCTTCACCAGAACAAATGTCCTGTCCTGCCTCTCTCCCCCGTCCTCCCCCTCCGCCTACCTCTCTCCCCCCTCCTCCCCCATGTGAAAGTGGCAGTTGGCAGCTCCAGTCGATGAGGCACTTGTATTTTCAAATCAAATATGTGTTTACCTGCCCCCCCCCCCAGCAGCAGCTGTGCCCGTATAAAGGCTCTCTGGATCTCAGCTGCTATCTTTAGCCGTGTCCAGCCAGGCCAGGTGTGTCACTGTCCTGTCCAAATACTGACTACCTGCAAGGTTACCTGTCTGCCTGCCTGCCTGCCTGCCTGTCTGCCTGCCTGCCTGCCTGCCTGCCTGCCTGCCTGCCTGTCTGTCTGTCTGTCTGTCTGTCTGTCTGTCTGTCTGTCTGTCTGTCTGTCAGCTTGGTCCATGGTTAGCTGACACTTTAAGACGGGTATGTGGAGCTGATGACCTGAGACTCGTCTCTCTGGTTCTACAACACTCCTCATTCCTGCTGATGGACCCACTTCCTCCTCCTCTCGTCCTGATTCAGAGTTTTCATCTCGGAATAATCCTTCATCCTGTGGTCGCTCTCTCCCAGCGGTCATCATCATCTCTCTCTTTCATCTCACACACACACACACACACACACACACACACACACACGAATACAGGCCCCCCCCCCCCCCCCCAAGCGTTGTAAATAGCCAGCTGGGGGGTCTATATAGCCAGCCGGGGGTCTATATAGCCAGCTGGGGGGTTCTATATAGCCAGCCAGGGGGGTCTATATAGGGGAGGGATGATATGGGGCTCTGGGCCTCAGGTTGCTGAGTGTGAGTGAGTGAGTGTGTGTGTGTGTGTGTGTGTGTGTGTGTGTGTGTGTGTGTGTGATTTGATAGGTGTTTAACAGGCTAATCCAGCCAAGACATCTGTCATCCAGCTTCACCTGCGGACAGAGAGATTTGTGGTCTTACATCACGCCCCCCCCTCCCCTGTGTGTGTGTGTGTGTGTGTGTGTGTGTGTGTGTGTTTGTAGTTATCTAATCAGCTCAGCATTGTGACATCGCTCTACTCCTGCAATGACAGGGCTAAAAGCAGCCTGGGGGGAGGGGAGGGGAATGTGTGTGTGTGTGTGTGTGTGTGTGTGTGTGTGTGTGTGTGTGTGTGTGCTGTATGGCCATGCAAGGCAGTGTCAGGGACGACCTCGGCCCACATTGTACCCCACCCCCCCGGTTACGCCCCACCCCCCCGGCCACGCAGGCCTCCCAGGATAGCACAGCCGTATATTTAGCCTGTGGGTCTGTGTGTGTGTGTGTGTGTGTGTCCTGGCTCCTATTCTGAGAACCTGACTGTCATCTGGACTAAAGGGTTTACAATCAATACATATGGGCACAATAAATAAATATCAGTTCTCTTCCCTGTTGAGTGTGTGTGTGTGTGTGTGTGTGTGTGTGTGTGTGTGTGTGTGTGTGTGTGGCCCCAGGGTTATGGTTAGGGCTGGGCTAAGGCTAGAGCTAGGTTAGCTGCTGAAGGTAGTGATAAAGGTGATGAAGTGGAATAAGGAGAGTCATGAACATGAATGAGTGGACACTGCCCTCCTGTGGTCAGGACACCACACTACAGCCAGCTCCTCTCAGCTCCTCTCTGCTCCTCTCAGCTCCTCTCTGCTCCTCTCAGCTCCTCTCAGCTCCTCTCTGCTCCTCTCTGCTCCTCTCAGCTCCTCTCTGCTCCTCTCAGCTCCTCTCAGCTCCTCTCAGCTCCTCTCTGCTCCTCTCTGCTCCTCTCTGCTCCTGCTCCACTCAACCTTTTCATGACTTTGGTGTCAGAATATTAAATATTATCTGAATAGTTAACAGTCGGTACGCACTTCCGTACCCCGTATCCATAGAAACTCTGGCTCCGGTAACCGTACCGGGTTTCTATGGATACGGAGTTCGGTGTGTCTGTTCGTGGCGTCGTTACTAACGTCCGTCACCGTCCAACAGCTGCAGAACCATTAAAACCCAAACACGAGCGGGCTGACGGTGACTCAGTGGCAGCTAGCCTGTTAGCCAGCTAGCCTGTTAGCCAGCTAGCCTGTTAGCTTGTTAGAATGTGTCTTTTAAAAACCCACTAAAGTGAAACTCGTCATTTCCAGTATTTTGGTTTGGATTTTGGCTTCACCAGATAAACGTAGCATTAGCATTAGCAGTAGCATTAGCATTTACATCACCCAAACATGAAGAGAGGTTTCTGCCTCCGTGGTCCACGGCTGTGATTCAACAGCTCATGTGTAGAGTTGCTAACAAAGTTACAGCTAGCTTCAGAGTAAGTCACCTGAAACAGAAACATCCCAGAGGAAACATCCCAGAGGAAACATCCCTGAGGAAACATCCCTGAGGAAACATCCCAGAGGAAACATCCCTGAGGAAACATCCCTGAGGAAACATCCCAGAGGAAACATCCCAGAGGAAACATCCCTGAGGAAACATCCCAGAGGAAACATCCCAGAGGAAACATCCCAGAGGAAACATCCCTGAGGAAACACACAGAACCTCGGAACGAGAGGCTCAGACCAGCTGTCAATCACAAGATGAGCTGTCAATCACAAGATGAGCTGTCAATCAAAATATGAGCGTCACGCCCAGTTAATCTTGTAGTCTTCAGTTTTGAGGCATTGTCAAAAGCTACTTCTGGCATCTTTTTGAGCATTTTAATTGTAAACAGTTAAAGTACTAACCTAATATTTACCCAGAAATGATTTGATGTGGAAATCACTTAATGATTTTGCAGTTGTTTGAAAACAAACAAGAAATATTAAAACACAGTAAACAAACCATCAACACAACACAATACACACCCATGGGCCACTAAGTACAAACCACAAAATCACAACACTAGTACACACATCACAACACTAGTACACAACATCACAACACTAGTACACAACATCACAACACTAGTACACAACATCACAACACTAGTACACACATCACAACACTAGTACACACAACATCAGTACACACAACGAGGAAACAGGCATCAGCCAGAGAGAGAGGAAAGCGATCACCGTTTCGAGAGACATATTAAGATCAATAGCCATTGACACCAGATAGTGCAGGGCCACGTTCCAACACTTCTGACCTGAAGGAACCTTCAGCTGTGAGCAGGGCCACGTTCCAACACTTCTGACCTGAAGGAACCTTCAGCTGTGAGCAGGGCCACGTTCCAACACTTCTGACCTGAAGGAACCTTCAGCTGTGAGCAGGGCCACGTTCCAACACTTCTGACCTGAAGGAACCTTCCGCTGTGGGCAGGGCCACGTTCCAACACTTCTGACCTGAAGGAACCTTCAGCTGTGGGCAGGGCCACGTTCCAACACTTCTGACCTGAAGGAACCTTCCTTCCTCGCTTGTTGACCTGGAAGCTTCTGAGTGGCAGCCATCTTATCTTCAAGCGTCCTTTCCTGCCACCTGTTACCAAGGCTGCATGGATGGAACCTTTACGGAAAAGCTTAGGGAAATCACGCCCCACAATGCATTGCTCTGAAAATGAAGGATTTCGACAGGTCAAAATACTTTGGTGATGTTCTCTGACACATTTATTAAACCAATCATGTCCCCTGTAGCATCACTGTGTTGCTGTTAGGTTTGGTGAATGAATAAATCCCTAGAAATGTTGTTTCCTGTGACATCAGGGTGAACAAGGATAATCAGATTCATTCTTCTTTCCTTGAGACCTTTCCTCCCATCCTTACCTTGAACTAAGTGGCCTTTTCAAACGAGGTCAAGGAAAGGTCGTCCCCCACTGCACTGTTTAGTGTTTATATGGGCTGTCCCGTTCTCCCACTCTCACTCAGGGAATGTTAGAAGCATGAAGGAGCACATCAGAGCAGAAACAGACCTTTTATTGGTGAATATGTCCATACCATCACACACCTCAACCACTTCATCAGCTTCTACACGTCCACATAGAAACCTTTACAGAGTCACGTGTCTGCCTGCCTGTCTGTCTGTGCCTGCCTGCCTGTCTGTCTGTGTCTCTGTCTGTCTGCACTGACAGACAACGGAGGGGAGGAATGAACAACAGAGGAATGGTTCAAGAATCCATGAGACATTAGAATGTTGTCAGGGAGAGGAAGGACCCAAGATGGAGGACAGAGGATCCAAGATGGAGGACACAGGGCTCTTCAGCCTTCTCACATCTCAGCCTAACACACTAACCTCACCCGGCCTCTGACCAACGTCAGGTAGTCGTGGTGATGACTAGGTAACAACGTCAGGTAGTCGTGGTGATGACTAGGTAACAACGTCAGGTAGTCGTGGTGATGACTAGGTAACAACGTCAGGTAGTCGTGAGTCAATGCAGAAGCGGGAATGAAATAAGGAAACAAACATATCCAGTCTTTCAACAGTGCACCCCCTGATCTGTCTCTCTCTCTCTCTCTCTCACACACACACACACACACACACACACACACACACACACACACACACACACACACACACACACAGCTTCTAGCTCCTTAACCAACAAGTTGAAAAGAAAATCCAACAGAGGATGTTCACGTCGTACAAAAACACCATCACTACATCTGTGTGGTAACCATGGTAACTCACTACATCTGTGTGGTAACCATGGTAACTCACTACATCTGCATGGTGACAGAAAAAGTAAGGTGGTTCTGAAACCATTAAACCATAAGAATGCTGCTATCCCTCCCCTCCCTCCCTCCCCTCCCTCCCCTCATCTCCCACTGGTGGAGCTAAGGTCAGATGTGTTTCCATTGGTCAGTTTTATTTCAGTGTCTCTGTACCTGTACAGTTACAAAACCTACCAACCAACAAACAACAATAACAACAACAACAACAACCAAACCCATTTGTTGTCTATAGAAAAAAAGAGAGGAAATGTGGTGATAAGCGTCCAAGCTTCAGAATGGATTTCTTTTTCTTTTTTTTTTGTTCTTTTTTTTGTTGAAAATTTCTAGATCTATGTTTTAACATTTTCAGGTTTTAAGTCTTTTTTTTCCTTTTTTTTTCTCTCCTCTAACTGTTGAATCAGTGCAATGCATCATGGGACATAGGAGGGTCCCCCCCCTCGGAGGCGGGGTTTCGCTGCTGCGGCATCATGGGAAGAAGGGGGCGTGGCCTAGCTGGTGTCCATGGACTCCATGTTGGCGGAGGAGGAGTCCCGCTGGATGGAGTCAAAGATGGCCGCCAGCTCGGGGTTGGAGCTGATCTGGGTCTGGAACTCAGCCATCAGGGGACTCTTCTCAGCCTCGGGGATGGTCAGCAGGGCAACCACCGCCCGCATGGCCGAACGCTTCAGCTCATCCTGCTTCTCAAACTCCTGCTTGACAGAGTTGGCCTTCACCTGGGGGGGAGAGGGTAGGGGCCAGAGGTCAGGGTCAAGGTTAGGGGTCAGGGTCTCACCTTGGTGGTGCAGGGTTAGGGTCAGAGGTCAGGGTCAAGGTTAGGGATCAGGGTCTCAGCTTGGTGGTGCAGCTTAGGGATTAGGGGTCAGGGAGTCGGGGTCAGGGTTAGGGGTCAGGGAGTAGGGGGTCAGGGTTAGGGAGTCGGGGAGTAGGGGTGAGGGTTAGGGGTCAGGGAGTAGGGGTCAAGGTCAGGGTTAGAGAGTAGGGGTCAGGGTTAGAGAGTAGGGGTCAGGGTTAGGGAGTAGGGGTCAGGGTTCACCTTAGTGGTGCAGGTGGCTCTGAGCGGCTCCACCAGTCTGTCCAGTCTCTGCAGCACAGCGCTGGGACACAGACACGACAGTCTGGCCAGCATCAGGAAGGTCAGCATCTGATAACAACATCATCACCACCATCATCATCACCACCATCATCATCACCACCATCATCACCAACACCACCATCAACAACAGCGTGTCTGTAGTGTGTGTGTTGGTCCCAGGTGTAGGTGTGTGTGTGTGTGTGTGTGTGTGTGTGTGTCTCAATGACCCGATGAAATAGATAGAAAATAAAAACAATCTATAATATAATACAATAAATATAATATAAATCTATAATCTGGATATTTTTGTTGACAGATGAAAGACGAGACAAAGTGATTTAAACCAGACTTCCCCCGACCAGGTGCATGGTGGGATAGCTACCTGGCTACTAACTAAGTTTACCTGGTTTTGCCTAAAAATGTGTCCATGGGTGGATTTGAACCTGGGAGTCGTCGGTAACATCTGACTATGGAGGATAGGGTTAGACTACAACTATGGAGGATAGGGTTAGACTACAACTATGGAGGATAGGGTTAGACTACAACTCATATGCACTTTTCCACTCAAGACTAAGACTAAATCTAAAATGGCTGTCAAAATGAACACTTAATTAACACTGTGTGTGTGTTGGTACAAGGTGTGTGTCTCAGGTGTGTGTGTGTGTTGTTCTCAGGTGTGTGTGTGTGTGTGTGGGTCTCAGGTGTGTGTGTGTGTGTGTGTTGTTCCCAGGTGTGTGTGTGTGTGTGTTGTTCTCAGATGTGTGTGTTGTTCTCAGGTGTGTGTATGTGTGTGTGTCTCAGGTGTGTGTGTGTGTGTTGTTCCCAGGTGTGTGTGTGTGTATGTACCTTGATGTCGTAGTGGTCCTTCAGGCCGTCCTCGACGTGGTTGAGGAACTCAAAGATGTCCAGGCGGTCCAGACAGCTGTCCAGCAGTGTGTACATGCACTCAAACGCTGCCTTCCTGATGTCCAGACCATCGTCCACCGTGTGCTTAAACGGCCCCATCTCCACCTGGAGGGGGCGGGGGGAGGGAGGGAGGGAGAGAGAGGATACAGCAGAATTAGAGTTCGTATTTTCAGCCAGAACCTGATCAGACCCGTCAGGCCTGGCCCAAGCCCGTTGGTTCTGGCCGAAAATACAAACTCTAAAGAACATTTAAGTTGGTTTTTGAGCGCTATTTTGACATTCTCTGGCTGTTTCTGTCAGTCTGTTGGTGTTTAAAGACTGCTGTCCTGCACCTGACCTGCACCTGAGTCAGGAGATGAGATTGGAGGACAGGAGAGGGAGATGTTTCACCTCTCTGATGAGCTCCTTCCTGACTTTGGTCTCGTTGTAGAGGTGAGGCAGCACTGTGTCCAGAAGCTCCCGGATCAGAGACGGCTTATTATGGGCTGCAGAGTTAAACGTTACCAGGGCAACCCGCCGCACGTTCAGGTCTGGGTCCTCCAACGTCTTCAGGAAGTCACCTGATCAACAACAACAACAACAACAGGAAGTCACCTGAGTGTAAATACCTGTATATGTAGTGTTATGTAGTGTATACAGTGCATTTGGAAAGTATTTAGACCCCTTCACCTTTTCCACATTTATGTTATGTTATAGACTCAATTTGAAATGAATTAAATTATTTTCTTTCCTCATCAATCTACACACAATACCCCCATAATGACAAAGCCAAAACAGGTTTTTAGAAATGTTTGCTAATTTATTAAAAATATCACATTTACATAAGTATTCAGACGCTACAAGCTTGGCACACCTGTATTTGGGGAGTTTCTCCCATTCTTCTCAAGCTCTGACAGGTTGGATGGGGAGCGTCAGTGCACAGCTATTTTCAGGTCTCTCCAGAGATGTTTGATCGGGTTCAAGTCCGGGCTCTGGCTGGGCCACTCAAGTCGCGAAGCCACTCCTGAGTTGTCTTGGCTGTGTGCTCAGGGTCGTTGTCCTGTTGGAAGGTGAACCTTCACCCCAGTCTGAGGTCCTGAGTGCTCTGGAGCAGGTTTTCATCAAGGATCTCTCAGTACTTTGCTCCGTTCATCTTTCCCTCGATCCTGACTAGTCTCCCAGTCCCTGCCGCTGAAAAACATCCCCACAGCATGATGCTGCCACCACAATGCTTCACCGTAGGGATGGTATTGGCCAGGTGATGAGCGGTGCCTGGTTTCCTCCAGACGTGACGCTTGGCATTCAGGCCAAAGAGTTCAATCTTGGTTTCATCACACCAGAGAATCTTTTTTCTCATGGTCTGAGAGTCCTTTAGGTTCCTTTTGGCAAACTCCAAGTGGGCTGAAGTGCTTTTTACTGAGGAGTGGCTTCTGGCCACTCTACCATAAAGGCCTGATTGGTGGAGTGCTGCAGAGATGGTTGTCCTTCTGGAAGGTTCTCCCATCTCTACAGAGGAACTCTGGAGCTCTGTCAGAGTGACCACTGGGTTCTTGGTCACCTCCCTGACGATGGCCCTTCTCCCCCTATTGCTCAGTTTGGTCAGGCGGCGAGCTCTAGGAAGAGTCTTGGTGGTTCCAAACTTCTTCCATTTAAGAATGATGGAGGCTACTGTGTTCTTGGGGACCTTCAATACTGCAGACATTTTTTTGTCCCCTTCCCCAGATCTGTGCCTCAACACAATCCTGTCTCGGAGGTCTACGGACAATTCCTTTGACCTCATGGCCTGGTTTTTGCTCTGACATGCACTGTCAACTGTGGGACCTTATATAGACAGGTGTGTGCCATTCCAAATCATGTCCAATCAATTGAATTTACCACAGGTGGACTTCAATCAAGTCGTAGAAACATCTCAAGGATGATCAATGGAAACAGGATGCACCTGAGCTCAATTTTGAGTGTCATAGCAAAGGGTATTTTTATACTTATGTAAATGTGATCAGTTTTTTCTTTTGAATAAATTAGCAAACATTTCTAAAGACCTGTTTTGGCTTTGTCATTATGGGGTATTGTGTGTAGATTGATGAGGGAAAAAAATAATTGAATCCATTTGAGAATAAGGCTGTAACAACAAAATGTGGAAAAAGTGAAGGGGTCTGAATACTTTCTGAATGCACTGTATGTAGTGTCTATGCAGGGTATATGTAGCGTTATGTAGTGTGTATGCAGGATATATGTAGTGTTATGTAGTGTGTATGCAGGGTATATGTAGCGTTATGTACTGTTTTTGCAGGGTTATGTAGTGTGTATGCAGGGTTATGTAGTGTTATGTAGTGTGTATGCAGGGTTATGTAGTGCCTATGCAGGGTTATGTAGTGTGTATGCAGGGTTATGTAGTGTTATGTAGTGTGTATGCAGGGTTATGTAGTGTGTATGCAGGGTTATGTAGTGTGTATGCAGGGTTATGTAGTGTTATGTAGTGTGTATGCAGGGTTATGTAGTGTGTATGCAGGGTTATGTAGTGTGTATGCAGGGTTATGTAATGCCTATGCAGGATACGTACCTATGCAGTTCTTGAGCAGGGGGTCGATGGTCTGAGGGTGGTCAGAGATGGTGAACTTCACCGCTGTCACCACAGAGCTCCTGGCATAAGATGACCCTGGAACACACACACACACACACACACACACACACACACACACACACACACACACACACACACACACACTTTATTTCTAATTCACACACTCTCACTATTGAGGCGGGGCAGCAGGATGTGTGTGTGTGAGTGTGTGTGAGTGTGTGAGTGTGTGTACCTGACAGCAGGTAGCTCTTGAGGCGGGGCAGCAGGGTCTGAGGGTCTATGAGTGTGAGTCGTCCCAGACACTCTGCCACCACGTTCCTGGTGCCCTCCTCCACACACTCACAGTGGGTCAGCAGCAGCGCCCACACCGCCTCCACGTAGGGCCGCAGCCCCGCCACCGCCGCCGACCCGATCACCTCCTTCAGCGAGTGGAGCAGGAGGTACTGGCGCCGCGGCTGGCCCGAGATCTCCGCCAGCACGAAGGGCAGGTACTGGGGCAGGTTGCCCACGGCGATGGCGCCCAGGGCGTAGGAGGCAGCTGACTTGACCTCCTCGCTGGGGGAGGAGAAGGCCTCCAGAACCACGGCCGGCAGGTCCGGCTGGCCGCTCAGGTCCACATGGTGACCCACCTCCCCCAGAGACAGCAGTGCCAGCAGGCGGATCGAGTCACTGGATCGGGAGTTCTTGACGTCCTGAATGAACTGGGCCACCACGGCCGGGCCCTCCTTGGGACAGGCTCGGGTCAGCGCTGCAACACACTTGGCGATGGAGTAGTAGGACTGCTTGTGGGCCAGCGAGGAGGTCTGGGCGTAGACGGGCCCGGTCAGCATGCGCAGCAGGTCCATGTAGCCCAGGCTGGCCGTCCCCGTGGCAACCAAGGCCTGGAAGAAGTCCAGCATGGCGCTGAGGGCACCGCCCTGCAGGAGGGGCGAGCGGACCAGAGAGATGAGCTCTGATAGGATGGAGCCGCTGACCCGTGCCAGGGAGGCGGGGTGTACCCGCGCCAGCGTGGTCAGGAAGCTGATGGCCATCTGGGACACGTGCATGTCACTCTCACTGACCAGCGCTGGCAGCTCCACCAGAACCGCCTCGATCATCTCTGGAGTCACACTGTCACTGTAGTTCTGGAGGAGGGGGGAGGAGGAGGGAGGAGGGGGGGGAGGAGGAGGAGGGAGGAGGGGGGGGAGGAGGAGGAGGGAGGAGGGGGAGGGAGGAGGAGGGAGGAGGGGGGGGGAGGAGGGAGGAGGAGGAGGGAGCGAGGGGAGAGGGGAGGAGGGGGAGGGAGCGAGGGGAGAGGGGAGAGGGGAGGAGGGAGGAGGGGAGATCAAACTTATTATTCTCAATTAGATTATTTTTGTCTTTAGTTTCTTTTGGTCCACGATTCTACAGGAGAATTATTTCAGTACTTAAATTAAATTAATTGTCAGACAGACAGACAGGCAGGCAGACAGGCAGGCAGGCAGAGACACAGACAGACAGACAGACAGAGACACCGACAGGCAGACAGAGACACAGACAGGCAGACAGACAGGCAGGCAGAGACACAGACAGAGACACAGACAGACAGACAGAGACACAGACAGATAGACAGGCAGGCAGAGACACAGACAGACAGACAGGCAGGCAGAGACACAGACAGACAGACAGACAGAGACACAGACAGACAGACAGACAGAGACACAGACTGACAGATAGACAGAGACACAGACAGACAGACAGACAGACAGAGACACAGACTGACAGATAGACAGACAGGCAGGCAGGCAGAGACACAGACAGAGACACAGACAGACAGACAGAGACACAGACTGACAGATAGACAGACAGGCAGGCAGAGACACAGACTGACAGATAGACAGAGACACAGACTGACAAACAGACAGACAGACAGAGACACAGACAGACAGACTGACTGACTGACTGACTGACAGATAGACAGATAGACAGACAGTACCTTGACCAGTATGTCGAGAGCCGCCAGTGTTCCCAGTTTGAGCGCCCGCTGGTTCTTGCGCAGGAAGGAGGCGAGGATAGGCACCGCCTCCGCCAGGACGGGCCGCAGGTCGATGTTGAGCGGCGAGGCGGCGATGAGTGTGAGCGCCTTGACGGTGGTCAGACGAGTGATCTCGTTCTTCAGACGCTCCAGGAAGATCAGCAGGACGCCGGGGAGCTCCGCCCCCAGGCTGTCACCCAGGTTACAGATGATCTGGCCCATACAGGAGATGGCCCGCTCCTTCACTTCCTGGTCGATGTCGGCCGCCTTCAGGCGCCGGATGGTGCAGGCGAAGAGGTCGGCCACGTAGGGGGAGGAGTCGAAGGAGGAGTCTGATTGGTCCAGAGGCCGGATGACCTTGACCAGCTGCTGGGTGACCAGGAGAGCCTCGGAGGTGATCTTGTAGAAGGGGTCTCCCACGCAGGCCACCAGGGGCGGGACCAACGCGGCCACGTGGGGGTGGAAGACCTGTGGCTGGTGGGAGCAGAGGATGACATACAGGCAGGACAGGGCGTCGATCTTCAGGTTGGACGAACTAGACTTGTCGTTCAGGGAGAAGATGATTCCTGCAGGGAGACGAGATCACGTTAGCCCACGCCTAAGATGAGATCACGTTAGCCCACGCCTAAGACGAGATCACGTTAGCCCACGCCTAAGACGAGATCACGTTAGCCCTGTGCAGGGTGTGTGTGTGTGTGTGTACCTGGGACCAGGACAGGGATGTGCAGGGTGTGTGTGTGTGTGTGTGTGTGACCTGGGACCAGGACGGCGATGTGCAGGGTGTGTGTGTGTGTGTGTGTGACCTGGTACCAGGACGGGGATGTGCAGGGTGTGTGTGTGTGTGTGTGTGACCTGGGACCAGGACAGGGATGTGCAGGGTGTGTGTGTGTGTGTGTGTGTGACCTGGGACCAGGACAGGGATGTGCAGGGTGTGTGTGTGTGTGTGTGTGTGTGACCTGGGACCAGGATAGGGATGTGCAGGGTGTGTGTGTGTGTGTGTGTGTGTGTGTGTGTGAGAGAGACCTGGGACCAGGATAGGGATGTGCAGGGTGTGTGTGTGTGTGTGTGTGTGTGTGTGTGTGTGTGTGTGTGAGAGAGAGACCTGGGACCAGGACAGGGATGTGCAGGGTGTGTGTGTGTGTGACCTGGGACCAGGACGGGGATGTGCAGGGTGTGTGTGTGTGTGTGTGTGTGTGACCTGGGACCAGGATGGGGATGTGCAGGGTGTGTGTGTGTGTGTGTGTGTGACCTGGGACCAGGACGGGGATGTGCAGGGTGTGTGTATGTGTGTGTGTGTGTGACCTGGGACCAGGACGGGGATGTGCAGGGTGTGTGTGTGTGTGTGTGTGACCTGGGACCAGGACGGGGATGTGCAGGGTGTGTGTGTGTGTGACCTGGGACCAGGACGGGGATGTGCAGGGTGTGTGTGTGTGTGTGTGTGTGTGTGACCTGGGACCAGGACGGGGATGTGCAGGGTGCGTGTGTGTGTGTGTGTGTGTGTGTGACCTGGGACCAGGACGGGGATGTGCAGGGTGTGTGTGTGTGTGTGTGTGTGTGTGTGACCTGGGACCAGGACGGGGATGTGCAGGGTGTGTGTGTGTGTGTGTGACCTGGGACCAGGACGGGGATGTGCAGGGTGTGTGTGTGTGTGTGTGTGTGTGTGACCTGGGACCAGGACGGGGATGTGCAGGGTGTGTGTGTGTGTGTGTGTGTGTGTGACCTGGGACCAGGACGGGGATGTGCAGGGTCAGGGCTCCAGGCAGGACGTTGACCAGCTCTGTCAGCATGTTGAAGCAGCACTGTCGGGTCTTCACACTCTTCTCCTTCATCTGCTTGTGCAGCGCCTTGACGATCATAGGAACCTGCACACACACACACACACTCTCTGACATACTGGTCAAGGTACTGTCTGTCTATCTGTCTATCACTCTGTGTGTGTGTGTGTGAGCATGGTGAGGGGGTCTCTGTGTGTGTGTGTGTGTGTGTGTGTGTGTGTGTGTGTGAGACCTGGCTCTGCAGCATGGTGAGGGGGTCTCTGTGTGTGTGTGTGTGTGTGTGTGTGGGTGTGTGAGAGACCTGACTCTGCAGCATGGTGAGGGGGTCTCTGTGTGTGTGTGTGTGTGTGTGTGTGAGAGACCTGGCTCTGCAGCATGGTGAGGGGGTCTCTGTGTGTGTGTGTGTGTGTGTGTGAGAGACCTGGCTCTGCAGCATGGTGAGGGGGTCTCTGTGTGTGTGTGTGTGTGTGTGTGTGTGTGTGAGACCTGGCTCTGCAGCATGGTGAGGGGGTCTCTGTGTGTGTGTGTGTGTGTGTGTGTGTGTGAGAGACCTGGCTCTGCAGCATGGTGAGGGGGTCTCTGTGTGTGTGTGTGTGTGTGTGTGTGTGTGTGAGAGACCTGGCTCTGCAGCATGGTGAGGGGGTCTCTGTGTGTGTGTGTGTGTGTGTGTGTGAGACCTGGCTCTGCAGCATGGTGAGGGGGTCTCTGTGTGTGTGTGTGTGTGTGTGTGTGTGTGTGTGTGAGAGACCTGGCTCTGCAGCATGGTGAGGGGGTCTCTGTGTGTGTGTGTGTGTGTGTGTGTGAGACCTGGCTCTGCAGCATGGTGAGGGGCGTGTCTCCCTGCTCCATGGCATCGGGGTCGTTGAGCCAGCTGTGGGCGGGGCGTGTCTGTTTGAGGAGGGACAGGTGGGCGTGGAACACGTCGGCCTTCACGTTCTCCTCGCGCTCCTTGAAGCGTGCGACCAGCGCCGGGGACACGCTGCGGTAGAACTCCGGCAGCATCTCGTGACGCGTCGACACCACGGCGTCCAGGCACTTAGCAGCCGCGCGGCGAACCTTCCAGCTCATATCATCATCATCACTGTACTCATCATCACTACCTGGGGGGGGGGGGGGGGGGGGTTTAGAAACATCACTGTACTCATCATCACTACCTGGGGGGGGGGGTTAGAAACATCACTGTACTCATCATCACTACCTGGGGGGGGGGGGGTTAGAAACATCACTGTACTCATCATCACTACCTGGGGGGGGGGGGGTTGGGGGGGGGGTTAGAAACATCACTGTACTCATCATCACTACCTGGGGGGGGGGGGGGAGGTACCTTGGTAGTCATCGTCGGCGGCATCGGCGTCCATGGCGTCTGCGTCTGCGTCGTCGTCGTCGTAGTTGTAGTTGGGGTCGTAGGTCAGGTACTTCAGACAGATACTGATCACCGTGGAAACGTGGGGGTACACCTCCTTGGGACACCTGAGGAGAGGAGAGGAGGAGAGAGGAGGAGAAGAGAGGAGGGGAAGAGAGGAGAGGAGGAGAGGAGAGGAAGAGAAGAAAGGAGAGGAGAGGAGAAGAGAGGAGGAGAGAGGAGGAGAGAGGAGAAGAGAGGAGAAGAGAGGAGGTCGTTGATTCCAGCTCGACAAAGTTTGTAACTCTCAAGGCCTGTGTGTTTTTATAGAAGACAATGGAGGACAGACAGACAGACACACTGGAGGACAGACAGACAGGCACTCTGAGGAGGGGAGGGAGGGAGGGAGGGGAGGAGGGGAGGGAGGGAGGAGGGGAGGAGGGAGGGAGAGAGGGAAGGAGGAGGGAGGAGGGAGGGAGGAGGGGAGGAAAGGAGGAGGGAGGAGGGGAGGGGAGGGAGGGAGCCAATCAGCTACAGGCTAGTCAAAGGTCAGGGGAAAAGCTGTTTAAAAAGCGGAACATCCCAAAGGTGGAAACTCAGACTACAGTTCCCAGAGTCCTTTGCTGTGTGATGGGCGAGGAGGTCATGTGACGTACCTGCGGACGAAGGACTCGAAGGCCTGGATGCAGTACTCCCTCAGCTCATCATCATCTACGTTACAGAACTTCACCACCAGGGGGATGATCTTCTCCAGATACTCACCTACACACGCACACGCACACGCACACACACACACACACACACTAAATGACTCTTCACTTAATTTCCTACTGACCAGCAACACACACACACACACACACACACACACACACACACACACACACACACACACACACACACACACACACACACACACACAGGGTGTAGGGACAAGGAGGTAGGGACTAGTGTCTAGGAGGTAGGAGGTAGGGACTAGGATGTAGGGTTAGGGTTAGGGTCTAGGAGGTAGGGACTAGGATGTTGGGTTAGGGTTAGGGTCTAGGAGGTAGGGACTAGGATGTAGGGTTAGGGTCTAGGAGGTAGGGACTAGGATGTAGGGTTAGGGTCTAGGAGGTAGGGACTAGGACGTAGGGTTAGGGTCTAGGAGGTAGGGACTAGGATGTAGGGTTAGGGTCTAGGAGGTAGGGACTAGGATGTAGGGTTAGGGTCTAGGAGGTAGGGACTAGGATGTAGGGTTAGGGTTAGGGTCTAGGAGGTAGGGACTAGGATGTAGGGTTAGGGTCTAGGAGGTAGGGACTAGGATGTAGGGTTAGGGTCTAGGAGGTAGGGACTAGGATGTAGGGTTAGGGTCTAGGAGGTAGGAGGTAGGGACTAGGATGTAGGGTTAGGGTTAGTCGTACCGATCCTGTGGCCCGCCTGGCGGCTGACGGCGGCGATGCTCTGGATGTAGGTGCGTGTGGTGGACATGGCGTCGTTGCGGGCGAGCTCCGTCAGGAGGTGTTCAATCAGGTCCACAAACACCAGCGAGCCGCAGCTCATCACCAGGTGACCCAGAGCCATGATGGCACGTTTCCTCACCGCCAGGCGTGGGCTGGTCAGCTGGGGCAGCAGGCACGACAGGATGGACGGGTGGAAGTTCACCAGCAGACCCCCCTGTCTGGGGGGGGGCAGGGTTAGTCCTGACCCTAGTCCTAGTCCTGACCCTAGTCCTACCCCTAGTCCTGACCCTAGTCCTAGTCCTGACCCTAGTCCTAGTCCTGACCCTAGTCCTGACCCTAGTCCTAGTCCTGACCCTAGTCCTAGTCCTGACCCTAGTCCTACCCCTAGTCCTGACCCTAGTCCTACCCCTAGTCCTGACCCTAGTCCTAGTCCTGACCCTAGTCCTACCCCTAGTCCTGACCCTAGTCCTACCCCTAGTCCTAACCCTAGTCCTGACCCTAGTCCTAACCCTCGTCCTGACCCTAGTCCTACCCCTAGTCCTAGTCCTACCCCTAGTCCTAACCCTAGTCCAAGTCCTAACCCTATACCTACCCCTAACCTTAGTCCCATCCTACCTGCAGAGCATGTCAGCCATGATGTCCAGAGCCTCCAGCTGGACAGAGACGTCCTCCTGCTTGGCGATGGCGCTGGTCAGGCGGCCCGTTATCTTCTTACACACACTGGCAGCCAGGGCAGAGCCTACACACACACACACACACACACACACACACACACACACACACACACACACACACACACACACACACACACACACACACACACACACACACACAATTGGTTGTCAGCCCTGGTGACTGTTATACAGACACAGAATCTCTCAAATATTTTCGTGATTCCTCCTCTCCTCTACCTCCTCCCCTCCCCTCCTCTCCCTCTCTCCTCTCCCTCCTTCCCTCTCTCCTCTCCCTCCTTCCCTCCCTCCTCTCCCTCCTTCCCTCCCTCCTTCCCTCTCTCCTCTCCCTCCTTCCCCCTCTCCTCATCTCTCTCCTTCCCTCCCTCCTCCCCCTCCTCCTCCCTCTCCCTCCTTCCCCCTCCCTCCTCTTCCTCCTTGGAGAGGGATGGAGGGATGAGAAGAGGAGAGGAGAAGAGGAGACTCACCAGTGGAGGCGGGGGGCAGGGAGGAGAGGAGAGAGGGATGAAGGGAGGAGGAGAGGAGGAGGACTGACCGGTGGAGGCGGGGGGCAGCTCTCCTATGACGGTCTTCAGGCCGATGGAGGAGATGTCTCTCAGCTGCTCCTTGTCTGACAGCATGTTGGTGCACAGAGTGTCAACGATCGTCTCCACCTGGTACTCCTTCACCTTACTGACCAACGGACCCAGGCTGCGCACACACACACACACACACACACACACACACACACACACACACACACACACACACACACACACACACACACACACACACACACACACACACACACACACACACACACACACACACACACACACAGTCTGTCAGATCAACAGCAGGATTGTTGCTGACACACTTCCTTCCTACTTGTCCAGGAAAAGAATGAAGACTGTTGTTGGCTAAAAACACACTTTCTAGCCCTAACGCTGCCTAGCCCTAACCCAGCTGGTGGTCCTAGCCCTAACCCTGCCTAGCCCTAACCCTGCTGGTGGTCCTAGCCCTAACCCTGCCTAGCCCTAACCCTGCTGGTGGTCCTAGCCCTAACCCTGCCTAGCCCTAACCCTGCTGGTGGTCCTAGCCCTAACCCTGCCTAGCCCTAACCCTGCTGGTGGTCCTAGCCCTAACCCTGCCTAGCCCTAACCCTGCTGGTGGTCCTAGCCCTAACCCTGCCTAGCCCTAACCCTGCTGGTGGTCCTAGCCCTAACCCTGCCTAGCCCTAACCCTGCTGGTGGTCCTAGCCATAACCCTGCCTAGCCCTAACCCTGCTGGTGGTGCTAGCCCTAACCCTAGTCCTAACCCTGCCTGGTGGTCCTAGCCCTGCCTGGTCCTAGCCCTAACCCTGGTGGTCCTAGCCCTCCCTTGTCCTAACCATCCCTGGTCCAAACCCTGTCTAGCCCTAACCTTAGTCCTAATCCTGCCTAGCGCTAACCCTAGTCCTAACCCTGCCTAGTGCTAACCCTAGTCCTAACCCTGCCTAGCCCTAACCATTCTGGTCTGGTTCTGGCTCTCCATTAGACCTGGTTCTAGTCTGGTTCTAGCTCTCCATTAGACCTGGTTCTGGTCTAGTTCTGTTCTGGTTGTGGTTGTGTTGTGACTCACCATTTGACGGCCAGGTTCTGGACCTCTCCGTTCTTGTCCTCCAGCAGCTTGAGGATCATCTTCACCACCTTCCTCTCGCTGTCGTCGTCCAGCTTGATGGAGTCCTTCTGCAGCTCCGACATCAGGTCGTTCGTGGCCATAAACCTAGAACATAGAACATAGGGCTGGGTTATAGAACATAGGGCTGGGTTAGTCTGGGGTTAGTCCGGGGCTAAGACTGAGTTAGTCTGGGGCTAAGACAGAGTTAGAGGAGAGGACATCAGGTTGTTCATGGCCATGAACATAGGACAGGGTTAGTCTGGGGCTAAAACTGGGTTTATTTTGGGCTAGGACAGGGTTAGAGGAGGGGAGATCAGGTTGTTGGTGGCCATGAACATGGAGAGAGAGGACAGAGTTAGGGTTTGTCTGGGACTAGGGGACAGGAGACGGGACAGGGTCAGTCTGAGTCTAGGACTCGGTTAGAGTCTGGCACAGAAGACACGGGAGAGGAGACAGGGCTGGGTTTGAGTAGAAGACTAAGACTGGGTTCGAATCTGGGTCTAGGGGTTAGGGTAGGGACTAGGGGACAGGATTAGGATCGAGGGGACAGGGGTCAGGGGACAGGGTTAGGGTCTAGGGGTCAGGGTCTAGGGGACAGGGGCTAGGGGTCAGGGTTTGGGTCTAAGGGACAGGGTTAGGAACTAGGGGACAGGGTTAGGGTCTAGGGACAGGGTTAGGGTCTAGGGGACAGGGTTAGGGTCTAGGGGACAGGGTTAAGGTTTAGGGGCTAGGGGTCAGGGTTAGGGTCTAGGGGACAGGGTTAAGGTTTAGGGGCTAGGGGACAGGGTTAGGGTCTAGGGGACAGGGTTAAGGTTTAGGGTCTAGGGGACATGGTTAGGGTCTAGGGGTCAGGGTTAGGGTCAAGGGGACAGGGTTAGGGTCTAAGGGTCAGGGTTATGGTTATGGTCTAGGGGACAGGGGTCAGGGTTCGGGTCTAGGGGACAGGGTTAGGGTCTAGGGATCAGGGTTAAGGTTTAGGGTCTAGGGGTCAGGGTTAGGGTCTAGAGGACAGGGTTAAGGTCTAGGGGTCAGGGTTAGGGTCTAGGGGTCAGGGTAAGGGTCTACAGGACAGGGTTAGGGTCTAGGGGTCAGGGTTAGAGTCTAGGGGACAGGGTCTAGGGAACAGGGTTAAGGTCTCTGGGTCATAGTTAGGGTCTAGGGGACAGGGTCTAGAGGACCGGGTTAGGGTCTAGGGGACAGAGTCTCTGGGACAGGGTCTAGGGGACAGGGTTAGGGCCTAGGGGTCAAAGTCTAGGGATTAGGGTCTAGGGGACAGGGTTAGGGTCTAGGGGACAGGATCTAGGGGTTAGGGTCTAGGGGACAGGATCTAGGGGTTAGGGTCTAGGGGACAGGATCTAGGGGTTAGGGTCTAGGGGACAGGGTCTAGGGGTTAGGGTCTAGGGGACAGGGTCTAGGGGTTAGGGTCTAGGGGACAGGATCTAGGGGTCAGGGTCTAGGGTCTGTCGGCCACCACCTACCAGCTGTGCAGGCCCAACAGACAAGTTCACTACCTACCTACCTACCTACCTACCTACCTACCTACCTACCTAACTACCTACCTACCTAACTACCTACCTAACTACCTACCTACCTACCTAACTACCTACCTACCTAACTACCTACCTAACTACCTACCTAACTACCTACCTAAC
Organism: Argentina silus; assembly: GCF_951799395.1. Classification (NCBI taxonomy): domain Eukaryota; kingdom Metazoa; phylum Chordata; class Actinopteri; order Argentiniformes; family Argentinidae; genus Argentina; species Argentina silus. The sequence goes on from NC_139674.1 coordinate 16,490,002, forward strand.
TACCTACCTAACTACCTACCTACCTAACTACCTACCTACCTAAAACCTGTTTACAACATGTGTGTCGACAGGTTTCAGACGGACGTCCTGTCAGCGTCTCTGACCGGTGATCACCCTCACCTCACAGCTAGCCTGTTAGCCTGTTAGCCTGCGAGCTACCTGGTCCCATTAGCAGCCTGTTAGCCTGCGAGCTACCTGGTCCCATTAGCAGCCTGTTAGCCTGCGAGCTACCTGATCCCATTAGCAGCCTGCTAGCCTGTTAGCCTGCGAGCTACCTGGTCCCATTAGCAGCCTGTTAGCCTGCGAGCTACCTGGTCCCATTAGCAGCCTGTTAGCCTGCGAGCTACCTGATCCCATTAGCAGCCTGCTAGCCTGTTAGCCTGCGAGCTACCTGGTCCCATTAGCAGCCTGCTAGCCTGTTAGCCTGCTAGCCGAGTACAGGAGTTACAGCGAAGACAACTCACATTGCGGCTACGAGCTTGCTAACAAGCTAGCTAGCTGCTAGCGACACGACACTGTCTGTGAAACGTCGTTGCTATGGAAGCTAACTAGCTGTTGTCGATCGATATCAATGAGAAATGTGTGAAGTGCTGGTCGGTGAGACCGGTCCGTCTCTGCCGTGACCGGTTACCGTTCACTACCGAGCCAACACACCGACCTGACAGCCAGGTCTGGCCTTGCTAACGGCTGGCTAGCTACCTAGCTAACTTGTGCAATGTTTTCATGGGGAAGACAGCGGGTTTTTTTATAGAAAGTTTAAGAGGATCCATCTATTGCTAAATGCATGTGAATGTAAAGCATCATCAGTCTTTTATGATCATTGTAGGGAGGATATTTACCTGAAATCCTTGTCACTTGATGTCATTTTTTCCAGGAGATTAGAGATATGGTACGAGGCGCTCGCCATGTTTGCAGTCTAGTGGACTAACCTGCTAAACTACCAACCACTGGTCACGATCACGGATCTCACTGTGTCTCTCACTTCAGATCAGATTAGATTCTCTTTCCTCAATACTCTCCTCGAACGGAGCGACGTGGTGATCAGCAGCTGAACAGCGAAGGGTTCCGTCTCATCCCGCGGAGCTCGGAGGGTTTGAATGGGTGTCTGCAGAGAGGAGGAGACACGGAGGTCAGAGTTGACGGTTTCACCACCGGGATGGGACCGCTCGGTAACGGCCAGATGTTCCCGGTGCGTTCTCCAACTGCTGGGAGACTCGGAGACTCAATCAATAACCAATCAATTCGTTCACCAATCCATCAAAGTTGTCGTTCAGCTCAGACAGTTAGTAAGTGTTTTCCAGCTCCACAGACAGAAGACAGGTTAGACTGGAGACCCTCTCCACCAGGACCCCCAGACCCCCGACACCCAGACACAGTCTGGCCGATGCTCCTGACACACACACATCCCTATCCTGATAGATGCACACACAGTTAGTGTTTTTATTATTATTATATTGCATCACATTGTTGACTATTGTTGACTGATTGAGGTATTGTTGAAGAATTAGCTTGATCTCAGCCTTTCGTTGCATTGAAAACCCTGTAATGACAAATACACTTTGAATTGAATTGAGCCTCACACACACCTGATAGACGCACACACACCCTCACACACACACACACACACACACACACACACACACACACACACACCTGATAGACGCACACACACCCTCACACACACACACACACACACACACACACACACACACGCACACACCTGATAGACGCACACACACCCTCACACACACACCTGATAGACGCACACACACCCTCACACACACACCTGATAGAGAGAGGGGGGGGGGGGGGGGGACAGGACGGGACATCCTGCAGTGCCTCAAGATGAAAGCTGAGAAGGAGGGAGAATCCCTTTAGCCAGATCACCTTCAACATTCTTAGCATCAAGTCAATAAACTCAACTGTTAAGGTCAAACTATTGTTCTTTATTTGTGTAAAAAGCAGGAAGCCGGAAAAACATGAAGCCGGAAATTATTCATCCATAAAAAAAGAAACAAACAAAACTGAATGTTTCTACTGTTTCTACCATCTGATTCAGAAACAAAATACATCTTTTTTAAGTTTAGTTGAACGCAAATGTGATGTTTGGTTACATTAGTCTCATATATAATATAATATATACAATATATACAATATATATAATATACATTGCCTTCGGAAAGTATTCAGACCCCTTCACTATTCCCACATTTTGTTATAAACTTAATTTAAAATGGATTAAATTAAAAGAATTTCCCCACAATCCACACACAATACCCCAGAATTTCAGTAAATGTATTAAAATTGAAATACAAAAATACCTCATGTACAGAAGTATTCAGACCCTTTGCTCTGACACTCTTAAAATGAGCTAAAATGCAAAAATGTCATCAACAAATCACTCAATAAGTTGAATTGAGTCCATCTTAATGCAAGGATAATAGTTCATGTCATTTTGGAATTAATATCTTTGTTTTTATAGGGTCTCTGATTTGCATAGGAATCAATTACACACTGTGTAGATTAGGAGGTCACTACCAACTCAGCAAATTTAATAGTTTTCTCTTGATCCTGACAAACTCCCCAGTCCCTGCCGGTGACAAACACACCCAGAACTTGATGCAGCACCACGGTTCTTCACACCAGAGATGGTGCAGAAACTGCATTACATGTGCTGGATTTGCACCAAACTTAATGCTTTGTAGTAAAACCAAATAAACACATTTCCAGCCACTTTCTTTGCTGTATCACTTGAATTCAATGTTGCAAACACAATTATGGATATGAGATAGATTATTTTCCATTCAGGGATTCTTTTTGGCCACTTGGTTATAGACTAATTTTGTAGAGTGACTGAGATGATGTTGTTCCATCGACTGTGCTTTTTCCTCCCAGCCATTCAACTTTGTAGATTTTTGTAAGTCTCCCCAGGCCTCAGGGTTGTATTCCTGAGCAGTTTTGTTCCTCTCCATCTGCTCAGTTTCTAATGACAACCTGATCCACACAGTGTGGAATTGATTCCTATGCAAATCAGAGACCCTATAAAAACAAAGATATTAATTCCAAAATGACTATTATCCTTGCATTAAGATGGACTCAATTCAACTTACTGAGTGATTTGTTGATGACATTTTTGCGTGTGTCAGAGCAAAGGGTCTGAATACTTCTGTACATGAGGTATTTCTGTATTTCAATTTTAATACATTTACTGACATTTCTAAAAACGTGTTTTCGCTTTGTCATTCTGGGGTATTGTGTGTGGATTGATGGCAAATTCTTTTAATTTAATCAATTTTAAATTGAGCCTATAACACAACAAAATGTGGAAAAAGTGAATGGGTCTGAATACTTATATGTACAATACAATATATTATATACAATATATAATATAATCTATACTATACTATACTATACTATATATATATATATATATATATATATATATATATATATATATATATATATATATATATATATATATATATATATATATAATGTCATATATACAACATATACAATATACTGTATATAATGTCATATATACAATATTGGCTCTGAGTTCCTCCTTCCTCGCTTCCTCTTTCCCTCTCTCCTCTTCTCTCCCCTCTCCTCTTCTCTTCTCTCCTCCTCCTCTTCTCTCTCCTCCTCCTCTTCTCTCTCCTCCTGGTTTCTTCTCCTGGTTAAATATTATTGGTTACATATGTTTCATTCAGCAGTAAGTGACAGAGTGACATTGTGTGCTTGTGGTAATTGTAAAGGAAATGTACAAATGTATCCTTAGATGACCTTAATATCTGTGAGAAAAGAAGAAAACAACTCCTAATATGAAAATGTGACAAACAGGCAAGTTCCTATCTGAACTCTGAACTCACACACAGATGTGAATCCACAAGGCCAGTTTTCAAGGCCGTATTCCCTGTTCTCTGCACCAAATGTTCTAATGCTTTGTATGCAGTTTCCTTATCTAGTTTGTATTAATATCTCTGTGTTTGTGCTGCTCTTTGTCAGTCAGCCTACAGTGCTACTCTGATCCATACTGCAGTATGACTTATTCTGTCTCTGTGTTCGCTGTTTGACTAACAATAAATAACACAAAGACAGTTGTCTGTTTCTCTCCAAGAATTTATTAAACTCGGTTTGATTTCCACCACAGTAATCTAGGTCCTTGCTTAGCAACAATCAAACAAATCAACAATACAATATAATAATAATAAAACAATGATGGGTGTGATGTCTGCGGTAGTCATGACTATAGTTGACAGTAGGAGTGCAAGGGTACGTAGCAGCGTAGTTGAGGGGGGCAGGGGGGGTAGCATTGAGCTAATCTTCCGGGAGGGGACAGGGTGGGGGAGTGGGGGGGGCAGGGGTAATATGGGGAGGTAGAGGTAGTGACAGTTGAGGGGAGGGGTGGTCAGTTGAGCAGTGTTCTGGCCTGTGGGTAGAAACTGTTCCGGAGCCTGTTGGACTGGGTCAGGACGCTCCAGTCGTCATGCTTCCATTGGGACACTAGGGGGCGGAAGAGACCCCATGAACTCTGGCACAACAGGTGCATCCTATTATTTCATTCTGACCTTCTCTGTTTAAGTTGTGTGTTTGGTATCTCCCAGTGTGGTTGTTCCAGGATATAGTCAAGTTCTTTGGTTTGTTAATTTCCTGTTCCTGTCTACTCTGTGGATTCCGTCAGAAAGAACAAGGCGTGGTTGGGGGGGGGGTCAGAGAGAACAGGGCGTGGTTGGGGGGAGTCCAGATCAGGCCGAGCACGGTGGTGTCATCAGCAGACATGATGATGGTGTTGGAGCTGTGCGTGGCCATACAGTGGTGGGTGAACAGGGAGAACAACACAGACCCCCCCAGCAGAACACAGCTCACCAGGGAACAGCACACCGCACAGAACATGCCAAAGGGCTACTTCTCCTGATAGATTAGGATGGTCTTGTTTGATGAGTGACACACAAGATCAGAATCTACCCAATCATAGACAGCACACCAGTACTGACCACTGTCCTCCAGTGAGAGGTCAGAGAGGTCAGAGAGGACAGAGAGGTCAGAGAGGTCAGAGAGGACAGAGAGGTCAGAGAGGTCAGAGAGGTCAGAGAGGACAGAGAGGTCAGAGAGGACAGAGAGGACAGAGAGGTCAGAGAGGTCAGAGAGGTCAGAGAGGACAGAGAGGTCAGAGAGGTCAGAGAGGTCAGAGAGGACAGAGAGGTCAGAGAGGACAGAGAGGTCAGAGAGGACAGAGAGGTCAGAGAGGTCAGAGAGGTCAGAGAGGTCAGAGAGGACAGAGAGGTCAGAGAGGTCAGAGAGGTCAGAGAGGACCAGAGCGGAGAAAGAGATCTTGAGAATCTGAGAATCTTTTAGTTTTCAAGCTTTTCTATTTTATTGTAAATCTATATAATGTAGCCAATAATAGCTTTTCTCTCCTCCTCCCAAACCAATTCTGTTCTCATTCCAAACCAACTCTGTTCTCATCCCAAACCAACTATTTTCTCGTCCCAAACCAACTCTATTCTCATCCCAAACCAACTCTGTCTTCATCCAAACCAAGAGGACTATTTGTCCTGGTTGAGCCACACAAAGAAAACCACCTGAAGCAGAGAAGCATCTATTCTGGGGTCCTCTTCTTCCATGCTTCCCAGCCTCTAACAGGCTTGTGTGTGTGTGTGTGTGTGTGTGTGTGTGTGTGTGTGTGTGTGTGTGTGTGTGTGTGCGTGTGTGTGCGTGTGTGTGTGTATCTGTGTGCGTGTCTGTGTATCTGTGTGTGTCTGCATGCATGAACGTGTATGTATGTGTGTCTGCATGCATGCACGAGAGTGTGTGTGTGTGTGTGTGCGTGCATGCATGCATGCGTGTGCGTGCGTGTGTGGGTGGGTGTGCGTGTGTGTGTGTCTTGATGGAAGCAGCCTCCAACCTCTCTCCCTGCAGCCTCCAGCCTCTCTCTCTGCAGCCTCCAGCCTCTCTCTCTGCAGCCTCCAGCCTCTCTCTCTGCAGCCTCCAGCCTCTCTCTGCAGCCTCCAGCCTCTCTCTCTGCAGCCTCCAGCCTCTCTCTCTGCAGCCTCCAGCCTCTCTCTCTGCAGCCTCTAGCCTCTCTCTGCAGCCTCCAGCCTCTCTCTCTGCAGAGACTCAGGGCTGCAGGCTTCTGTGCGTCAGTCAGGATTTAAGTGTGAAATGATATCTGTTCAGAGCTCAGCATGCTTCATAAGAACTGGGGAATTATCCCCCCCTCCCTCCCTCTCTCCCTCCCTCCCTCTCTGTCTCTCTCTCTATATATACAGTATATACACAAAGTATATAAAAAGTATATCTACTCCTCCCTCCCTCGCTAGAGGTTGTTAGAATGTTGTCTAGAGGTTGTTAGAACGTTGTCTAGAGGAGGTTGTTAGAACGTTGTCTAGAGGTTGTTAGAACGTTTTCTAGAGGAGGTTGTTAGAACGTTGTCTAGAGGAGGTTGTTAGAACGTTTTCTAGAGGAGGTTGTTAGAACGTTTTCTAGAGGAGGTTGTTAGAACGTTGTCTAGAGGAGGTTGTTAGAACGTTTTCTAGAGGAGGTTGTTAGAACGTTGTCTAGAGGAGGTTGTTAGAACGTTGTCTAGAGGTTGTTAGAACGTTTTCTAGAGGAGGTTGTTAGAACGTTGTCTAGAGGAGGTTGTTAGAACGTTTTCTAGAGGAGGTTGTTAGAACGTTGTCTAGAGGAGGTTGTTAGAACGTTTTCTAGAGGAGGTTGTTAGAACGTTTTCTAGAGGAGGTTGTTAGAACGTTGTCTAGAGGAGGTTGTTAGAACGTTTTCTAGAGGAGGTTGTTAGAACGTTGTCTAGAGGAGGTTGTTAGAACGTTGTCTAGAGGTTGTTAGAACGTTTTCTAGAGGAGGTTGTTAGAACGTTGTCTAGAGGAGGTTGTTAGAACGTTTTCTAGAGGAGGTTGTTAGAACGTTTTCTAGAGGAGGTTGTTAGAACGTTGTCTAGAGGTTCTTAGAACGTTGTCTAGAGGAGGTTGTTAGAACGTTGTCTAGAGGTTGTTAGAACGTTGTCTAGAGGAGGTTGTTAGAACGTTGTCTAGAGGTTGTTAGGATGTTTTCTAGAGGAGGTTGTTAGAACGTTGTTAGAACGTTGTCTAGAGGAGCTGAGCCACCCGTCTGGTCAATACAAGAGGACGCAGGAAGCAGGATAGGGTTATGGTTAGGGTTATGGTTAGGTTATGGTTTGGTTAGGTTATGGTTAGGTTAGGGTTATGGTTAGGTTAGGG
>NC_139674.1:16507239-16508385 GCF_951799395.1 Argentina silus
ACACACACACACAGCAAACAGACACACTCACCCCCCCCCCCCCCCCCCATCATATCAGCCTGTGGGGGAATAGGGTCAGATTCTCTGGCCTCTCTACACACACACACAGCATACAGACACACACACACACACACACACACACACACACAGCATACAGACACACACACACACACACACACACACACACAGCATACAGACACACACACACACCCACACACACACAGCATACACACACAGCATACACACACACACACACACACACACACAGCAAACAGACACACTCACCCCCCCCCCCCCCCCACACACACACACACACACACACACCACACTCACACACTCACACACCACACACTCACACTCACACACCACTAGGTTGTCAGAGTCAGTCAGTCTCCACCCTCACATCAAACTCCTCGTCTGTCAAATGTGACGCCGCAAGGCACCATGGGACACGGAGGGCTGTCATTGTCTCATGCTGACACAAACACTTCATGTCTTGGTCCATATATGGTAATGTCCTGTTCATGTCCTGGTCCATATATGGTCATGTCCTGTTCATGTCCTGGTCCATATATGGTCATGTCCTGTTCATGTCCTGGTCCATATATGTTCATGTCCTGTTCATGTCCTGTTCATGTCCTGTTCATGGAAAATTCACACAAGTTGAAAACCCCCATCGTGTGTTTAAGAGGAGGTCAGGTGGGAGGTGAGGTGAGGAGGTCAGCTGAGGAGGTGAGGTGAGGAGGTCAGCTGAGGAGGTGAGGTGAGGAGGTCAGCTGAGGAGGTCAGCTGAGGTGAGGAGGTCAGGTGAGGAGGTGAGGTGAGGAGGTCAGGTGAGGAGGTGAGGTGAGATGAGGAGGTCAGATGAGGAGGTGAGGTGAGGTGAGGAGGTCAGGTGAGGTGAGGTGAGGAGGTCAGGTGAGGAGGTCAGGTGAGGTGAGGTGAGGAGGTCAGGTGAGGAGGTGAGGTGAGGTGAGGATGTCAGGTGAGGAGGTCAGCTGAGGTGAGGAGGTCAGGTGAGGTGAGGTGAGGAGGTCAGGTGAGGAGGTGAGGTGAGGTGAGGAGGTCAGGTGAGGAGGTCAGGTGAGGAGGTGAGGTGAGGAGGTGAGGTGAGGTGAGGAGGTCAGGTGAGGAGGTGAGGTGAGG
>NC_139675.1:5000-210000 GCF_951799395.1 Argentina silus
TAACGTTAGGGTCAGGGTTAGCTACTGCTAACGTTAGGGTTAGCTACTGCTGACGTTAGGGTCAGGGTTACCTACTGCAAACGTTAGGGTTAGGGTCAGTGTTAGCTACTGCTAACGTTAGGGTTAGGGTTAGCTACTGCTAACGTTAGGGTTAGGGTTAGCTACTGCTACTAACGTTCTATTACACTCAAGTTATTTTCCTTCTGGATACAAACAAGAAACGAAAGACGCAAACTTACCATGTTGTCAAAGATGTTGTCACCGAACAGTCTGAAATAAATACATTCCTAACTCCAACAGTCTCAAATAAATACATTTGAAAATGTTAAATCGTTTGTTTGGGTTTTTTACGCTGCTGAAACAAACCGACTCAAAGACGATGATAATACTTGATATTACTGCGCATGCGTCACATTCAGCTGAAATGCATTGCAATAGCAGTTGGTAACCACGGGAGGGCGCCATCACCACGGCCTTCTACCAGGGCTTTGTTCAATACAGTAAACGGACATGACGTCGGAGAATGACAAACGGACATGACGTCGATCAGTTTATTTAGACCCAACACACCTGACTTTAATTTCCTCGATTAATTTTTAATTTTAATTTCCTCAGTTAGCAGATCTAGCTCTAACATCGAGTCTATGGGGAACCGAACTGTCAAAACTGAATAAAAAAAAACAATACTGAATAAATAATATCTATGAAATTCAACCGTTCTTCCTGTTCTCAAATAATGGTAATTGTATTCCTGCTATATTCATGTCACACAACGTATGTCACACTATTATTCTATCCAGATTGTTTAGGAGGTTTAATTTCTAATTATTATTATAATTTTTAATTAGCTACAGTATCAGTGTACCTAGGTGGCAGGTTGCAGGTCATGATTTTGTCCACATGATGGCGCTAACACTATTTTTCCATTAAGTAGTGGAATGTCACTGTGCTACGGGCCAGCTGGTTAAATTCATCAACACACGAATATTTCGTCATGCATTTTTCACAAATCCCCCAAAATGGAAATGAACTGCTGCACCTTAATTTGAAGTTTTTTATTGCGTTTGAAGTTCTCTGATGTATTCTTAATAGAAGATGAAACAACAGTAAAAGCAGCTAAATGGCTAATCAGCTAAACAACAAGCTGGCGGACTACCCACAATGCCATTCCCCAATCGAGGAAGAATGACAAACGGACATGACGTCGTTCAGTTTATTTAGAACCAACACACCTGACTTTAATTTCCTCGATTAATTTTTAATTTTAATTTCCTCAGTTAGCAGATCTAGCTCTAACATCGAGTCTATGGGGAACCGAACTGTCAAAACTGAATTAAAAAAAACAATACTGAATAAATAATATCTATGAAATTCAACCGTTCTTCCTGTTCTGAAATGATGGTAATTGTATTCCTGCTATATTCATGTCACACAACGTATGTCACACTATTATTCTATCCAGATTGTTTAGGAGGTTTAATTTCTAATTATTATTATAATTTTTAATTAGCTACAGTATCAGTGTACCTCGGTGGCAGGTTGCAGGTCATGATTTTGTCCACATGATGGCGCTAACACTATTTTTCCATTAAGTAGTGGAATGTCACTGTGCTGCGGGCCAGCTGGTTAAATTCATCAACACACACGAATATTTCGTCATGCATTTTTCACAAATCCCCCAAAATGGAAATGAACTGCTGCAGCTTGATTTGAAGACTTTTATTGCGTTTGAAGTTCTCTGATGTATTCCTAATAGAAGATGAAACAACAGTAAACGGACATGACGTCGGAGAATGACAAACGGACATGACGTCTATCAGTTTATTTAGACCCAACACACCTGACTTTAATTTCCTCGATTAATTTTTAATTTTAATTTCCTCAGTTAGCAGATCTAGCTCTAACATCGAGTCTATGGGGAACCGAACTGTTAAAAAAAAAAAAAATGATGAGAAACATGCTATCAAAATGTGTTAACTAGCTATGGATTCAGACAATCCAGATGAATCAGGTTTAATGATGAACCCATCCATTGACTGGAGGTAGTTACGGATTTAAAACAAGTAAGCAAACAAAGGTAAGCAAATGTAACAAAAGTGATCCTGTTTGAGCTAGCATAGCACAGTGTTGTATTTTGTAAGATGGAAAATTACCTGTTCACTAACTTATCTGAGTAGTCTGACAATTTTACAAAGCTATCTACAAAGTAACGCAACACATGTAATAAAATCCAACTACAAACAGAAATGCTGCATAAATTCACAAGACACTGGCTGCTCACAAATTGGTCAACATTATAGCCAGCTAAAAAACAAGAACCTAGGAACGAATGCCACTTCTTGCTGCTTTTTGAACAATTTAATTATGAACAAATAAGGTTGCAACCTAACATTTATGGAACGTAACATTTATTGATATTGAAATCAGTCACTTCAGTTCCCCCTTTTTGGCATGGAAGTAAAACAATTTTGCGTCCCAAATCTGGACCCTTTTTGCTGAAGTGTGCACCTCTGCTCTATGCAGCATGGATCCTCAAGGCTTAAAAAAGGCTTAATCCTGGTTTTACATCCATGGGTGGCAGTACACAGAAAAAGGAATGAGAAGTAGGAATAAGACCATGCATTTGCCATGATGCTAAATCAAGATGGTCATCTTAGCCGTGATAAAATGGTCCCTGCATGATCATGGCGCCATCTCGAAGTGTCTGTATTTTTTCTCTCCCATATTCAAAGCTTAATATACTCAGTAACACACAATGTTACTGGCCTGCACTTTGCTGAAACACACACTTTAACCCTTGGAGATATTCCAGAGCTTCTTTGACTCACATGTTTGCCCACAATTTTAGCAATATACTTTCTTGACATATGGTAAACTTACAGTAACTTTTAGGTCAGGTGGGATTTGAACTGTAACTTCAGAGAACATCTGCACCAAGTGACAAGGACATATGTAGTGCACCACACATGCTCTCAGGAAACATGTGTTTTTCACTCTATTTACATTTTTCAGAAATGTGAATTGAAATAAAGACAAAGCAGTGGTTTCACTGTGTTTAATTGTCCCACCGCAGTTCAATTATAACACAAAAGATTGTTAGGAAGTAGAAAATGTAAGATTTTAGTTCAAGTTAGTTTCAGACCTTGAAGACTTCACTCACAGGTCTTAACCACACGGCCACTGAGGTGTCAGACATCTTCCCAAAAATGTGACAACGTGAACTCATTGTCATAACCCTCTGAGCTCCCCAGGAGGGTTTGAATGATGACACCCATCCTGCCTCCCAACCCCACCCCCACCGCCACGCCCCTCCAGCCAGCCCTGGTTGGAGCCCAGCTGAATGTCATTGCCAATCAATCAGTCAGCCTCTGCAACGGCCTTGGAACAAGTTGTTGCCTTCACCAAACAAGTTACAGTAAGAAAGAATTGCTTTGGTTTTGTTTGATTGTGTTTTAGATTTGAGTTTACATGAGTTGCCTCCCTTTTACCTGTCAGGTGTAGCAACATGTGAGTAGTGAGTTTCTCTGGAGTTAGATTCCTGCCTTGTCTAGAAGGTTGTGAAGAGTGGCTGTGATGTGCTGTTGAGTGATGCAGTCTGTGTCTCTGAATGTAAGGATTGTAGGTTTGAGTCTGGGCACAGTTCTGGGGTCAGTTTTCTGAAAGCTTTGGAGCTAATGCAATACTTTATCAAAAACTTTCAGGCCCACTCTCTCCTAGATCAGCAAAGTTGTTAATTGCAGCACATTTCTTGAAACAGTATTCCACTTTTGAAAACAGTTAACACGAACCCCTTAACAGTTAACAGGTTTGCTAAAACGCCACATTTCTTTTGCAAAATGCACTATAAGTCACAACTTGGCACAAAGAGCAATCCCTTTTTTCTTCCCCCTGTCCCTTGTTCCAGTAGAGATCCATAAGAATGTGATCTCACCCCTGGAGGGCGAGGTGAAGGACCACGTCCTCCACCAGAAGCACACAGACCTGAAGGACAAGATGAGGGATCTGAACCAGGGCTTCGAGCGTCTGCGCAAAATCAGCCATGAGGGTTTCAGTGAGGACAGTGGTGAGATTTCTCCAGTCACCAATACAAGCATGATAGAACACTATGGGGTCACCTGTAGCACACCATATAGAATGAAGCAGTGTGTGTGGTAGAGTGTTCTAAGATAGAATGAAGCAGTGTGTTCTAAGATAGAACATGCTGCTTCATTCTACGTGGTATTGTGGACATTAGAACACAGACTGTTTCCTTGACGGTAGTTTTCTCCATGTCTGAAGTATAATAAAGTACATTATGTGCTAATGTTTGTTGGAGACAACCGATGTAAAGGATACCTATTGAAAATGTCTGCTGTGTGTTCCACATTTAGTTTTGCTCGTCTCCTGCAGGGTATGTTGCTGTTCAGGTTGCTAGTTAATTACCCGTCCTGTTACTTATTAATCAATAATTAGAATAAAGTTAACTGTAATTATCTAAATGACTTTCTCTTATTAAAATGATCCCTCTTTATTGGTCTGTACAGGAGCTCATTTATGAAAGTGGTTGTTGGATGCTTTGCTGAGTCCTCAACCTTCATTGGTTTTGTGCTGTTTGTCCTTGTAGGATTTAGGAAAAAAATGCTCACATCAGAAGATCATACAAGATAGTGGGTCTCTGTTCCTTCTTTTATGTTCCGTTACATTCTCACACACACACACACACACACACACACAGGTGTCTCTTTACTCTTTACATCTTTCTTCTGTTCCTCTAAAGCCCTACAGTTATTGTTAGTTGTTTGGGAGGGTTTACAGTTGCAGTCTGCTCAGGAGTTAGACCTGAGGGTTATCTCCTTGATGCTGACTCATGCTGACTTTTTCCCCCACTCTGCTGTGCTTACTCCCTCCTTTTCTTTCCCTCTCTTTCTCTGCCTCTCCCACTTTCCCTGATCTATTGCTTATGTTCTCCCCCCCCCCACCCCCTCTCTCCCTCCTCCCTTCTTTCCCCTTCCTCTCCCCCCACCTCCCTTCTTTCCCCATTTCCCCCCCCCCCCCCCCCCCCTTCTCTCTCTCTCCTCCTTCCCTCCTCCAGAGTTCAAAGAGCCCAGGGTGATAGAGCTGTGGGAGATGGCCAGAAGAGCCAACCTGAGTGAAGATGAACTGGACTCTCAAGGTGAATTCCCACTTCTTTCTCAACTGCCGTCCAAACGCCACATGCTCTGGACTGTTACCTCTGGACTGTTTTTAACCAATGCCAAGTGAAGTAAAGATGAGTCTCAGGGTCCAAGAAAATACCACGGCCCCCAATGCAATCAATTGTTAGCATCCGTGTTCAATAACAATGTCTATAGGGGGAACAGCTTGTGGGGCGTGTGTTATGGAAAATACATTCATAGAACTATTTTCAGGTTATACACTTTCATATGACTGATAAACTTGTGTAACTTCTGTGATTACATTTTCTCTTGCCACACCTCTAAGGTTCTATAGCCATTGTTCTGGGAAGCACTGTATGATTTACCATATGAACAGCGGTGATCTCTGAGGGAGTGGTCAGAGAGAGCAATAATAGGGGGACAGGCGCATCCTGCCGACAGGTGTGAAATGTTGAACAGCGATTAAGCAGTAAGAAAGCGCTGATTGATCAGTAAGAGAGTCTCACCATTGTTCATTCTCTCCCGCCCTTTCTCACGTAAGCACAGGCCCATCAGCCGATAGCCTTGGCGGCGCCTGTATTATGTTTAAACTGTATAAAAGACGAACCTGATCATTGTCTCTTTAGACTTGTGCTGAACGGACCCCCGGTTCTACGCTGGGCTGCTGTTACGCTCTTGTCTCTTGTTTGCAAGCAATAAATACCGGACTCAGATATTGTGGCTACTCGGGACTTGTTTCTTGATTCTTACCTCCGAAGAGCTAAAGTACAGAGTGGTAAATCCTAGACTTCCACCACACGTGTCAGTTTTAACGCCTCCAATACAGCAGAAACATCAAGTGAACCTGCAGTGCAGAGACTAAGCTTAAATCTTTTGCCATGAAGCCTTGTGCCTTGTTTACTCAAAGTGTAACATGGTGTATCTCATCCTCTTCTCCGTGTGTGTGTGTGTGTGTGTGTGTGTGTGTGTGCGTGTGTGTGTCTGTGTCTGTGTGTGTGCAGAGAAGACCAGAGAAGACCAGAGAGATGGGCTACAAGGTAGGAGGTATGGGGGGATAGAATGTAGGAAATGCATGAAATAATTCTGACGGTCACACAGACGTGTGTTTATGCTCACCCACAGCATTCATCGTAGACATCTCTGTCCACATCAGAGAAGGAATACTAATGTAAAACTCTGTCCTTGTAGAGAAAGCACTGGCAATTTTTTACCCTTCATTGTATCATGTGGCAGCACATGTGACAGCATGAGGAGCGCCATGTAGTCAACTAGGGTGGGACTTCCTAGGAGCTTGGAAGGCATCAGCCAATTGGATCAACACATGGTCTTCTTCAATAGGATTCTCAATTGTAAATGGCTTTAAGGTGTATGATGCCATGACTACTGGTGCCAGTTAGTGACTGACCTGAGACAATCACCCACGTTTGGAGCTGTCAATCACCCACGTTTGATCACAAAAGATAAAGTAAGTTGACTCCATGGCGCTCTGAATATAAGCACCGTTCATTTAGGGGAGTGTGCCCTCTAGTGTTTATAGATTGATGTTGTACACACACTTCCCCTCCACGTTCCTCTTTTGGAGACCGCTTTTAGTCTCGTAAACTAAAGGAATCAATGTTTTTTCTCCAGTGCCATGCTGTTCAAAAATCCTGGGGGAGAGCCCTGAATCCAGTTGAATCTGATCTCAGGGGTTATTCAACCTCCACCCTCAATTTTGGATTCAACTCCATTTAACAAGAGTCAGAACATAACTTGATAGAAAAGGTTTTTGATTCTCATCCACTGTGACTATTCTCTTCTCCATCATATATGTTACTGCAGTTGTTAGAGTTTAACGCTTCTGATTTTGAAAACGGATCCAATGCACACTTAACTCCTAAGGGATTATATATGTTTGTTTTCTCTATCAGCCTCCTGACCAAACAGAACAGACACACACAGACACACGTAAGTCAAGCTGGTACTGTTGTATTGTAGCTACTCCTATGTAAAGTTAGTAAACTAGACTGTAACAAATAGCCATTTGGCTGCTTTTACTGTTGTTTCATTTTGTATTGGGAATACATCAGAGAACTTCAAACGCAATAAAAATCTTCAAATCAAGGTGTAACACTACACCTACCTGACAACCTACTACCCCTGCAACCCCCACCCCCCCCCCCCCCCCCACCCGGACAATTGCACTATTGCACTATTACTCCCCTCCCCTGCTCTTACTCAATACCACTGCTCTTCTGTACATACCTGTCCATACTGTTCATACTGTTCATAATGCACATATCCTATATTTTCTTTAATACTACTGCACATACTGTACATACTTGTTTATACTGTTTATACGGCATTCCATATTTATATTTATTCTGCATCTACCTCATGTTACTGTTAATACATATATACTGCTAGACTGCATTACACATACAGCTCATATGCTGCTACACTGCTCATACTGTAACTATTTATTCTGCTATAATGCTACTGCTACTCATATACTGCTATACTGCACTGCTATGTTATACTGCTTATATTATACTGCACTACCACTGATCATATATTGCACTACCTGTAATACTGTTCATTGCACTTTCTGCTATTTTGCACTTCTGGTTAGACGCTAACTGCATTTCGTTGTCTCTGTACTTGTACTCTGCACAATGACAATAAAGTTGAATCTAATCTAATCTAATCTAAAGCAGTTCATTTCCATCTTTTGGGATTTGTGAAAAATGTATGTGGAAATGTTGGCGTATGTTGATGAATTGAACCAGATGACCAGCAGCACAGTGACTTTCCACTCCATTATGGAGAAGCAGCGGGATGATGGCGCCATCATGTGGACAACATCATGACCTGCAACCTGCCACCTGGGTACACTGATACTGGAGCGACAGGGACGAAATTAGGCCTCCCAAACAATCTGGATAGAATAATGGGGTGACAGAAGTTTGGTGACATGAATATAGCAGGAATACAATTAGCATCATTTCAGAATAGGAAGAACGGTTGAATTTCCGAGATATTATTTATTTAGGATAGTTCTGAAGACGGAGAAAGACAACCGGACATGACGTCTATCAGTTCCACGTCAAACCAACACACCTGACTTTCACTTCCTTGACTGGGGAATGGCATTGTGGGTAGTCCGCCAGCTTGTTGTTTAGCTGATTAGCCATTTGGCTGCTTTTACTGTTGTTTCATCTTCTATTAGGAATACATCAGAGAACTTCAAACGCAATAAAAGTCTTCAAATCAAGCTGCAGCAGTTCATTTCCATCTTTTGGGATTCGTGAAAAATGTATGTGGAAATGTTGGCGTATGTTGATGAATTTAACCAGCTGGCCCGCAGCACAGTGACATTCCACTACTTAATGGAAAAATAGTGTTAGCGCCATCATGTGGACAAAATCATGACCTGCAACCTGCCACCGAGGTACACTGATACTGTAGGTACAAGGATGAAATTAAACCTTTCAAACAATCTGGATAGAATAATAGGGTGAAATAAGTTTTGTGCGGTTAGAACGGTTGAATTTCATAGATATTATTATTTATTCAGTATAGTTTTGAAGCGTCGGAGAATGACAAACGGACATGACGTCGATCAGTTTATTTCGAACCAACACACCTGACTTTAATTTCCTCGATTGGAGAATGGCATTGTGGGTAGTCCGCCATCTTGTTGTTTAAGACCTATCCAGATGAATCCGATCTACTGCAACAATCACCGAGATACGAACAGTTAGCAGATCTAGCTCTAACATTGAGTCTATGGGGAACCGAACTGTCAAAACTGAATTAAAAAAAACAATACTGAATAAATAATATCTATGAAATTCAACCGTTCTTCCTGTTCTCAAATGATGGTAATTGTATTCCTGCTATATTCATGTCACACAACGTATGTCACACTATTATTCTATCCAGATTGTTTAGGAGGTTTAATTTCTAATTATTATTATAATTTTTAATTAGCTACAGTATCAGTGTACCTCGGTGGCAGGTTGCAGGTCATGATTTTGTCCACATGATGGCGCTAACACTATTTTTCCATTAAGTAGTGGAATGTCACTGTGCTACGGGCCAGCTGGTTAAATTCATCAACACACGAATATTTCGTCATGCATTTTTCACAAATCCCCCAAAATGGAAATGAACTGCTGCAGCTTGATTTGAAGACTTTTATTGCGTTTGAAGTTCTCTGATGTATTCCTAATAGAAGATGAAACAACAGTAAACGGACATGACGTCGGAGAATGACAAACGGACATGACGTCGATCAGTTTATTTAGACCCAACACACCTGACTTTAATTTCCTCGATTAATTTTTAATTTTAATTTCCTCAGTTAGCAGATCTAGCTCTAACATCGAGTCTATGGGGAACCGAACTGTTAAAAAAAAAAAAAATGATGAGAAACATGCTATCAAAATGTGTTAACTAGCTATGGATTCAGACAATCCAGATGAATCAGGTTTAATGATGAACCCATCCATTGACTGGAGGTCGTTACGGATTTAAAACAAGTAAGCAAACAAAGGTAAGCAAATGTAACAAAAGTGATCCTGTTTGAGCTAGCATAGCACAGTGTTGTATTTTGTAAGATGGAAAATTACCTGTTCACTAACTTATCTGAGTAGTCTGACAATTTTACAAAGCTATCTACAAAGTAACGCAACACATGTAATAAAATCCAACTACAAACAGAAATGCTGCATAAATTCACAAGACACTGGCTGCTCACAAATTGGTCAACATTATAGCCAGCTAAAAAACAAGAACCTAGGAACGAATGCCACTTCTTGCTGCTTTTTGAACAATTTAATTATGAACAAATAAGGTTGCAACCTAACATTTATGGAACGTAACATTTATTGATATTGAAATCAGTCACTTCAGTTCCCCCTTTTTGGCATGGAAGTAAAACAATTTTGCGTCCCAAATCTGGACCCTTTTTGCTGAAGTGTGCACCTCTGCTCTATGCAGCATGGATCCTCAAGGCTTAAAAAAGGCTTAATCCTGGTTTTACATCCATGGGTGGCAGTACACAGAAAAAGGAATGAGAAGTAGGAATAAGACCATGCATTTGCCATGATGCTAAATCAAGATGGTCATCTTAGCCGTGATAATGACTCCCCTCCCCTGCTCTTACTCTTACTCAATACCACTGCTCTTCTGTACATACCTGTCCATACTGTTCATACTGTTCATAATGCACATAATGCACATATCCTATATTTTCTTTAATACTACTGCACATACTGTAGATACTTGTTTATACTGTTTATACGGCATTCCATATTTATATTTATTCTGCATCTACCTCATGTTACTGTTAATACATATATACTGCTAGACTGCATTACCTATACAGCTCATATGCTGCTACACTGCTCATACTGTAACTATTTATTCTGCTATAATGCTACTGCTACTCACATACTGCTATACTGCACTGCTATATATACTGCTTATACTATACTATATTATACTGCACTACTACTGATCATATATTGCACTACCTGTAAATACTGTTCATTGCACTTTCTGCTATTTTGCACTTCTGGTTAGACGCTAACTGCATTTCGTTGTCTCTGTACTTGTACTCTGCACAATGACAATAAAGTTGAATCTAATCTAATCTAATCTAATAAAATGGTCCCTGCATGATCATGGCGCCATCTCGAAGTGTCTGTATTTTTTCTCTCCCATATTCAAAGCTTAATATACTCAGTAACACACAATGTTACTGGCCTGCACTTTGCTGAAACACACACTTTAACCCTTGGAGATATTCCAGAGCTTCTTTGACTCACATGTTTGCCCACAATTTTAGCAATATACTTTCTTGACATATGGTAAACTTACAGTAACTTTTAGGTCAGGTGGGATTTGAACTGTAACTTCAGAGAACATCTGCACCAAGTGACAAGGACATATGTAGTGCACCACACATGCTCTCAGGAAACATGTGTTTTTCACTCTATTTACATTTTTCAGAAATGTGAATTGAAATAAAGACAAAGCAGTGGTTTCACTGTGTTTAATTGTCCCACCGCAGTTCAATTATAACACAAAAGATTGTTAGGAAGTAGAAAATGTAAGATTTTAGTTCAAGTTAGTTTCAGACCTTGAAGACTTCACTCACAGGTCTTAACCACACGGCCACTGAGGTGTCAGACATCTTCCCAAAAATGTGACAACGTGAACTCATTGTCATAACCCTCTGAGCTCCCCAGGAGGGTTTGAATGATGACACCCATCCTGCCTCCCAACCCCACCCCCACCGCCACGCCCCTCCAGCCAGCCCTGGTTGGAGCCCAGCTGAATGTCATTGCCAATCAATCAGTCAGCCTCTGCAACGGCCTTGGAACAAGTTGTTGCCTTCACCAAACAAGTTACAGTAAGAAAGAATTGCTTTGGTTTTGTTTGATTGTGTTTTAGATTTGAGTTTACATGAGTTGCCTCCCTTTTACCTGTCAGGTGTAGCAACATGTGAGTAGTGAGTTTCTCTGGAGTTAGATTCCTGCCTTGTCTAGAAGGTTGTGAAGAGTGGCTGTGATGTGCTGTTGAGTGATGCAGTCTGTGTCTCTGAATGTAAGGATTGTAGGTTTGAGTCTGGGCACAGTTCTGGGGTCAGTTTTCTGAAAGCTTTGGAGCTAATGCAATACTTTATCAAAAACTTTCAGGCCCACTCTCTCCTAGATCAGCAAAGTTGTTAATTGCAGCACATTTCTTGAAACAGTATTCCACTTTTGAAAACAGTTAACACGAACCCCTTAACAGTTAACAGGTTTGCTAAAACGCCACATTTCTTTTGCAAAATGCACTATAAGTCACAACTTGGCACAAAGAGCAATCCCTTTTTTCTTCCCCCTGTCCCTTGTTCCAGTAGAGATCCATAAGAATGTGATCTCACCCCTGGAGGGCGAGGTGAAGGACCACGTCCTCCACCAGAAGCACACAGACCTGAAGGACAAGATGAGGGATCTGAACCAGGGCTTCGAGCGTCTGCGCAAAATCAGCCATGAGGGTTTCAGTGAGGACAGTGGTGAGATTTCTCCAGTCACCAATACAAGCATGATAGAACACTATGGGGTCACCTGTAGCACACCATATAGAATGAAGCAGTGTGTGTGGTAGAGTGTTCTAAGATAGAATGAAGCAGTGTGTTCTAAGATAGAACATGCTGCTTCATTCTACGTGGTATTGTGGACATTAGAACACAGACTGTTTCCTTGACGGTAGTTTTCTCCATGTCTGAAGTATAATAAAGTACATTATGTGCTAATGTTTGTTGGAGACAACCGATGTAAAGGATACCTATTGAAAATGTCTGCTGTGTGTTCCACATTTAGTTTTGCTCGTCTCCTGCAGGGTATGTTGCTGTTCAGGTTGCTAGTTAATTACCCGTCCTGTTACTTATTAATCAATAATTAGAATAAAGTTAACTGTAATTATCTAAATGACTTTCTCTTATTAAAATGATCCCTCTTTATTGGTCTGTACAGGAGCTCATTTATGAAAGTGGTTGTTGGATGCTTTGCTGAGTCCTCAACCTTCATTGGTTTTGTGCTGTTTGTCCTTGTAGGATTTAGGAAAAAAATGCTCACATCAGAAGATCATACAAGATAGTGGGTCTCTGTTCCTTCTTTTATGTTCCGTTACATTCTCACACACACACACACACACACACACACAGGTGTCTCTTTACTCTTTACATCTTTCTTCTGTTCCTCTAAAGCCCTACAGTTATTGTTAGTTGTTTGGGAGGGTTTACAGTTGCAGTCTGCTCAGGAGTTAGACCTGAGGGTTATCTCCTTGATGCTGACTCATGCTGACTTTTTCCCCCACTCTGCTGTGCTTACTCCCTCCTTTTCTTTCCCTCTCTTTCTCTGCCTCTCCCACTTTCCCTGATCTATTGCTTATGTTCTCCCCCCCCCCACCCCCTCTCTCCCTCCTCCCTTCTTTCCCCTTCCTCTCCCCCCACCTCCCTTCTTTCCCCATTTCCCCCCCCCCCCCCCCCCCCCCTTCTCTCTCTCTCCTCCTTCCCTCCTCCAGAGTTCAAAGAGCCCAGGGTGATAGAGCTGTGGGAGATGGCCAGAAGAGCCAACCTGAGTGAAGATGAACTGGACTCTCAAGGTGAATTCCCACTTCTTTCTCAACTGCCGTCCAAACGCCACATGCTCTGGACTGTTACCTCTGGACTGTTTTTAACCAATGCCAAGTGAAGTAAAGATGAGTCTCAGGGTCCAAGAAAATACCACGGCCCCCAATGCAATCAATTGTTAGCATCCGTGTTCAATAACAATGTCTATAGGGGGAACAGCTTGTGGGGCGTGTGTTATGGAAAATACATTCATAGAACTATTTTCAGGTTATACACTTTCATATGACTGATAAACTTGTGTAACTTCTGTGATTACATTTTCTCTTGCCACACCTCTAAGGTTCTATAGCCATTGTTCTGGGAAGCACTGTATGATTTACCATATGAACAGCGGTGATCTCTGAGGGAGTGGTCAGAGAGAGCAATAATAGGGGGACAGGCGCATCCTGCCGACAGGTGTGAAATGTTGAACAGCGATTAAGCAGTAAGAAAGCGCTGATTGATCAGTAAGAGAGTCTCACCATTGTTCATTCTCTCCCGCCCTTTCTCACGTAAGCACAGGCCCATCAGCCGATAGCCTTGGCGGCGCCTGTATTATGTTTAAACTGTATAAAAGACGAACCTGATCATTGTCTCTTTAGACTTGTGCTGAACGGACCCCCGGTTCTACGCTGGGCTGCTGTTACGCTCTTGTCTCTTGTTTGCAAGCAATAAATACCGGACTCAGATATTGTGGCTACTCGGGACTTGTTTCTTGATTCTTACCTCCGAAGAGCTAAAGTACAGAGTGGTAAATCCTAGACTTCCACCACACGTGTCAGTTTTAACGCCTCCAATACAGCAGAAACATCAAGTGAACCTGCAGTGCAGAGACTAAGCTTAAATCTTTTGCCATGAAGCCTTGTGCCTTGTTTACTCAAAGTGTAACATGGTGTATCTCATCCTCTTCTCCGTGTGTGTGTGTGTGTGTGTGTGTGTGTGTGTGCGTGTGTGTGTCTGTGTCTGTGTGTGTGCAGAGAAGACCAGAGAAGACCAGAGAGATGGGCTACAAGGTAGGAGGTATGGGGGGATAGAATGTAGGAAATGCATGAAATAATTCTGACGGTCACACAGACGTGTGTTTATGCTCACCCACAGCATTCATCGTAGACATCTCTGTCCACATCAGAGAAGGAATACTAATGTAAAACTCTGTCCTTGTAGAGAAAGCACTGGCAATTTTTTACCCTTCATTGTATCATGTGGCAGCACATGTGACAGCATGAGGAGCGCCATGTAGTCAACTAGGGTGGGACTTCCTAGGAGCTTGGAAGGCATCAGCCAATTGGATCAACACATGGTCTTCTTCAATAGGATTCTCAATTGTAAATGGCTTTAAGGTGTATGATGCCATGACTACTGGTGCCAGTTAGTGACTGACCTGAGACAATCACCCACGTTTGGAGCTGTCAATCACCCACGTTTGATCACAAAAGATAAAGTAAGTTGACTCCATGGCGCTCTGAATATAAGCACCGTTCATTTAGGGGAGTGTGCCCTCTAGTGTTTATAGATTGATGTTGTACACACACTTCCCCTCCACGTTCCTCTTTTGGAGACCGCTTTTAGTCTCGTAAACTAAAGGAATCAATGTTTTTTCTCCAGTGCCATGCTGTTCAAAAATCCTGGGGGAGAGCCCTGAATCCAGTTGAATCTGATCTCAGGGGTTATTCAACCTCCACCCTCAATTTTGGATTCAACTCCATTTAACAAGAGTCAGAACATAACTTGATAGAAAAGGTTTTTGATTCTCATCCACTGTGACTATTCTCTTCTCCATCATATATGTTACTGCAGTTGTTAGAGTTTAACGCTTCTGATTTTGAAAACGGATCCAATGCACACTTAACTCCTAAGGGATTATATATGTTTGTTTTCTCTATCAGCCTCCTGACCAAACAGAACAGACACACACAGACACACGTAAGTCAAGCTGGTACTGTTGTATTGTAGCTACTCCTATGTAAAGTTAGTAAACTAGACTGTAACAAATAGCCATTTGGCTGCTTTTACTGTTGTTTCATTTTGTATTGGGAATACATCAGAGAACTTCAAACGCAATAAAAATCTTCAAATCAAGGTGTAACACTACACCTACCTGACAACCTACTACCCCTGCAACCCCCACCCCCCCCCCCCCCCCCACCCGGACAATTGCACTATTGCACTATTACTCCCCTCCCCTGCTCTTACTCAATACCACTGCTCTTCTGTACATACCTGTCCATACTGTTCATACTGTTCATAATGCACATATCCTATATTTTCTTTAATACTACTGCACATACTGTACATACTTGTTTATACTGTTTATACGGCATTCCATATTTATATTTATTCTGCATCTACCTCATGTTACTGTTAATACATATATACTGCTAGACTGCATTACACATACAGCTCATATGCTGCTACACTGCTCATACTGTAACTATTTATTCTGCTATAATGCTACTGCTACTCATATACTGCTATACTGCACTGCTATGTTATACTGCTTATATTATACTGCACTACCACTGATCATATATTGCACTACCTGTAATACTGTTCATTGCACTTTCTGCTATTTTGCACTTCTGGTTAGACGCTAACTGCATTTCGTTGTCTCTGTACTTGTACTCTGCACAATGACAATAAAGTTGAATCTAATCTAATCTAATCTAAAGCAGTTCATTTCCATCTTTTGGGATTTGTGAAAAATGTATGTGGAAATGTTGGCGTATGTTGATGAATTGAACCAGATGACCAGCAGCACAGTGACTTTCCACTCCATTATGGAGAAGCAGCGGGATGATGGCGCCATCATGTGGACAACATCATGACCTGCAACCTGCCACCTGGGTACACTGATACTGGAGCGACAGGGACGAAATTAGGCCTCCCAAACAATCTGGATAGAATAATGGGGTGACAGAAGTTTGGTGACATGAATATAGCAGGAATACAATTAGCATCATTTCAGAATAGGAAGAACGGTTGAATTTCCGAGATATTATTTATTTAGGATAGTTCTGAAGACGGAGAAAGACAACCGGACATGACGTCTATCAGTTCCACGTCAAACCAACACACCTGACTTTCACTTCCTTGACTGGGGAATGGCATTGTGGGTAGTCCGCCAGCTTGTTGTTTAGCTGATTAGCCATTTGGCTGCTTTTACTGTTGTTTCATCTTCTATTAGGAATACATCAGAGAACTTCAAACGCAATAAAAGTCTTCAAATCAAGCTGCAGCAGTTCATTTCCATCTTTTGGGATTCGTGAAAAATGTATGTGGAAATGTTGGCGTATGTTGATGAATTTAACCAGCTGGCCCGCAGCACAGTGACATTCCACTACTTAATGGAAAAATAGTGTTAGCGCCATCATGTGGACAAAATCATGACCTGCAACCTGCCACCGAGGTACACTGATACTGTAGGTACAAGGATGAAATTAAACCTTTCAAACAATCTGGATAGAATAATAGGGTGAAATAAGTTTTGTGCGGTTAGAACGGTTGAATTTCATAGATATTATTATTTATTCAGTATAGTTTTGAAGCGTCGGAGAATGACAAACGGACATGACGTCGATCAGTTTATTTCGAACCAACACACCTGACTTTAATTTCCTCGATTGGAGAATGGCATTGTGGGTAGTCCGCCATCTTGTTGTTTAAGACCTATCCAGATGAATCCGATCTACTGCAACAATCACCGAGATACGAACAGTTAGCAGATCTAGCTCTAACATTGAGTCTATGGGGAACCGAACTGTCAAAACTGAATTAAAAAAAACAATACTGAATAAATAATATCTATGAAATTCAACCGTTCTTCCTGTTCTCAAATGATGGTAATTGTATTCCTGCTATATTCATGTCACACAACGTATGTCACACTATTATTCTATCCAGATTGTTTAGGAGGTTTAATTTCTAATTATTATTATAATTTTTAATTAGCTACAGTATCAGTGTACCTCGGTGGCAGGTTGCAGGTCATGATTTTGTCCACATGATGGCGCTAACACTATTTTTCCATTAAGTAGTGGAATGTCACTGTGCTACGGGCCAGCTGGTTAAATTCATCAACACACGAATATTTCGTCATGCATTTTTCACAAATCCCCCAAAATGGAAATGAACTGCTGCAGCTTGATTTGAAGACTTTTATTGCGTTTGAAGTTCTCTGATGTATTCCTAATAGAAGATGAAACAACAGTAAACGGACATGACGTCGGAGAATGACAAACGGACATGACGTCGATCAGTTTATTTAGACCCAACACACCTGACTTTAATTTCCTCGATTAATTTTTAATTTTAATTTCCTCAGTTAGCAGATCTAGCTCTAACATCGAGTCTATGGGGAACCGAACTGTTAAAAAAAAAAAAAATGATGAGAAACATGCTATCAAAATGTGTTAACTAGCTATGGATTCAGACAATCCAGATGAATCAGGTTTAATGATGAACCCATCCATTGACTGGAGGTCGTTACGGATTTAAAACAAGTAAGCAAACAAAGGTAAGCAAATGTAACAAAAGTGATCCTGTTTGAGCTAGCATAGCACAGTGTTGTATTTTGTAAGATGGAAAATTACCTGTTCACTAACTTATCTGAGTAGTCTGACAATTTTACAAAGCTATCTACAAAGTAACGCAACACATGTAATAAAATCCAACTACAAACAGAAATGCTGCATAAATTCACAAGACACTGGCTGCTCACAAATTGGTCAACATTATAGCCAGCTAAAAAACAAGAACCTAGGAACGAATGCCACTTCTTGCTGCTTTTTGAACAATTTAATTATGAACAAATAAGGTTGCAACCTAACATTTATGGAACGTAACATTTATTGATATTGAAATCAGTCACTTCAGTTCCCCCTTTTTGGCATGGAAGTAAAACAATTTTGCGTCCCAAATCTGGACCCTTTTTGCTGAAGTGTGCACCTCTGCTCTATGCAGCATGGATCCTCAAGGCTTAAAAAAGGCTTAATCCTGGTTTTACATCCATGGGTGGCAGTACACAGAAAAAGGAATGAGAAGTAGGAATAAGACCATGCATTTGCCATGATGCTAAATCAAGATGGTCATCTTAGCCGTGATAAAATGGTCCCTGCATGATCATGGCGCCATCTCGAAGTGTCTGTATTTTTTCTCTCCCATATTCAAAGCTTAATATACTCAGTAACACACAATGTTACTGGCCTGCACTTTGCTGAAACACACACTTTAACCCTTGGAGATATTCCAGAGCTTCTTTGACTCACATGTTTGCCCACAATTTTAGCAATATACTTTCTTGACATATGGTAAACTTACAGTAACTTTTAGGTCAGGTGGGATTTGAACTGTAACTTCAGAGAACATCTGCACCAAGTGACAAGGACATATGTAGTGCACCACACATGCTCTCAGGAAACATGTGTTTTTCACTCTATTTACATTTTTCAGAAATGTGAATTGAAATAAAGACAAAGCAGTGGTTTCACTGTGTTTAATTGTCCCACCGCAGTTCAATTATAACACAAAAGATTGTTAGGAAGTAGAAAATGTAAGATTTTAGTTCAAGTTAGTTTCAGACCTTGAAGACTTCACTCACAGGTCTTAACCACACGGCCACTGAGGTGTCAGACATCTTCCCAAAAATGTGACAACGTGAACTCATTGTCATAACCCTCTGAGCTCCCCAGGAGGGTTTGAATGATGACACCCATCCTGCCTCCCAACCCCACCCCCACCCCACTGCCACGCCCCTCCAGCCAGCCCTGGTTGGAGCCCAGCTGAATGTCATTGCCAATCAATCAGTCAGCCTCTGCAACGGCCTTGGAACAAGTTGTTGCCTTCACCAAACAAGTTACAGTAAGAAAGAATTGCTTTGGTTTTGTTTGATTGTGTTTTAGATTTGAGTTTACATGAGTTGCCTCCCTTTTACCTGTCAGGTGTAGCAACATGTGAGTAGTGAGTTTCTCTGGAGTTAGATTCCTGCCTTGTCTAGAAGGTTGTGAAGAGTGGCTGTGATGTGCTGTTGAGTGATGCAGTCTGTGTCTCTGAATGTAAGGATTGTAGGTTTGAGTCTGGGCACAGTTCTGGGGTCAGTTTTCTGAAAGCTTTGGAGCTAATGCAATACTTTATCAAAAACTTTCAGGCCCACTCTCTCCTAGATCAGCAAAGTTGTTAATTGCAGCACATTTCTTGAAACAGTATTCCACTTTTGAAAACAGTTAACACGAACCCCTTAACAGTTAACAGGTTTGCTAAAACGCCACATTTCTTTTGCAAAATGCACTATAAGTCACAACTTGGCACAAAGAGCAATCCCTTTTTTCTTCCCCCTGTCCCTTGTTCCAGTAGAGATCCATAAGAATGTGATCTCACCCCTGGAGGGCGAGGTGAAGGACCACGTCCTCCACCAGAAGCACACAGACCTGAAGGACAAGATGAGGGATCTGAACCAGGGCTTCGAGCGTCTGCGCAAAATCAGCCATGAGGGTTTCAGTGAGGACAGTGGTGAGATTTCTCCAGTCACCAATACAAGCATGATAGAACACTATGGGGTCACCTGTAGCACACCA
This sequence comes from Argentina silus, assembly GCF_951799395.1. Classification (NCBI taxonomy): domain Eukaryota; kingdom Metazoa; phylum Chordata; class Actinopteri; order Argentiniformes; family Argentinidae; genus Argentina; species Argentina silus. The sequence continues at coordinate 24,851 of NC_139675.1, forward strand.
TATAGAATGAAGCAGTGTGTGTGGTAGAGTGTTCTAAGATAGAATGAAGCAGTGTGTTCTAAGATAGAACATGCTGCTTCATTCTACGTGGTATTGTGGACATTAGAACACAGACTGTTTCCTTGACGGTAGTTTTCTCCATGTCTGAAGTATAATAAAGTACATTATGTGCTAATGTTTGTTGGAGACAACCGATGTAAAGGATACCTATTGAAAATGTCTGCTGTGTGTTCCACATTTAGTTTTGCTCGTCTCCTGCAGGGTATGTTGCTGTTCAGGTTGCTAGTTAATTACCCGTCCTGTTACTTATTAATCAATAATTAGAATAAAGTTAACTGTAATTATCTAAATGACTTTCTCTTATTAAAATGATCCCTCTTTATTGGTCTGTACAGGAGCTCATTTATGAAAGTGGTTGTTGGATGCTTTGCTGAGTCCTCAACCTTCATTGGTTTTGTGCTGTTTGTCCTTGTAGGATTTAGGAAAAAAATGCTCACATCAGAAGATCATACAAGATAGTGGGTCTCTGTTCCTTCTTTTATGTTCCGTTACATTCTCACACACACACACACACACACACACACAGGTGTCTCTTTACTCTTTACATCTTTCTTCTGTTCCTCTAAAGCCCTACAGTTATTGTTAGTTGTTTGGGAGGGTTTACAGTTGCAGTCTGCTCAGGAGTTAGACCTGAGGGTTATCTCCTTGATGCTGACTCATGCTGACTTTTTCCCCCACTCTGCTGTGCTTACTCCCTCCTTTTCTTTCCCTCTCTTTCTCTGCCTCTCCCACTTTCCCTGATCTATTGCTTATGTTCTCCCCCCCCCCACCCCCTCTCTCCCTCCTCCCTTCTTTCCCCTTCCTCTCCCCCCACCTCCCTTCTTTCCCCATTTCCCCCCCCCCCCCCCCCCCCCCTTCTCTCTCTCTCCTCCTTCCCTCCTCCAGAGTTCAAAGAGCCCAGGGTGATAGAGCTGTGGGAGATGGCCAGAAGAGCCAACCTGAGTGAAGATGAACTGGACTCTCAAGGTGAATTCCCACTTCTTTCTCAACTGCCGTCCAAACGCCACATGCTCTGGACTGTTACCTCTGGACTGTTTTTAACCAATGCCAAGTGAAGTAAAGATGAGTCTCAGGGTCCAAGAAAATACCACGGCCCCCAATGCAATCAATTGTTAGCATCCGTGTTCAATAACAATGTCTATAGGGGGAACAGCTTGTGGGGCGTGTGTTATGGAAAATACATTCATAGAACTATTTTCAGGTTATACACTTTCATATGACTGATAAACTTGTGTAACTTCTGTGATTACATTTTCTCTTGCCACACCTCTAAGGTTCTATAGCCATTGTTCTGGGAAGCACTGTATGATTTACCATATGAACAGCGGTGATCTCTGAGGGAGTGGTCAGAGAGAGCAATAATAGGGGGACAGGCGCATCCTGCCGACAGGTGTGAAATGTTGAACAGCGATTAAGCAGTAAGAAAGCGCTGATTGATCAGTAAGAGAGTCTCACCATTGTTCATTCTCTCCCGCCCTTTCTCACGTAAGCACAGGCCCATCAGCCGATAGCCTTGGCGGCGCCTGTATTATGTTTAAACTGTATAAAAGACGAACCTGATCATTGTCTCTTTAGACTTGTGCTGAACGGACCCCCGGTTCTACGCTGGGCTGCTGTTACGCTCTTGTCTCTTGTTTGCAAGCAATAAATACCGGACTCAGATATTGTGGCTACTCGGGACTTGTTTCTTGATTCTTACCTCCGAAGAGCTAAAGTACAGAGTGGTAAATCCTAGACTTCCACCACACGTGTCAGTTTTAACGCCTCCAATACAGCAGAAACATCAAGTGAACCTGCAGTGCAGAGACTAAGCTTAAATCTTTTGCCATGAAGCCTTGTGCCTTGTTTACTCAAAGTGTAACATGGTGTATCTCATCCTCTTCTCCGTGTGTGTGTGTGTGTGTGTGCGTGTGTGTGTCTGTGTCTGTGTGTGTGCAGAGAAGACCAGAGAGATGGGCTACAAGGTAGGAGGTATGGGGGGATAGAATGTAGGAAATGCATGAAATAATTCTGACGGTCACACAGACGTGTGTTTATGCTCACCCACAGCATTCATCGTAGACATCTCTGTCCACATCAGAGAAGGAATACTAATGTAAAACTCTGTCCTTGTAGAGAAAGCACTGGCAATTTTTTACCCTTCATTGTATCATGTGGCAGCACATGTGACAGCATGAGGAGCGCCATGTAGTCAACTAGGGTGGGACTTCCTAGGAGCTTGGAAGGCATCAGCCAATTGGATCAACACATGGTCTTCTTCAATAGGATTCTCAATTGTAAATGGCTTTAAGGTGTATGATGCCATGACTACTGGTGCCAGTTAGTGACTGACCTGAGACAATCACCCACGTTTGGAGCTGTCAATCACCCACGTTTGATCACAAAAGATAAAGTAAGTTGACTCCATGGCGCTCTGAATATAAGCACCGTTCATTTAGGGGAGTGTGCCCTCTAGTGTTTATAGATTGATGTTGTACACACACTTCCCCTCCACGTTCCTCTTTTGGAGACCGCTTTTAGTCTCGTAAACTAAAGGAATCAATGTTTTTTCTCCAGTGCCATGCTGTTCAAAAATCCTGGGGGAGAGCCCTGAATCCAGTTGAATCTGATCTCAGGGGTTATTCAACCTCCACCCTCAATTTTGGATTCAACTCCATTTAACAAGAGTCAGAACATAACTTGATAGAAAAGGTTTTTGATTCTCATCCACTGTGACTATTCTCTTCTCCATCATATATGTTACTGCAGTTGTTAGAGTTTAACGCTTCTGATTTTGAAAACGGATCCAATGCACACTTAACTCCTAAGGGATTATATATGTTTGTTTTCTCTATCAGCCTCCTGACCAAACAGAACAGACACACACAGACACACGTAAGTCAAGCTGGTACTGTTGTATTGTAGCTACTCCTATGTAAAGTTAGTAAACTAGACTGTAACAAATAGCCATTTGGCTGCTTTTACTGTTGTTTCATTTTGTATTGGGAATACATCAGAGAACTTCAAACGCAATAAAAATCTTCAAATCAAGGTGTAACACTACACCTACCTGACAACCTACTACCCCTGCAACCCCCACCCCCCCCCCCCCCCCCCACCCGGACAATTGCACTATTGCACTATTACTCCCCTCCCCTGCTCTTACTCAATACCACTGCTCTTCTGTACATACCTGTCCATACTGTTCATACTGTTCATAATGCACATATCCTATATTTTCTTTAATACTACTGCACATACTGTACATACTTGTTTATACTGTTTATACGGCATTCCATATTTATATTTATTCTGCATCTACCTCATGTTACTGTTAATACATATATACTGCTAGACTGCATTACACATACAGCTCATATGCTGCTACACTGCTCATACTGTAACTATTTATTCTGCTATAATGCTACTGCTACTCATACTGCTATACTGCACTGCTATATTATACTGCTTATATTATACTGCACTACCACTGATCATATATTGCACTACCTGTAATACTGTTCATTGCACTTTCTGCTATTTTGCACTTCTGGTTAGACGCTAACTGCATTTCGTTGTCTCTGTACTTGTACTCTGCACAATGACAATAAAGTTGAATCTAATCTAATCTAATCTAAAGCAGTTCATTTCCATCTTTTGGGATTTGTGAAAAATGTATGTGGAAATGTTGGCGTATGTTGATGAATTGAACCAGCTGGCCCGCAGCACAGTGACATTCCACTACTTAATGGAAAAATAGTGTTAGCGCCATCATGTGGACAAAATCATGACCTGCAACCTGCCACCGAGGTACACTGATACTGTAGGTACAAGGATGAAATTAAACCTTTCAAACAATCTGGATAGAATAATAGGGTGAAATAAGTTTTGTGCGGTTAGAACGGTTGAATTTCATAGATATTATTATTTATTCAGTATAGTTTTGAAGCGTCGGAGAATGACAAACGGACATGACGTCGATCAGTTTATTTCGAACCAACACACCTGACTTTAATTTCCTCGATTGGAGAATGGCATTGTGGGTAGTCCGCCATCTTGTTGTTTAAGACCTATCCAGATGAATCCGATCTACTGCAACAATCACCGAGATACGAACAGTTAGCAGATCTAGCTCTAACATTGAGTCTATGGGGAACCGAACTGTCAAAACTGAATTAAAAAAAACAATACTGAATAAATAATATCTATGAAATTCAACCGTTCTTCCTGTTCTGAAATGATGGTAATTGTATTCCTGCTATATTCATGTCACACAACGTATGTCACACTATTATTCTATCCAGATTGTTTAGGAGGTTTAATTTCTAATTATTATTATAATTTTTAATTAGCTACAGTATCAGTGTACCTCGGTGGCAGGTTGCAGGTCATGATTTTGTCCACATGATGGCGCTAACACTATTTTTCCATTAAGTAGTGGAATGTCACTGTGCTACGGGCCAGCTGGTTAAATTCATCAACACACGAATATTTCGTCATGCATTTTTCACAAATCCCCCAAAATGGAAATGAACTGCTGCACCTTAATTTGAAGTTTTTTTATTGCGTTTGAAGTTCTCTGATGTATTCTTAATAGAAGATGAAACAACAGTAAAAGCAGCTAAATGGCTAATCAGCTAAACAACAAGCTGGCGGACTACCCACAATGCCATTCCCCAATCGAGGAAGAATGACAAACGGACATGACGTCGTTCAGTTTATTTAGAACCAACACACCTGACTTTAATTTCCTCGATTAATTTTTAATTTTAATTTCCTCAGTTAGCAGATCTAGCTCTAACATCGAGTCTATGGGGAACCGAACTGTCAAAACTGAATTAAAAAAAACAATACTGAATAAATAATATCTATGAAATTCAACCGTTCTTCCTGTTCTCAAATAATGGTAATTGTATTCCTGCTATATTCATGTCACACAACGTATGTCACACTATTATTCTATCCAGATTGTTTAGGAGGTTTAATTTCTAATTATTATTATAATTTTTAATTAGCTACAGTATCAGTGTACCTCGGTGGCAGGTTGCAGGTCATGATTTTGTCCACATGATGGCGCTAACACTATTTTTCCATTAAGTAGTGGAATGTCACTGTGCTACGGGCCAGCTGGTTAAATTCATCAACACACGAATATTTCGTCATGCATTTTTCACAAATCCCCCAAAATGGAAATGAACTGCTGCAGCTTGATTTGAAGACTTTTATTGCGTTTGAAGTTCTCTGATGTATTCCTAATAGAAGATGAAACAACAGTAAACGGACATGACGTCGGAGAATGACAAACGGACATGACGTCGATCAGTTTATTTAGACCCAACACACCTGACTTTAATTTCCTCGATTAATTTTTAATTTTAATTTCCTCAGTTAGCAGATCTAGCTCTAACATCGAGTCTATGGGGAACCGAACTGTTAAAAAAAAAAAAAATGATGAGAAACATGCTATCAAAATGTGTTAACTAGCTATGGATTCAGACAATCCAGATGAATCAGGTTTAATGATGAACCCATCCATTGACTGGAGGTCGTTACGGATTTAAAACAAGTAAGCAAACAAAGGTAAGCAAATGTAACAAAAGTGATCCTGTTTGAGCTAGCATAGCACAGTGTTGTATTTTGTAAGATGGAAAATTACCTGTTCACTAACTTATCTGAGTAGTCTGACAATTTTACAAAGCTATCTACAAAGTAACGCAACACATGTAATAAAATCCAACTACAAACAGAAATGCTGCATAAATTCACAAGACACTGGCTGCTCACAAATTGGTCAACATTATAGCCAGCTAAAAAACAAGAACCTAGGAACGAATGCCACTTCTTGCTGCTTTTTGAACAATTTAATTATGAACAAATAAGGTTGCAACCTAACATTTATGGAACGTAACATTTATTGATATTGAAATCAGTCACTTCAGTTCCCCCTTTTTGGCATGGAAGTAAAACAATTTTGCGTCCCAAATCTGGACCCTTTTTGCTGAAGTGTGCACCTCTGCTCTATGCAGCATGGATCCTCAAGGCTTAAAAAAGGCTTAATCCTGGTTTTACATCCATGGGTGGCAGTACACAGAAAAAGGAATGAGAAGTAGGAATAAGACCATGCATTTGCCATGATGCTAAATCAAGATGGTCATCTTAGCCGTGATAAAATGGTCCCTGCATGATCATGGCGCCATCTCGAAGTGTCTGTATTTTTTCTCTCCCATATTCAAAGCTTAATATACTCAGTAACACACAATGTTACTGGCCTGCACTTTGCTGAAACACACACTTTAACCCTTGGAGATATTCCAGAGCTTCTTTGACTCACATGTTTGCCCACAATTTTAGCAATATACTTTCTTGACATATGGTAAACTTACAGTAACTTTTAGGTCAGGTGGGATTTGAACTGTAACTTCAGAGAACATCTGCACCAAGTGACAAGGACATATGTAGTGCACCACACATGCTCTCAGGAAACATGTGTTTTTCACTCTATTTACATTTTTCAGAAATGTGAATTGAAATAAAGACAAAGCAGTGGTTTCACTGTGTTTAATTGTCCCACCGCAGTTCAATTATAACACAAAAGATTGTTAGGAAGTAGAAAATGTAAGATTTTAGTTCAAGTTAGTTTCAGACCTTGAAGACTTCACTCACAGGTCTTAACCACACGGCCACTGAGGTGTCAGACATCTTCCCAAAAATGTGACAACGTGAACTCATTGTCATAACCCTCTGAGCTCCCCAGGAGGGTTTGAATGATGACACCCATCCTGCCTCCCAACCCCACCCCCACCCCCACTGCCACGCCCCTCCAGCCAGCCCTGGTTGGAGCCCAGCTGAATGTCATTGCCAATCAATCAGTCAGCCTCTGCAACGGCCTTGGAACAAGTTGTTGCCTTCACCAAACAAGTTACAGTAAGAAAGAATTGCTTTGGTTTTGTTTGATTGTGTTTTAGATTTGAGTTTACATGAGTTGCCTCCCTTTTACCTGTCAGGTGTAGCAACATGTGAGTAGTGAGTTTCTCTGGAGTTAGATTCCTGCCTTGTCTAGAAGGTTGTGAAGAGTGGCTGTGATGTGCTGTTGAGTGATGCAGTCTGTGTCTCTGAATGTAAGGATTGTAGGTTTGAGTCTGGGCACAGTTCTGGGGTCAGTTTTCTGAAAGCTTTGGAGCTAATGCAATACTTTATCAAAAACTTTCAGGCCCACTCTCTCCTAGATCAGCAAAGTTGTTAATTGCAGCACATTTCTTGAAACAGTATTCCACTTTTGAAAACAGTTAACACGAACCCCTTAACAGTTAACAGGTTTGCTAAAACGCCACATTTCTTTTGCAAAATGCACTATAAGTCACAACTTGGCACAAAGAGCAATCCCTTTTTTCTTCCCCCTGTCCCTTGTTCCAGTAGAGATCCATAAGAATGTGATCTCACCCCTGGAGGGCGAGGTGAAGGACCACGTCCTCCACCAGAAGCACACAGACCTGAAGGACAAGATGAGGGATCTGAACCAGGGCTTCGAGCGTCTGCGCAAAATCAGCCATGAGGGTTTCAGTGAGGACAGTGGTGAGATTTCTCCAGTCACCAATACAAGCATGATAGAACACTATGGGGTCACCTGTAGCACACCATATAGAATGAAGCAGTGTGTGTGGTAGAGTGTTCTAAGATAGAATGAAGCAGTGTGTTCTAAGATAGAACATGCTGCTTCATTCTACGTGGTATTGTGGACATTAGAACACAGACTGTTTCCTTGACGGTAGTTTTCTCCATGTCTGAAGTATAATAAAGTACATTATGTGCTAATGTTTGTTGGAGACAACCGATGTAAAGGATACCTATTGAAAATGTCTGCTGTGTGTTCCACATTTAGTTTTGCTCGTCTCCTGCAGGGTATGTTGCTGTTCAGGTTGCTAGTTAATTACCCGTCCTGTTACTTATTAATCAATAATTAGAATAAAGTTAACTGTAATTATCTAAATGACTTTCTCTTATTAAAATGATCCCTCTTTATTGGTCTGTACAGGAGCTCATTTATGAAAGTGGTTGTTGGATGCTTTGCTGAGTCCTCAACCTTCATTGGTTTTGTGCTGTTTGTCCTTGTAGGATTTAGGAAAAAAATGCTCACATCAGAAGATCATACAAGATAGTGGGTCTCTGTTCCTTCTTTTATGTTCCGTTACATTCTCACACACACACACACACACACACACAGGTGTCTCTTTACTCTTTACATCTTTCTTCTGTTCCTCTAAAGCCCTACAGTTATTGTTAGTTGTTTGGGAGGGTTTACAGTTGCAGTCTGCTCAGGAGTTAGACCTGAGGGTTATCTCCTTGATGCTGACTCATGCTGACTTTTTCCCCCACTCTGCTGTGCTTACTCCCTCCTTTTCTTTCCCTCTCTTTCTCTGCCTCTCCCACTTTCCCTGATCTATTGCTTATGTTCTCCCCCCCCCCACCCCCTCTCTCCCTCCTCCCTTCTTTCCCCTTCCTCTCCCCCCACCTCCCTTCTTTCCCCATTTCCCCCCCCCCCCCCCCCCCCCCCTTCTCTCTCTCTCCTCCTTCCCTCCTCCAGAGTTCAAAGAGCCCAGGGTGATAGAGCTGTGGGAGATGGCCAGAAGAGCCAACCTGAGTGAAGATGAACTGGACTCTCAAGGTGAATTCCCACTTCTTTCTCAACTGCCGTCCAAACGCCACATGCTCTGGACTGTTACCTCTGGACTGTTTTTAACCAATGCCAAGTGAAGTAAAGATGAGTCTCAGGGTCCAAGAAAATACCACGGCCCCCAATGCAATCAATTGTTAGCATCCGTGTTCAATAACAATGTCTATAGGGGGAACAGCTTGTGGGGCGTGTGTTATGGAAAATACATTCATAGAACTATTTTCAGGTTATACACTTTCATATGACTGATAAACTTGTGTAACTTCTGTGATTACATTTTCTCTTGCCACACCTCTAAGGTTCTATAGCCATTGTTCTGGGAAGCACTGTATGATTTACCATATGAACAGCGGTGATCTCTGAGGGAGTGGTCAGAGAGAGCAATAATAGGGGGACAGGCGCATCCTGCCGACAGGTGTGAAATGTTGAACAGCGATTAAGCAGTAAGAAAGCGCTGATTGATCAGTAAGAGAGTCTCACCATTGTTCATTCTCTCCCGCCCTTTCTCACGTAAGCACAGGCCCATCAGCCGATAGCCTTGGCGGCGCCTGTATTATGTTTAAACTGTATAAAAGACGAACCTGATCATTGTCTCTTTAGACTTGTGCTGAACGGACCCCCGGTTCTACGCTGGGCTGCTGTTACGCTCTTGTCTCTTGTTTGCAAGCAATAAATACCGGACTCAGATATTGTGGCTACTCGGGACTTGTTTCTTGATTCTTACCTCCGAAGAGCTAAAGTACAGAGTGGTAAATCCTAGACTTCCACCACACGTGTCAGTTTTAACGCCTCCAATACAGCAGAAACATCAAGTGAACCTGCAGTGCAGAGACTAAGCTTAAATCTTTTGCCATGAAGCCTTGTGCCTTGTTTACTCAAAGTGTAACATGGTGTATCTCATCCTCTTCTCCGTGTGTGTGTGTGTGTGTGTGTGTGTGCGTGTGTGTGTCTGTGTCTGTGTGTGTGCAGAGAAGACCAGAGAGATGGGCTACAAGGTAGGAGGTATGGGGGGATAGAATGTAGGAAATGCATGAAATAATTCTGACGGTCACACAGACGTGTGTTTATGCTCACCCACAGCATTCATCGTAGACATCTCTGTCCACATCAGAGAAGGAATACTAATGTAAAACTCTGTCCTTGTAGAGAAAGCACTGGCAATTTTTTACCCTTCATTGTATCATGTGGCAGCACATGTGACAGCATGAGGAGCGCCATGTAGTCAACTAGGGTGGGACTTCCTAGGAGCTTGGAAGGCATCAGCCAATTGGATCAACACATGGTCTTCTTCAATAGGATTCTCAATTGTAAATGGCTTTAAGGTGTATGATGCCATGACTACTGGTGCCAGTTAGTGACTGACCTGAGACAATCACCCACGTTTGGAGCTGTCAATCACCCACGTTTGATCACAAAAGATAAAGTAAGTTGACTCCATGGCGCTCTGAATATAAGCACCGTTCATTTAGGGGAGTGTGCCCTCTAGTGTTTATAGATTGATGTTGTACACACACTTCCCCTCCACGTTCCTCTTTTGGAGACCGCTTTTAGTCTCGTAAACTAAAGGAATCAATGTTTTTTCTCCAGTGCCATGCTGTTCAAAAATCCTGGGGGAGAGCCCTGAATCCAGTTGAATCTGATCTCAGGGGTTATTCAACCTCCACCCTCAATTTTGGATTCAACTCCATTTAACAAGAGTCAGAACATAACTTGATAGAAAAGGTTTTTGATTCTCATCCACTGTGACTATTCTCTTCTCCATCATATATGTTACTGCAGTTGTTAGAGTTTAACGCTTCTGATTTTGAAAACGGATCCAATGCACACTTAACTCCTAAGGGATTATATATGTTTGTTTTCTCTATCAGCCTCCTGACCAAACAGAACAGACACACACAGACACACGTAAGTCAAGCTGGTACTGTTGTATTGTAGCTACTCCTATGTAAAGTTAGTAAACTAGACTGTAACAAATAGCCATTTGGCTGCTTTTACTGTTGTTTCATTTTGTATTGGGAATACATCAGAGAACTTCAAACGCAATAAAAATCTTCAAATCAAGGTGTAACACTACACCTACCTGACAACCTACTACCCCTGCAACCCCCACCCCCCCCCCCCCCCCCCACCCGGACAATTGCACTATTGCACTATTACTCCCCTCCCCTGCTCTTACTCAATACCACTGCTCTTCTGTACATACCTGTCCATACTGTTCATACTGTTCATAATGCACATATCCTATATTTTCTTTAATACTACTGCACATACTGTACATACTTGTTTATACTGTTTATACGGCATTCCATATTTATATTTATTCTGCATCTACCTCATGTTACTGTTAATACATATATACTGCTAGACTGCATTACACATACAGCTCATATGCTGCTACACTGCTCATACTGTAACTATTTATTCTGCTATAATGCTACTGCTACTCATATACTGCTATACTGCACTGCTATATTATACTGCTTATATTATACTGCACTACCACTGATCATATATTGCACTACCTGTAATACTGTTCATTGCACTTTCTGCTATTTTGCACTTCTGGTTAGACGCTAACTGCATTTCGTTGTCTCTGTACTTGTACTCTGCACAATGACAATAAAGTTGAATCTAATCTAATCTAATCTAAAGCAGTTCATTTCCATCTTTTGGGATTTGTGAAAAATGTATGTGGAAATGTTGGCGTATGTTGATGAATTGAACCAGATGACCAGCAGCACAGTGACTTTCCACTCCATTATGGAGAAGCAGCGGGATGATGGCGCCATCATGTGGACAACATCATGACCTGCAACCTGCCACCTGGGTACACTGATACTGGAGCGACAGGGACGAAATTAGGCCTCCCAAACAATCTGGATAGAATAATGGGGTGACAGAAGTTTGGTGACATGAATATAGCAGGAATACAATTAGCATCATTTCAGAATAGGAAGAACGGTTGAATTTCCGAGATATTATTTATTTAGGATAGTTCTGAAGACGGAGAAAGACAACCGGACATGACGTCTATCAGTTCCACGTCAAACCAACACACCTGACTTTCACTTCCTTGACTGGGGAATGGCATTGTGGGTAGTCCGCCAGCTTGTTGTTTAGCTGATTAGCCATTTGGCTGCTTTTACTGTTGTTTCATCTTCTATTAGGAATACATCAGAGAACTTCAAACGCAATAAAAGTCTTCAAATCAAGCTGCAGCAGTTCATTTCCATCTTTTGGGATTCGTGAAAAATGTATGTGGAAATGTTGGCGTATGTTGATGAATTTAACCAGCTGGCCCGCAGCACAGTGACATTCCACTACTTAATGGAAAAATAGTGTTAGCGCCATCATGTGGACAAAATCATGACCTGCAACCTGCCACCGAGGTACACTGATACTGTAGGTACAAGGATGAAATTAAACCTTTCAAACAATCTGGATAGAATAATAGGGTGAAATAAGTTTTGTGCGGTTAGAACGGTTGAATTTCATAGATATTATTATTTATTCAGTATAGTTTTGAAGCGTCGGAGAATGACAAACGGACATGACGTCGATCAGTTTATTTCGAACCAACACACCTGACTTTAATTTCCTCGATTGGAGAATGGCATTGTGGGTAGTCCGCCATCTTGTTGTTTAAGACCTATCCAGATGAATCCGATCTACTGCAACAATCACCGAGATACGAACAGTTAGCAGATCTAGCTCTAACATTGAGTCTATGGGGAACCGAACTGTCAAAACTGAATTAAAAAAAACAATACTGAATAAATAATATCTATGAAATTCAACCGTTCTTCCTGTTCTCAAATGATGGTAATTGTATTCCTGCTATATTCATGTCACACAACGTATGTCACACTATTATTCTATCCAGATTGTTTAGGAGGTTTAATTTCTAATTATTATTATAATTTTTAATTAGCTACAGTATCAGTGTACCTCGGTGGCAGGTTGCAGGTCATGATTTTGTCCACATGATGGCGCTAACACTATTTTTCCATTAAGTAGTGGAATGTCACTGTGCTACGGGCCAGCTGGTTAAATTCATCAACACACGAATATTTCGTCATGCATTTTTCACAAATCCCCCAAAATGGAAATGAACTGCTGCACCTTAATTTGAAGTTTTTTTATTGCGTTTGAAGTTCTCTGATGTATTCTTAATAGAAGATGAAACAACAGTAAAAGCAGCTAAATGGCTAATCAGCTAAACAACAAGCTGGCGGACTACCCACAATGCCATTCCCCAATCGAGGAAGAATGACAAACGGACATGACGTCGTTCAGTTTATTTAGAACCAACACACCTGACTTTAATTTCCTCGATTAATTTTTAATTTTAATTTCCTCAGTTAGCAGATCTAGCTCTAACATCGAGTCTATGGGGAACCGAACTGTCAAAACTGAATTAAAAAAAACAATACTGAATAAATAATATCTATGAAATTCAACCGTTCTTCCTGTTCTCAAATAATGGTAATTGTATTCCTGCTATATTCATGTCACACAACGTATGTCACACTATTATTCTATCCAGATTGTTTAGGAGGTTTAATTTCTAATTATTATTATAATTTTTAATTAGCTACAGTATCAGTGTACCTCGGTGGCAGGTTGCAGGTCATGATTTTGTCCACATGATGGCGCTAACACTATTTTTCCATTAAGTAGTGGAATGTCACTGTGCTACGGGCCAGCTGGTTAAATTCATCAACACACGAATATTTCGTCATGCATTTTTCACAAATCCCCCAAAATGGAAATGAACTGCTGCAGCTTGATTTGAAGACTTTTATTGCGTTTGAAGTTCTCTGATGTATTCCTAATAGAAGATGAAACAACAGTAAACGGACATGACGTCGGAGAATGACAAACGGACATGACGTCGATCAGTTTATTTAGACCCAACACACCTGACTTTAATTTCCTCGATTAATTTTTAATTTTAATTTCCTCAGTTAGCAGATCTAGCTCTAACATCGAGTCTATGGGGAACCGAACTGTTAAAAAAAAAAAAAATGATGAGAAACATGCTATCAAAATGTGTTAACTAGCTATGGATTCAGACAATCCAGATGAATCAGGTTTAATGATGAACCCATCCATTGACTGGAGGTAGTTACGGATTTAAAACAAGTAAGCAAACAAAGGTAAGCAAATGTAACAAAAGTGATCCTGTTTGAGCTAGCATAGCACAGTGTTGTATTTTGTAAGATGGAAAATTACCTGTTCACTAACTTATCTGAGTAGTCTGACAATTTTACAAAGCTATCTACAAAGTAACGCAACACATGTAATAAAATCCAACTACAAACAGAAATGCTGCATAAATTCACAAGACACTGGCTGCTCACAAATTGGTCAACATTATAGCCAGCTAAAAAACAAGAACCTAGGAACGAATGCCACTTCTTGCTGCTTTTTGAACAATTTAATTATGAACAAATAAGGTTGCAACCTAACATTTATGGAACGTAACATTTATTGATATTGAAATCAGTCACTTCAGTTCCCCCTTTTTGGCATGGAAGTAAAACAATTTTGCGTCCCAAATCTGGACCCTTTTTGCTGAAGTGTGCACCTCTGCTCTATGCAGCATGGATCCTCAAGGCTTAAAAAAGGCTTAATCCTGGTTTTACATCCATGGGTGGCAGTACACAGAAAAAGGAATGAGAAGTAGGAATAAGACCATGCATTTGCCATGATGCTAAATCAAGATGGTCATCTTAGCCGTGATAAAATGGTCCCTGCATGATCATGGCGCCATCTCGAAGTGTCTGTATTTTTTCTCTCCCATATTCAAAGCTTAATATACTCAGTAACACACAATGTTACTGGCCTGCACTTTGCTGAAACACACACTTTAACCCTTGGAGATATTCCAGAGCTTCTTTGACTCACATGTTTGCCCACAATTTTAGCAATATACTTTCTTGACATATGGTAAACTTACAGTAACTTTTAGGTCAGGTGGGATTTGAACTGTAACTTCAGAGAACATCTGCACCAAGTGACAAGGACATATGTAGTGCACCACACATGCTCTCAGGAAACATGTGTTTTTCACTCTATTTACATTTTTCAGAAATGTGAATTGAAATAAAGACAAAGCAGTGGTTTCACTGTGTTTAATTGTCCCACCGCAGTTCAATTATAACACAAAAGATTGTTAGGAAGTAGAAAATGTAAGATTTTAGTTCAAGTTAGTTTCAGACCTTGAAGACTTCACTCACAGGTCTTAACCACACGGCCACTGAGGTGTCAGACATCTTCCCAAAAATGTGACAACGTGAACTCATTGTCATAACCCTCTGAGCTCCCCAGGAGGGTTTGAATGATGACACCCATCCTGCCTCCCAACCCCACCCCCACCCCCACTGCCACGCCCCTCCAGCCAGCCCTGGTTGGAGCCCAGCTGAATGTCATTGCCAATCAATCAGTCAGCCTCTGCAACGGCCTTGGAACAAGTTGTTGCCTTCACCAAACAAGTTACAGTAAGAAAGAATTGCTTTGGTTTTGTTTGATTGTGTTTTAGATTTGAGTTTACATGAGTTGCCTCCCTTTTACCTGTCAGGTGTAGCAACATGTGAGTAGTGAGTTTCTCTGGAGTTAGATTCCTGCCTTGTCTAGAAGGTTGTGAAGAGTGGCTGTGATGTGCTGTTGAGTGATGCAGTCTGTGTCTCTGAATGTAAGGATTGTAGGTTTGAGTCTGGGCACAGTTCTGGGGTCAGTTTTCTGAAAGCTTTGGAGCTAATGCAATACTTTATCAAAAACTTTCAGGCCCACTCTCTCCTAGATCAGCAAAGTTGTTAATTGCAGCACATTTCTTGAAACAGTATTCCACTTTTGAAAACAGTTAACACGAACCCCTTAACAGTTAACAGGTTTGCTAAAACGCCACATTTCTTTTGCAAAATGCACTATAAGTCACAACTTGGCACAAAGAGCAATCCCTTTTTTCTTCCCCCTGTCCCTTGTTCCAGTAGAGATCCATAAGAATGTGATCTCACCCCTGGAGGGCGAGGTGAAGGACCACGTCCTCCACCAGAAGCACACAGACCTGAAGGACAAGATGAGGGATCTGAACCAGGGCTTCGAGCGTCTGCGCAAAATCAGCCATGAGGGTTTCAGTGAGGACAGTGGTGAGATTTCTCCAGTCACCAATACAAGCATGATAGAACACTATGGGGTCACCTGTAGCACACCATATAGAATGAAGCAGTGTGTGTGGTAGAGTGTTCTAAGATAGAATGAAGCAGTGTGTTCTAAGATAGAACATGCTGCTTCATTCTACGTGGTATTGTGGACATTAGAACACAGACTGTTTCCTTGACGGTAGTTTTCTCCATGTCTGAAGTATAATAAAGTACATTATGTGCTAATGTTTGTTGGAGACAACCGATGTAAAGGATACCTATTGAAAATGTCTGCTGTGTGTTCCACATTTAGTTTTGCTCGTCTCCTGCAGGGTATGTTGCTGTTCAGGTTGCTAGTTAATTACCCGTCCTGTTACTTATTAATCAATAATTAGAATAAAGTTAACTGTAATTATCTAAATGACTTTCTCTTATTAAAATGATCCCTCTTTATTGGTCTGTACAGGAGCTCATTTATGAAAGTGGTTGTTGGATGCTTTGCTGAGTCCTCAACCTTCATTGGTTTTGTGCTGTTTGTCCTTGTAGGATTTAGGAAAAAAATGCTCACATCAGAAGATCATACAAGATAGTGGGTCTCTGTTCCTTCTTTTATGTTCCGTTACATTCTCACACACACACACACACACACACACACACACACACAGGTGTCTCTTTACTCTTTACATCTTTCTTCTGTTCCTCTAAAGCCCTACAGTTATTGTTAGTTGTTTGGGAGGGTTTACAGTTGCAGTCTGCTCAGGAGTTAGACCTGAGGGTTATCTCCTTGATGCTGACTCATGCTGACTTTTTCCCCCACTCTGCTGTGCTTACTCCCTCCTTTTCTTTCCCTCTCTTTCTCTGCCTCTCCCACTTTCCCTGATCTATTGCTTATGTTCTCCCCCCCCCCACCCCCTCTCTCCCTCCTCCCTTCTTTCCCCTTCCTCTCCCCCCACCTCCCTTCTTTCCCCATTTCCCCCCCCCCCCCCCCCCCCCCCTTCTCTCTCTCTCCTCCTTCCCTCCTCCAGAGTTCAAAGAGCCCAGGGTGATAGAGCTGTGGGAGATGGCCAGAAGAGCCAACCTGAGTGAAGATGAACTGGACTCTCAAGGTGAATTCCCACTTCTTTCTCAACTGCCGTCCAAACGCCACATGCTCTGGACTGTTACCTCTGGACTGTTTTTAACCAATGCCAAGTGAAGTAAAGATGAGTCTCAGGGTCCAAGAAAATACCACGGCCCCCAATGCAATCAATTGTTAGCATCCGTGTTCAATAACAATGTCTATAGGGGGAACAGCTTGTGGGGCGTGTGTTATGGAAAATACATTCATAGAACTATTTTCAGGTTATACACTTTCATATGACTGATAAACTTGTGTAACTTCTGTGATTACATTTTCTCTTGCCACACCTCTAAGGTTCTATAGCCATTGTTCTGGGAAGCACTGTATGATTTACCATATGAACAGCGGTGATCTCTGAGGGAGTGGTCAGAGAGAGCAATAATAGGGGGACAGGCGCATCCTGCCGACAGGTGTGAAATGTTGAACAGCGATTAAGCAGTAAGAAAGCGCTGATTGATCAGTAAGAGAGTCTCACCATTGTTCATTCTCTCCCGCCCTTTCTCACGTAAGCACAGGCCCATCAGCCGATAGCCTTGGCGGCGCCTGTATTATGTTTAAACTGTATAAAAGACGAACCTGATCATTGTCTCTTTAGACTTGTGCTGAACGGACCCCCGGTTCTACGCTGGGCTGCTGTTACGCTCTTGTCTCTTGTTTGCAAGCAATAAATACCGGACTCAGATATTGTGGCTACTCGGGACTTGTTTCTTGATTCTTACCTCCGAAGAGCTAAAGTACAGAGTGGTAAATCCTAGACTTCCACCACACGTGTCAGTTTTAACGCCTCCAATACAGCAGAAACATCAAGTGAACCTGCAGTGCAGAGACTAAGCTTAAATCTTTTGCCATGAAGCCTTGTGCCTTGTTTACTCAAAGTGTAACATGGTGTATCTCATCCTCTTCTCCGTGTGTGTGTGTGTGTGTGTGTGTGTGCGTGTGTGTGTCTGTGTCTGTGTGTGTGCAGAGAAGACCAGAGAGATGGGCTACAAGGTAGGAGGTATGGGGGGATAGAATGTAGGAAATGCATGAAATAATTCTGACGGTCACACAGACGTGTGTTTATGCTCACCCACAGCATTCATCGTAGACATCTCTGTCCACATCAGAGAAGGAATACTAATGTAAAACTCTGTCCTTGTAGAGAAAGCACTGGCAATTTTTTACCCTTCATTGTATCATGTGGCAGCACATGTGACAGCATGAGGAGCGCCATGTAGTCAACTAGGGTGGGACTTCCTAGGAGCTTGGAAGGCATCAGCCAATTGGATCAACACATGGTCTTCTTCAATAGGATTCTCAATTGTAAATGGCTTTAAGGTGTATGATGCCATGACTACTGGTGCCAGTTAGTGACTGACCTGATACAATCACCCACGTTTGGAGCTGTCAATCACCCACGTTTGATCACAAAAGATAAAGTAAGTTGACTCCATGGCGCTCTGAATATAAGCACCGTTCATTTAGGGGAGTGTGCCCTCTAGTGTTTATAGATTGATGTTGTACACACACTTCCCCTCCACGTTCCTCTTTTGGAGACCGCTTTTAGTCTCGTAAACTAAAGGAATCAATGTTTTTTCTCCAGTGCCATGCTGTTCAAAAATCCTGGGGGAGAGCCCTGAATCCAGTTGAATCTGATCTCAGGGGTTATTCAACCTCCACCCTCAATTTTGGATTCAACTCCATTTAACAAGAGTCAGAACATAACTTGATAGAAAAGGTTTTTGATTCTCATCCACTGTGACTATTCTCTTCTCCATCATATATGTTACTGCAGTTGTTAGAGTTTAACGCTTCTGATTTTGAAAACGGATCCAATGCACACTTAACTCCTAAGGGATTATATATGTTTGTTTTCTCTATCAGCCTCCTGACCAAACAGAACAGACACACACAGACACACGTAAGTCAAGCTGGTACTGTTGTATTGTAGCTACTCCTATGTAAAGTTAGTAAACTAGACTGTAACAAATAGCCATTTGGCTGCTTTTACTGTTGTTTCATTTTGTATTGGGAATACATCAGAGAACTTCAAACGCAATAAAAATCTTCAAATCAAGGTGTAACACTACACCTACCTGACAACCTACTACCCCTGCAACCCCCACCCCCCCCCCCCCCCCCACCCGGACAATTGCACTATTGCACTATTACTCCCCTCCCCTGCTCTTACTCAATACCACTGCTCTTCTGTACATACCTGTCCATACTGTTCATACTGTTCATAATGCACATATCCTATATTTTCTTTAATACTACTGCACATACTGTACATACTTGTTTATACTGTTTATACGGCATTCCATATTTATATTTATTCTGCATCTACCTCATGTTACTGTTAATACATATATACTGCTAGACTGCATTACACATACAGCTCATATGCTGCTACACTGCTCATACTGTAACTATTTATTCTGCTATAATGCTACTGCTACTCATATACTGCTATACTGCACTGCTATATTATACTGCTTATATTATACTGCACTACCACTGATCATATATTGCACTACCTGTAATACTGTTCATTGCACTTTCTGCTATTTTGCACTTCTGGTTAGACGCTAACTGCATTTCGTTGTCTCTGTACTTGTACTCTGCACAATGACAATAAAGTTGAATCTAATCTAATCTAATCTAAAGCAGTTCATTTCCATCTTTTGGGATTTGTGAAAAATGTATGTGGAAATGTTGGCGTATGTTGATGAATTGAACCAGATGACCAGCAGCACAGTGACTTTCCACTCCATTATGGAGAAGCAGCGGGATGATGGCGCCATCATGTGGACAACATCATGACCTGCAACCTGCCACCTGGGTACACTGATACTGGAGCGACAGGGACGAAATTAGGCCTCCCAAACAATCTGGATAGAATAATGGGGTGACAGAAGTTTGGTGACATGAATATAGCAGGAATACAATTAGCATCATTTCAGAATAGGAAGAACGGTTGAATTTCCGAGATATTATTTATTTAGGATAGTTCTGAAGACGGAGAAAGACAACCGGACATGACGTCTATCAGTTCCACGTCAAACCAACACACCTGACTTTCACTTCCTTGACTGGGGAATGGCATTGTGGGTAGTCCGCCAGCTTGTTGTTTAGCTGATTAGCCATTTGGCTGCTTTTACTGTTGTTTCATCTTCTATTAGGAATACATCAGAGAACTTCAAACGCAATAAAAGTCTTCAAATCAAGCTGCAGCAGTTCATTTCCATCTTTTGGGATTCGTGAAAAATGTATGTGGAAATGTTGGCGTATGTTGATGAATTTAACCAGCTGGCCCGCAGCACAGTGACATTCCACTACTTAATGGAAAAATAGTGTTAGCGCCATCATGTGGACAAAATCATGACCTGCAACCTGCCACCGAGGTACACTGATACTGTAGGTACAAGGATGAAATTAAACCTTTCAAACAATCTGGATAGAATAATAGGGTGAAATAAGTTTTGTGCGGTTAGAACGGTTGAATTTCATAGATATTATTATTTATTCAGTATAGTTTTGAAGCGTCGGAGAATGACAAACGGACATGACGTCGATCAGTTTATTTCGAACCAACACACCTGACTTTAATTTCCTCGATTGGAGAATGGCATTGTGGGTAGTCCGCCATCTTGTTGTTTAAGACCTATCCAGATGAATCCGATCTACTGCAACAATCACCGAGATACGAACAGTTAGCAGATCTAGCTCTAACATTGAGTCTATGGGGAACCGAACTGTCAAAACTGAATTAAAAAAAACAATACTGAATAAATAATATCTATGAAATTCAACCGTTCTTCCTGTTCTGAAATGATGGTAATTGTATTCCTGCTATATTCATGTCACACAACGTATGTCACACTATTATTCTATCCAGATTGTTTAGGAGGTTTAATTTCTAATTATTATTATAATTTTTAATTAGCTACAGTATCAGTGTACCTCGGTGGCAGGTTGCAGGTCATGATTTTGTCCACATGATGGCGCTAACACTATTTTTCCATTAGGTAGTGGAATGTCACTGTGCTACGGGCCAGCTGGTTAAATTCATCAACACACGAATATTTCGTCATGCATTTTTCACAAATCCCCCAAAATGGAAATGAACTGCTGCACCTTAATTTGAAGTTTTTTTATTGCGTTTGAAGTTCTCTGATGTATTCTTAATAGAAGATGAAACAACAGTAAAAGCAGCTAAATGGCTAATCAGCTAAACAACAAGCTGGCGGACTACCCACAATGCCATTCCCCAATCGAGGAAGAATGACAAACGGACATGACGTCGTTCAGTTTATTTAGAACCAACACACCTGACTTTAATTTCCTCGATTAATTTTTAATTTTAATTTCCTCAGTTAGCAGATCTAGCTCTAACATCGAGTCTATGGGGAACCGAACTGTCAAAACTGAATTAAAAAAAACAATACTGAATAAATAATATCTATGAAATTCAACCGTTCTTCCTGTTCTCAAATAATGGTAATTGTATTCCTGCTATATTCATGTCACACAACGTATGTCACACTATTATTCTATCCAGATTGTTTAGGAGGTTTAATTTCTAATTATTATTATAATTTTTAATTAGCTACAGTATCAGTGTACCTCGGTGGCAGGTTGCAGGTCATGATTTTGTCCACATGATGGCGCTAACACTATTTTTCCATTAAGTAGTGGAATGTCACTGTGCTACGGGCCAGCTGGTTAAATTCATCAACACACGAATATTTCGTCATGCATTTTTCACAAATCCCCCAAAATGGAAATGAACTGCTGCAGCTTGATTTGAAGACTTTTATTGCGTTTGAAGTTCTCTGATGTATTCCTAATAGAAGATGAAACAACAGTAAACGGACATGACGTCGGAGAATGACAAACGGACATGACGTCGATCAGTTTATTTAGACCCAACACACCTGACTTTAATTTCCTCGATTAATTTTTAATTTTAATTTCCTCAGTTAGCAGATCTAGCTCTAACATCGAGTCTATGGGGAACCGAACTGTTAAAAAAAAAAAAAATGATGAGAAACATGCTATCAAAATGTGTTAACTAGCTATGGATTCAGACAATCCAGATGAATCAGGTTTAATGATGAACCCATCCATTGACTGGAGGTAGTTACGGATTTAAAACAAGTAAGCAAACAAAGGTAAGCAAATGTAACAAAAGTGATCCTGTTTGAGCTAGCATAGCACAGTGTTGTATTTTGTAAGATGGAAAATTACCTGTTCACTAACTTATCTGAGTAGTCTGACAATTTTACAAAGCTATCTACAAAGTAACGCAACACATGTAATAAAATCCAACTACAAACAGAAATGCTGCATAAATTCACAAGACACTGGCTGCTCACAAATTGGTCAACATTATAGCCAGCTAAAAAACAAGAACCTAGGAACGAATGCCACTTCTTGCTGCTTTTTGAACAATTTAATTATGAACAAATAAGGTTGCAACCTAACATTTATGGAACGTAACATTTATTGATATTGAAATCAGTCACTTCAGTTCCCCCTTTTTGGCATGGAAGTAAAACAATTTTGCGTCCCAAATCTGGACCCTTTTTGCTGAAGTGTGCACCTCTGCTCTATGCAGCATGGATCCTCAAGGCTTAAAAAAGGCTTAATCCTGGTTTTACATCCATGGGTGGCAGTACACAGAAAAAGGAATGAGAAGTAGGAATAAGACCATGCATTTGCCATGATGCTAAATCAAGATGGTCATCTTAGCCGTGATAAAATGGTCCCTGCATGATCATGGCGCCATCTCGAAGTGTCTGTATTTTTTCTCTCCCATATTCAAAGCTTAATATACTCAGTAACACACAATGTTACTGGCCTGCACTTTGCTGAAACACACACTTTAACCCTTGGAGATATTCCAGAGCTTCTTTGACTCACATGTTTGCCCACAATTTTAGCAATATACTTTCTTGACATATGGTAAACTTACAGTAACTTTTAGGTCAGGTGGGATTTGAACTGTAACTTCAGAGAACATCTGCACCAAGTGACAAGGACATATGTAGTGCACCACACATGCTCTCAGGAAACATGTGTTTTTCACTCTATTTACATTTTTCAGAAATGTGAATTGAAATAAAGACAAAGCAGTGGTTTCACTGTGTTTAATTGTCCCACCGCAGTTCAATTATAACACAAAAGATTGTTAGGAAGTAGAAAATGTAAGATTTTAGTTCAAGTTAGTTTCAGACCTTGAAGACTTCACTCACAGGTCTTAACCACACGGCCACTGAGGTGTCAGACATCTTCCCAAAAATGTGACAACGTGAACTCATTGTCATAACCCTCTGAGCTCCCCAGGAGGGTTTGAATGATGACACCCATCCTGCCTCCCAACCCCACCCCCACCCCCACTGCCACGCCCCTCCAGCCAGCCCTGGTTGGAGCCCAGCTGAATGTCATTGCCAATCAATCAGTCAGCCTCTGCAACGGCCTTGGAACAAGTTGTTGCCTTCACCAAACAAGTTACAGTAAGAAAGAATTGCTTTGGTTTTGTTTGATTGTGTTTTAGATTTGAGTTTACATGAGTTGCCTCCCTTTTACCTGTCAGGTGTAGCAACATGTGAGTAGTGAGTTTCTCTGGAGTTAGATTCCTGCCTTGTCTAGAAGGTTGTGAAGAGTGGCTGTGATGTGCTGTTGAGTGATGCAGTCTGTGTCTCTGAATGTAAGGATTGTAGGTTTGAGTCTGGGCACAGTTCTGGGGTCAGTTTTCTGAAAGCTTTGGAGCTAATGCAATACTTTATCAAAAACTTTCAGGCCCACTCTCTCCTAGATCAGCAAAGTTGTTAATTGCAGCACATTTCTTGAAACAGTATTCCACTTTTGAAAACAGTTAACACGAACCCCTTAACAGTTAACAGGTTTGCTAAAACGCCACATTTCTTTTGCAAAATGCACTATAAGTCACAACTTGGCACAAAGAGCAATCCCTTTTTTCTTCCCCCTGTCCCTTGTTCCAGTAGAGATCCATAAGAATGTGATCTCACCCCTGGAGGGCGAGGTGAAGGACCACGTCCTCCACCAGAAGCACACAGACCTGAAGGACAAGATGAGGGATCTGAACCAGGGCTTCGAGCGTCTGCGCAAAATCAGCCATGAGGGTTTCAGTGAGGACAGTGGTGAGATTTCTCCAGTCACCAATACAAGCATGATAGAACACTATGGGGTCACCTGTAGCACACCATATAGAATGAAGCAGTGTGTGTGGTAGAGTGTTCTAAGATAGAATGAAGCAGTGTGTTCTAAGATAGAACATGCTGCTTCATTCTACGTGGTATTGTGGACATTAGAACACAGACTGTTTCCTTGACGGTAGTTTTCTCCATGTCTGAAGTATAATAAAGTACATTATGTGCTAATGTTTGTTGGAGACAACCGATGTAAAGGATACCTATTGAAAATGTCTGCTGTGTGTTCCACATTTAGTTTTGCTCGTCTCCTGCAGGGTATGTTGCTGTTCAGGTTGCTAGTTAATTACCCGTCCTGTTACTTATTAATCAATAATTAGAATAAAGTTAACTGTAATTATCTAAATGACTTTCTCTTATTAAAATGATCCCTCTTTATTGGTCTGTACAGGAGCTCATTTATGAAAGTGGTTGTTGGATGCTTTGCTGAGTCCTCAACCTTCATTGGTTTTGTGCTGTTTGTCCTTGTAGGATTTAGGAAAAAAATGCTCACATCAGAAGATCATACAAGATAGTGGGTCTCTGTTCCTTCTTTTATGTTCCGTTACATTCTCACACACACACACACACACACACACAGGTGTCTCTTTACTCTTTACATCTTTCTTCTGTTCCTCTAAAGCCCTACAGTTATTGTTAGTTGTTTGGGAGGGTTTACAGTTGCAGTCTGCTCAGGAGTTAGACCTGAGGGTTATCTCCTTGATGCTGACTCATGCTGACTTTTTCCCCCACTCTGCTGTGCTTACTCCCTCCTTTTCTTTCCCTCTCTTTCTCTGCCTCTCCCACTTTCCCTGATCTATTGCTTATGTTCTCCCCCCCCCCACCCCCTCTCTCCCTCCTCCCTTCTTTCCCCTTCCTCTCCCCCCACCTCCCTTCTTTCCCCATCCCCCCCCCCCCCCCCCCCCCCCTTCTCTCTCTCTCCTCCTTCCCTCCTCCAGAGTTCAAAGAGCCCAGGGTGATAGAGCTGTGGGAGATGGCCAGAAGAGCCAACCTGAGTGAAGATGAACTGGACTCTCAAGGTGAATTCCCACTTCTTTCTCAACTGCCGTCCAAACGCCACATGCTCTGGACTGTTACCTCTGGACTGTTTTTAACCAATGCCAAGTGAAGTAAAGATGAGTCTCAGGGTCCAAGAAAATACCACGGCCCCCAATGCAATCAATTGTTAGCATCCGTGTTCAATAACAATGTCTATAGGGGGAACAGCTTGTGGGGCGTGTGTTATGGAAAATACATTCATAGAACTATTTTCAGGTTATACACTTTCATATGACTGATAAACTTGTGTAACTTCTGTGATTACATTTTCTCTTGCCACACCTCTAAGGTTCTATAGCCATTGTTCTGGGAAGCACTGTATGATTTACCATATGAACAGCGGTGATCTCTGAGGGAGTGGTCAGAGAGAGCAATAATAGGGGGACAGGCGCATCCTGCCGACAGGTGTGAAATGTTGAACAGCGATTAAGCAGTAAGAAAGCGCTGATTGATCAGTAAGAGAGTCTCACCATTGTTCATTCTCTCCCGCCCTTTCTCACGTAAGCACAGGCCCATCAGCCGATAGCCTTGGCGGCGCCTGTATTATGTTTAAACTGTATAAAAGACGAACCTGATCATTGTCTCTTTAGACTTGTGCTGAACGGACCCCCGGTTCTACGCTGGGCTGCTGTTACGCTCTTGTCTCTTGTTTGCAAGCAATAAATACCGGACTCAGATATTGTGGCTACTCGGGACTTGTTTCTTGATTCTTACCTCCGAAGAGCTAAAGTACAGAGTGGTAAATCCTAGACTTCCACCACACGTGTCAGTTTTAACGCCTCCAATACAGCAGAAACATCAAGTGAACCTGCAGTGCAGAGACTAAGCTTAAATCTTTTGCCATGAAGCCTTGTGCCTTGTTTACTCAAAGTGTAACATGGTGTATCTCATCCTCTTCTCCGTGTGTGTGTGTGTGTGTGTGCGTGTGTGTGTCTGTGTCTGTGTGTGTGCAGAGAAGACCAGAGAGATGGGCTACAAGGTAGGAGGTATGGGGGGATAGAATGTAGGAAATGCATGAAATAATTCTGACGGTCACACAGACGTGTGTTTATGCTCACCCACAGCATTCATCGTAGACATCTCTGTCCACATCAGAGAAGGAATACTAATGTAAAACTCTGTCCTTGTAGAGAAAGCACTGGCAATTTTTTACCCTTCATTGTATCATGTGGCAGCACATGTGACAGCATGAGGAGCGCCATGTAGTCAACTAGGGTGGGACTTCCTAGGAGCTTGGAAGGCATCAGCCAATTGGATCAACACATGGTCTTCTTCAATAGGATTCTCAATTGTAAATGGCTTTAAGGTGTATGATGCCATGACTACTGGTGCCAGTTAGTGACTGACCTGAGACAATCACCCACGTTTGGAGCTGTCAATCACCCACGTTTGATCACAAAAGATAAAGTAAGTTGACTCCATGGCGCTCTGAATATAAGCACCGTTCATTTAGGGGAGTGTGCCCTCTAGTGTTTATAGATTGATGTTGTACACACACTTCCCCTCCACGTTCCTCTTTTGGAGACCGCTTTTAGTCTCGTAAACTAAAGGAATCAATGTTTTTTCTCCAGTGCCATGCTGTTCAAAAATCCTGGGGGAGAGCCCTGAATCCAGTTGAATCTGATCTCAGGGGTTATTCAACCTCCACCCTCAATTTTGGATTCAACTCCATTTAACAAGAGTCAGAACATAACTTGATAGAAAAGGTTTTTGATTCTCATCCACTGTGACTATTCTCTTCTCCATCATATATGTTACTGCAGTTGTTAGAGTTTAACGCTTCTGATTTTGAAAACGGATCCAATGCACACTTAACTCCTAAGGGATTATATATGTTTGTTTTCTCTATCAGCCTCCTGACCAAACAGAACAGACACACACAGACACACGTAAGTCAAGCTGGTACTGTTGTATTGTAGCTACTCCTATGTAAAGTTAGTAAACTAGACTGTAACAAATAGCCATTTGGCTGCTTTTACTGTTGTTTCATTTTGTATTGGGAATACATCAGAGAACTTCAAACGCAATAAAAATCTTCAAATCAAGGTGTAACACTACACCTACCTGACAACCTACTACCCCTGCAACCCCCACCCCCCCCCCCCCCCCCCACCCGGACAATTGCACTATTGCACTATTACTCCCCTCCCCTGCTCTTACTCAATACCACTGCTCTTCTGTACATACCTGTCCATACTGTTCATACTGTTCATAATGCACATATCCTATATTTTCTTTAATACTACTGCACATACTGTACATACTTGTTTATACTGTTTATACGGCATTCCATATTTATATTTATTCTGCATCTACCTCATGTTACTGTTAATACATATATACTGCTAGACTGCATTACACATACAGCTCATATGCTGCTACACTGCTCATACTGTAACTATTTATTCTGCTATAATGCTACTGCTACTCATACTGCTATACTGCACTGCTATATTATACTGCTTATATTATACTGCACTACCACTGATCATATATTGCACTACCTGTAATACTGTTCATTGCACTTTCTGCTATTTTGCACTTCTGGTTAGACGCTAACTGCATTTCGTTGTCTCTGTACTTGTACTCTGCACAATGACAATAAAGTTGAATCTAATCTAATCTAATCTAAAGCAGTTCATTTCCATCTTTTGGGATTTGTGAAAAATGTATGTGGAAATGTTGGCGTATGTTGATGAATTGAACCAGATGACCAGCAGCACAGTGACTTTCCACTCCATTATGGAGAAGCAGCGGGATGATGGCGCCATCATGTGGACAACATCATGACCTGCAACCTGCCACCTGGGTACACTGATACTGGAGCGACAGGGACGAAATTAGGCCTCCCAAACAATCTGGATAGAATAATGGGGTGACAGAAGTTTGGTGACATGAATATAGCAGGAATACAATTAGCATCATTTCAGAATAGGAAGAACGGTTGAATTTCCGAGATATTATTTATTTAGGATAGTTCTGAAGACGGAGAAAGACAACCGGACATGACGTCTATCAGTTCCACGTCAAACCAACACACCTGACTTTCACTTCCTTGACTGGGGAATGGCATTGTGGGTAGTCCGCCAGCTTGTTGTTTAGCTGATTAGCCATTTGGCTGCTTTTACTGTTGTTTCATCTTCTATTAGGAATACATCAGAGAACTTCAAACGCAATAAAAGTCTTCAAATCAATCTGCAGCAGTTCATTTCCATCTTTTGGGATTCGTGAAAAATGTATGTGGAAATGTTTGCGTATGTTGATGAATTTAACCAGCTGGCCCGCAGCACAGTGACATTCCACTACTTAATGGAAAAATAGTGTTAGCGCCATCATGTGGACAAAATCATGACCTGCAACCTGCCACCGAGGTACACTGATACTGTAGGTACAAGGATGAAATTAAACCTTTCAAACAATCTGGATAGAATAATAGGGTGAAATAAGTTTTGTGCGGTTAGAACGGTTGAATTTCATAGATATTATTATTTATTCAGTATAGTTTTGAAGCGTCGGAGAATGACAAACGGACATGACGTCGATCAGTTTATTTCGAACCAACACACCTGACTTTAATTTCCTCGATTGGAGAATGGCATTGTGGGTAGTCCGCCATCTTGTTGTTTAAGACCTATCCAGATGAATCCGATCTACTGCAACAATCACCGAGATACGAACAGTTAGCAGATCTAGCTCTAACATTGAGTCTATGGGGAACCGAACTGTCAAAACTGAATTAAAAAAAACAATACTGAATAAATAATATCTATGAAATTCAACCGTTCTTCCTGTTCTGAAATGATGGTAATTGTATTCCTGCTATATTCATGTCACACAACGTATGTCACACTATTATTCTATCCAGATTGTTTAGGAGGTTTAATTTCTAATTATTATTATAATTTTTAATTAGCTACAGTATCAGTGTACCTCGGTGGCAGGTTGCAGGTCATGATTTTGTCCACATGATGGCGCTAACACTATTTTTCCATTAAGTAGTGGAATGTCACTGTGCTACGGGCCAGCTGGTTAAATTCATCAACACACGAATATTTCGTCATGCATTTTTCACAAATCCCCCAAAATGGAAATGAACTGCTGCACCTTAATTTGAAGTTTTTTTATTGCGTTTGAAGTTCTCTGATGTATTCTTAATAGAAGATGAAACAACAGTAAAAGCAGCTAAATGGCTAATCAGCTAAACAACAAGCTGGCGGACTACCCACAATGCCATTCCCCAATCGAGGAAGAATGACAAACGGACATGACGTCGATCAGTTTATTTAGAACCAACACACCTGACTTTAATTTCCTCGATTAATTTTTAATTTTAATTTCCTCAGTTAGCAGATCTAGCTCTAACATCGAGTCTATGGGGAACCGAACTGTCAAAACTGAATTAAAAAAAACAATACTGAATAAATAATATCTATGAAATTCAACCGTTCTTCCTGTTCTCAAATAATGGTAATTGTATTCCTGCTATATTCATGTCACACAACGTATGTCACACTATTATTCTATCCAGATTGTTTAGGAGGTTTAATTTCTAATTATTATTATAATTTTTAATTAGCTACAGTATCAGTGTACCTCGGTGGCAGGTTGCAGGTCATGATTTTGTCCACATGATGGCGCTAACACTATTTTTCCATTAAGTAGTGGAATGTCACTGTGCTACGGGCCAGCTGGTTAAATTCATCAACACACGAATATTTCGTCATGCATTTTTCACAAATCCCCCAAAATGGAAATGAACTGCTGCACCTTAATTTGAAGTTTTTTTATTGCGTTTGAAGTTCTCTGATGTATTCTTAATAGAAGATGAAACAACAGTAAAAGCAGCTAAATGGCTAATCAGCTAAACAACAAGCTGGCGGACTACCCACAATGCCATTCCCCAATCGAGGAAGAATGACAAACGGACATGACGTCGATCAGTTTATTTAGAACCAACACACCTGACTTTAATTTCCTCGATTAATTTTTAATTTTAATTTCCTCAGTTAGCAGATCTAGCTCTAACATCGAGTCTATGGGGAACCGAACTGTCAAAACTGAATTAAAAAAAACAATACTGAATAAATAATATCTATGAAATTCAACCGTTCTTCCTGTTCTCAAATAATGGTAATTGTATTCCTGCTATATTCATGTCACACAACGTATGTCACACTATTATTCTATCCAGATTGTTTAGGAGGTTTAATTTCTAATTATTATTATAATTTTTAATTAGCTACAGTATCAGTGTACCTCGGTGGCAGGTTGCAGGTCATGATTTTGTCCACATGATGGCGCTAACACTATTTTTCCATTAAGTAGTGGAATGTCACTGTGCTACGGGCCAGCTGGTTAAATTCATCAACACACGAATATTTCGTCATGCATTTTTCACAAATCCCCCAAAATGGAAATGAACTGCTGCAGCTTGATTTGAAGACTTTTATTGCGTTTGAAGTTCTCTGATGTATTCCTAATAGAAGATGAAACAACAGTAAACGGACATGACGTCGGAGAATGACAAACGGACATGACGTCGATCAGTTTATTTAGACCCAACACACCTGACTTTAATTTCCTCGATTAATTTTTAATTTTAATTTCCTCAGTTAGCAGATCTAGCTCTAACATCGAGTCTATGGGGAACCGAACTGTTAAAAAAAAAAAAAATGATGAGAAACATGCTATCAAAATGTGTTAACTAGCTATGGATTCAGACAATCCAGATGAATCAGGTTTAATGATGAACCCATCCATTGACTGGAGGTAGTTACGGATTTAAAACAAGTAAGCAAACAAAGGTAAGCAAATGTAACAAAAGTGATCCTGTTTGAGCTAGCATAGCACAGTGTTGTATTTTGTAAGATGGAAAATTACCTGTTCACTAACTTATCTGAGTAGTCTGACAATTTTACAAAGCTATCTACAAAGTAACGCAACACATGTAATAAAATCCAACTACAAACAGAAATGCTGCATAAATTCACAAGACACTGGCTGCTCACAAATTGGTCAACATTATAGCCAGCTAAAAAACAAGAACCTAGGAACGAATGCCACTTCTTGCTGCTTTTTGAACAATTTAATTATGAACAAATAAGGTTGCAACCTAACATTTATGGAACGTAACATTTATTGATATTGAAATCAGTCACTTCAGTTCCCCCTTTTTGGCATGGAAGTAAAACAATTTTGCGTCCCAAATCTGGACCCTTTTTGCTGAAGTGTGCACCTCTGCTCTATGCAGCATGGATCCTCAAGGCTTAAAAAAGGCTTAATCCTGGTTTTACATCCATGGGTGGCAGTACACAGAAAAAGGAATGAGAAGTAGGAATAAGACCATGCATTTGCCATGATGCTAAATCAAGATGGTCATCTTAGCCGTGATAAAATGGTCCCTGCATGATCATGGCGCCATCTCGAAGTGTCTGTATTTTTTCTCTCCCATATTCAAAGCTTAATATACTCAGTAACACACAATGTTACTGGCCTGCACTTTGCTGAAACACACACTTTAACCCTTGGAGATATTCCAGAGCTTCTTTGACTCACATGTTTGCCCACAATTTTAGCAATATACTTTCTTGACATATGGTAAACTTACAGTAACTTTTAGGTCAGGTGGGATTTGAACTGTAACTTCAGAGAACATCTGCACCAAGTGACAAGGACATATGTAGTGCACCACACATGCTCTCAGGAAACATGTGTTTTTCACTCTATTTACATTTTTCAGAAATGTGAATTGAAATAAAGACAAAGCAGTGGTTTCACTGTGTTTAATTGTCCCACCGCAGTTCAATTATAACACAAAAGATTGTTAGGAAGTAGAAAATGTAAGATTTTAGTTCAAGTTAGTTTCAGACCTTGAAGACTTCACTCACAGGTCTTAACCACACGGCCACTGAGGTGTCAGACATCTTCCCAAAAATGTGACAACGTGAACTCATTGTCATAACCCTCTGAGCTCCCCAGGAGGGTTTGAATGATGACACCCATCCTGCCTCCCAACCCCACCCCCACCCCCACTGCCACGCCCCTCCAGCCAGCCCTGGTTGGAGCCCAGCTGAATGTCATTGCCAATCAATCAGTCAGCCTCTGCAACGGCCTTGGAACAAGTTGTTGCCTTCACCAAACAAGTTACAGTAAGAAAGAATTGCTTTGGTTTTGTTTGATTGTGTTTTAGATTTGAGTTTACATGAGTTGCCTCCCTTTTACCTGTCAGGTGTAGCAACATGTGAGTAGTGAGTTTCTCTGGAGTTAGATTCCTGCCTTGTCTAGAAGGTTGTGAAGAGTGGCTGTGATGTGCTGTTGAGTGATGCAGTCTGTGTCTCTGAATGTAAGGATTGTAGGTTTGAGTCTGGGCACAGTTCTGGGGTCAGTTTTCTGAAAGCTTTGGAGCTAATGCAATACTTTATCAAAAACTTTCAGGCCCACTCTCTCCTAGATCAGCAAAGTTGTTAATTGCAGCACATTTCTTGAAACAGTATTCCACTTTTGAAAACAGTTAACACGAACCCCTTAACAGTTAACAGGTTTGCTAAAACGCCACATTTCTTTTGCAAAATGCACTATAAGTCACAACTTGGCACAAAGAGCAATCCCTTTTTTCTTCCCCCTGTCCCTTGTTCCAGTAGAGATCCATAAGAATGTGATCTCACCCCTGGAGGGCGAGGTGAAGGACCACGTCCTCCACCAGAAGCACACAGACCTGAAGGACAAGATGAGGGATCTGAACCAGGGCTTCGAGCGTCTGCGCAAAATCAGCCATGAGGGTTTCAGTGAGGACAGTGGTGAGATTTCTCCAGTCACCAATACAAGCATGATAGAACACTATGGGGTCACCTGTAGCACACCATATAGAATGAAGCAGTGTGTGTGGTAGAGTGTTCTAAGATAGAATGAAGCAGTGTGTTCTAAGATAGAACATGCTGCTTCATTCTACGTGGTATTGTGGACATTAGAACACAGACTGTTTCCTTGACGGTAGTTTTCTCCATGTCTGAAGTATAATAAAGTACATTATGTGCTAATGTTTGTTGGAGACAACCGATGTAAAGGATACCTATTGAAAATGTCTGCTGTGTGTTCCACATTTAGTTTTGCTCGTCTCCTGCAGGGTATGTTGCTGTTCAGGTTGCTAGTTAATTACCCGTCCTGTTACTTATTAATCAATAATTAGAATAAAGTTAACTGTAATTATCTAAATGACTTTCTCTTATTAAAATGATCCCTCTTTATTGGTCTGTACAGGAGCTCATTTATGAAAGTGGTTGTTGGATGCTTTGCTGAGTCCTCAACCTTCATTGGTTTTGTGCTGTTTGTCCTTGTAGGATTTAGGAAAAAAATGCTCACATCAGAAGATCATACAAGATAGTGGGTCTCTGTTCCTTCTTTTATGTTCCGTTACATTCTCACACACACACACACACACACACACACACACACACAGGTGTCTCTTTACTCTTTACATCTTTCTTCTGTTCCTCTAAAGCCCTACAGTTATTGTTAGTTGTTTGGGAGGGTTTACAGTTGCAGTCTGCTCAGGAGTTAGACCTGAGGGTTATCTCCTTGATGCTGACTCATGCTGACTTTTTCCCCCACTCTGCTGTGCTTACTCCCTCCTTTTCTTTCCCTCTCTTTCTCTGCCTCTCCCACTTTCCCTGATCTATTGCTTATGTTCTCCCCCCCCCCACCCCCTCTCTCCCTCCTCCCTTCTTTCCCCTTCCTCTCCCCCCACCTCCCTTCTTTCCCCATTTCCCCCCCCCCCCCCCCCCCCCTTCTCTCTCTCTCCTCCTTCCCTCCTCCAGAGTTCAAAGAGCCCAGGGTGATAGAGCTGTGGGAGATGGCCAGAAGAGCCAACCTGAGTGAAGATGAACTGGACTCTCAAGGTGAATTCCCACTTCTTTCTCAACTGCCGTCCAAACGCCACATGCTCTGGACTGTTACCTCTGGACTGTTTTTAACCAATGCCAAGTGAAGTAAAGATGAGTCTCAGGGTCCAAGAAAATACCACGGCCCCCAATGCAATCAATTGTTAGCATCCGTGTTCAATAACAATGTCTATAGGGGGAACAGCTTGTGGGGCGTGTGTTATGGAAAATACATTCATAGAACTATTTTCAGGTTATACACTTTCATATGACTGATAAACTTGTGTAACTTCTGTGATTACATTTTCTCTTGCCACACCTCTAAGGTTCTATAGCCATTGTTCTGGGAAGCACTGTATGATTTACCATATGAACAGCGGTGATCTCTGAGGGAGTGGTCAGAGAGAGCAATAATAGGGGGACAGGCGCATCCTGCCGACAGGTGTGAAATGTTGAACAGCGATTAAGCAGTAAGAAAGCGCTGATTGATCAGTAAGAGAGTCTCACCATTGTTCATTCTCTCCCGCCCTTTCTCACGTAAGCACAGGCCCATCAGCCGATAGCCTTGGCGGCGCCTGTATTATGTTTAAACTGTATAAAAGACGAACCTGATCATTGTCTCTTTAGACTTGTGCTGAACGGACCCCCGGTTCTACGCTGGGCTGCTGTTACGCTCTTGTCTCTTGTTTGCAAGCAATAAATACCGGACTCAGATATTGTGGCTACTCGGGACTTGTTTCTTGATTCTTACCTCCGAAGAGCTAAAGTACAGAGTGGTAAATCCTAGACTTCCACCACACGTGTCAGTTTTAACGCCTCCAATACAGCAGAAACATCAAGTGAACCTGCAGTGCAGAGACTAAGCTTAAATCTTTTGCCATGAAGCCTTGTGCCTTGTTTACTCAAAGTGTAACATGGTGTATCTCATCCTCTTCTCCGTGTGTGTGTGTGTGTGTGTGCGTGTGTGTGTCTGTGTCTGTGTGTGTGCAGAGAAGACCAGAGAGATGGGCTACAAGGTAGGAGGTATGGGGGGATAGAATGTAGGAAATGCATGAAATAATTCTGACGGTCACACAGACGTGTGTTTATGCTCACCCACAGCATTCATCGTAGACATCTCTGTCCACATCAGAGAAGGAATACTAATGTAAAACTCTGTCCTTGTAGAGAAAGCACTGGCAATTTTTTACCCTTCATTGTATCATGTGGCAGCACATGTGACAGCATGAGGAGCGCCATGTAGTCAACTAGGGTGGGACTTCCTAGGAGCTTGGAAGGCATCAGCCAATTGGATCAACACATGGTCTTCTTCAATAGGATTCTCAATTGTAAATGGCTTTAAGGTGTATGATGCCATGACTACTGGTGCCAGTTAGTGACTGACCTGAGACAATCACCCACGTTTGGAGCTGTCAATCACCCACGTTTGATCACAAAAGATAAAGTAAGTTGACTCCATGGCGCTCTGAATATAAGCACCGTTCATTTAGGGGAGTGTGCCCTCTAGTGTTTATAGATTGATGTTGTACACACACTTCCCCTCCACGTTCCTCTTTTGGAGACCGCTTTTAGTCTCGTAAACTAAAGGAATCAATGTTTTTTCTCCAGTGCCATGCTGTTCAAAAATCCTGGGGGAGAGCCCTGAATCCAGTTGAATCTGATCTCAGGGGTTATTCAACCTCCACCCTCAATTTTGGATTCAACTCCATTTAACAAGAGTCAGAACATAACTTGATAGAAAAGGTTTTTGATTCTCATCCACTGTGACTATTCTCTTCTCCATCATATATGTTACTGCAGTTGTTAGAGTTTAACGCTTCTGATTTTGAAAACGGATCCAATGCACACTTAACTCCTAAGGGATTATATATGTTTGTTTTCTCTATCAGCCTCCTGACCAAACAGAACAGACACACACAGACACACGTAAGTCAAGCTGGTACTGTTGTATTGTAGCTACTCCTATGTAAAGTTAGTAAACTAGACTGTAACAAATAGCCATTTGGCTGCTTTTACTGTTGTTTCATTTTGTATTGGGAATACATCAGAGAACTTCAAACGCAATAAAAATCTTCAAATCAAGGTGTAACACTACACCTACCTGACAACCTACTACCCCTGCAACCCCCACCCCCCCCCCCCCCCCCCACCCGGACAATTGCACTATTGCACTATTACTCCCCTCCCCTGCTCTTACTCAATACCACTGCTCTTCTGTACATACCTGTCCATACTGTTCATACTGTTCATAATGCACATATCCTATATTTTCTTTAATACTACTGCACATACTGTACATACTTGTTTATACTGTTTATACGGCATTCCATATTTATATTTATTCTGCATCTACCTCATGTTACTGTTAATACATATATACTGCTAGACTGCATTACACATACAGCTCATATGCTGCTACACTGCTCATACTGTAACTATTTATTCTGCTATAATGCTACTGCTACTCATACTGCTATACTGCACTGCTATATTATACTGCTTATATTATACTGCACTACCACTGATCATATATTGCACTACCTGTAATACTGTTCATTGCACTTTCTGCTATTTTGCACTTCTGGTTAGACGCTAACTGCATTTCGTTGTCTCTGTACTTGTACTCTGCACAATGACAATAAAGTTGAATCTAATCTAATCTAATCTAAAGCAGTTCATTTCCATCTTTTGGGATTTGTGAAAAATGTATGTGGAAATGTTGGCGTATGTTGATGAATTGAACCAGATGACCAGCAGCACAGTGACTTTCCACTCCATTATGGAGAAGCAGCGGGATGATGGCGCCATCATGTGGACAACATCATGACCTGCAACCTGCCACCTGGGTACACTGATACTGGAGCGACAGGGACGAAATTAGGCCTCCCAAACAATCTGGATAGAATAATGGGGTGACAGAAGTTTGGTGACATGAATATAGCAGGAATACAATTAGCATCATTTCAGAATAGGAAGAACGGTTGAATTTCCGAGATATTATTTATTTAGGATAGTTCTGAAGACGGAGAAAGACAACCGGACATGACGTCTATCAGTTCCACGTCAAACCAACACACCTGACTTTCACTTCCTTGACTGGGGAATGGCATTGTGGGTAGTCCGCCAGCTTGTTGTTTAGCTGATTAGCCATTTGGCTGCTTTTACTGTTGTTTCATCTTCTATTAGGAATACATCAGAGAACTTCAAACGCAATAAAAGTCTTCAAATCAATCTGCAGCAGTTCATTTCCATCTTTTGGGATTCGTGAAAAATGTATGTGGAAATGTTTGCGTATGTTGATGAATTTAACCAGCTGGCCCGCAGCACAGTGACATTCCACTACTTAATGGAAAAATAGTGTTAGCGCCATCATGTGGACAAAATCATGACCTGCAACCTGCCACCGAGGTACACTGATACTGTAGGTACAAGGATGAAATTAAACCTTTCAAACAATCTGGATAGAATAATAGGGTGAAATAAGTTTTGTGCGGTTAGAACGGTTGAATTTCATAGATATTATTATTTATTCAGTATAGTTTTGAAGCGTCGGAGAATGACAAACGGACATGACGTCGATCAGTTTATTTCGAACCAACACACCTGACTTTAATTTCCTCGATTGGAGAATGGCATTGTGGGTAGTCCGCCATCTTGTTGTTTAAGACCTATCCAGATGAATCCGATCTACTGCAACAATCACCGAGATACGAACAGTTAGCAGATCTAGCTCTAACATTGAGTCTATGGGGAACCGAACTGTCAAAACTGAATTAAAAAAAACAATACTGAATAAATAATATCTATGAAATTCAACCGTTCTTCCTGTTCTGAAATGATGGTAATTGTATTCCTGCTATATTCATGTCACACAACGTATGTCACACTATTATTCTATCCAGATTGTTTAGGAGGTTTAATTTCTAATTATTATTATAATTTTTAATTAGCTACAGTATCAGTGTACCTCGGTGGCAGGTTGCAGGTCATGATTTTGTCCACATGATGGCGCTAACACTATTTTTCCATTAGGTAGTGGAATGTCACTGTGCTACGGGCCAGCTGGTTAAATTCATCAACACACGAATATTTCGTCATGCATTTTTCACAAATCCCCCAAAATGGAAATGAACTGCTGCACCTTAATTTGAAGTTTTTTTATTGCGTTTGAAGTTCTCTGATGTATTCTTAATAGAAGATGAAACAACAGTAAAAGCAGCTAAATGGCTAATCAGCTAAACAACAAGCTGGCGGACTACCCACAATGCCATTCCCCAATCGAGGAAGAATGACAAACGGACATGACGTCGTTCAGTTTATTTAGAACCAACACACCTGACTTTAATTTCCTCGATTAATTTTTAATTTTAATTTCCTCAGTTAGCAGATCTAGCTCTAACATCGAGTCTATGGGGAACCGAACTGTCAAAACTGAATTAAAAAAAACAATACTGAATAAATAATATCTATGAAATTCAACCGTTCTTCCTGTTCTCAAATAATGGTAATTGTATTCCTGCTATATTCATGTCACACAACGTATGTCACACTATTATTCTATCCAGATTGTTTAGGAGGTTTAATTTCTAATTATTATTATAATTTTTAATTAGCTACAGTATCAGTGTACCTCGGTGGCAGGTTGCAGGTCATGATTTTGTCCACATGATGGCGCTAACACTATTTTTCCATTAAGTAGTGGAATGTCACTGTGCTACGGGCCAGCTGGTTAAATTCATCAACACACGAATATTTCGTCATGCATTTTTCACAAATCCCCCAAAATGGAAATGAACTGCTGCACCTTAACTTGAAGTTTTTTTATTGCGTTTGAAGTTCTCTGATGTATTCTTAATAGAAGATGAAACAACAGTAAAAGCAGCTAAATGGCTAATCAGCTAAACAACAAGCTGGCGGACTACCCACAATGCCATTCCCCAATCGAGGAAGAATGACAAACGGACATGACGTCGATCAGTTTATTTAGAACCAACACACCTGACTTTAATTTCCTCGATTAATTTTTAATTTTAATTTCCTCAGTTAGCAGATCTAGCTCTAACATCGAGTCTATGGGGAACCGAACTGTCAAAACTGAATTAAAAAAAACAATACTGAATAAATAATATCTATGAAATTCAACCGTTCTTCCTGTTCTCAAATGATGGTAATTGTATTCCTGCTATATTCATGTCACACAACGTATGTCACACTATTATTCTATCCAGATTGTTTAGGAGGTTTAATTTCTAATTATTATTATAATTTTTAATTAGCTACAGTATCAGTGTACCTCGGTGGCAGGTTGCAGGTCATGATTTTGTCCACATGATGGCGCTAACACTATTTTTCCATTAAGTAGTGGAATGTCACTGTGCTACGGGCCAGCTGGTTAAATTCATCAACACACGAATATTTCGTCATGCATTTTTCACAAATCCCCCAAAATGGAAATGAACTGCTGCACCTTAATTTGAAGTTTTTTTATTGCGTTTGAAGTTCTCTGATGTATTCTTAATAGAAGATGAAACAACAGTAAAAGCAGCTAAATGGCTAATCAGCTAAACAACAAGCTGGCGGACTACCCACAATGCCATTCCCCAATCGAGGAAGAATGACAAACGGACATGACGTCGTTCAGTTTATTTAGAACCAACACACCTGACTTTAATTTCCTCGATTAATTTTTAATTTTAATTTCCTCAGTTAGCAGATCTAGCTCTAACATCGAGTCTATGGGGAACCGAACTGTCAAAACTGAATTAAAAAAAACAATACTGAATAAATAATATCTATGAAATTCAACCGTTCTTCCTGTTCTCAAATAATGGTAATTGTATTCCTGCTATATTCATGTCACACAACGTATGTCACACTATTATTCTATCCAGATTGTTTAGGAGGTTTAATTTCTAATTATTATTATAATTTTTAATTAGCTACAGTATCAGTGTACCTCGGTGGCAGGTTGCAGGTCATGATTTTGTCCACATGATGGCGCTAACACTATTTTTCCATTAAGTAGTGGAATGTCACTGTGCTACGGGCCAGCTGGTTAAATTCATCAACACACGAATATTTCGTCATGCATTTTTCACAAATCCCCCAAAATGGAAATGAACTGCTGCAGCTTGATTTGAAGACTTTTATTGCGTTTGAAGTTCTCTGATGTATTCTTAATAGAAGATGAAACAACAGTAAAAGCAGCTAAATGGCTAATCAGCTAAACAACAAGCTGGCGGACTACCCACAATGCCATTCCCCAATCGAGGAAGAATGACAAACGGACATGACGTCGATCAGTTTATTTAGAACCAACACACCTGACTTTAATTTCCTCGATTAATTTTTAATTTTAATTTCCTCAGTTAGCAGATCTAGCTCTAACATCGAGTCTATGGGGAACCGAACTGTCAAAACTGAATTAAAAAAAACAATACTGAATAAATAATATCTATGAAATTCAACCGTTCTTCCTGTTCTCAAATAATGGTAATTGTATTCCTGCTATATTCATGTCACACAACGTATGTCACACTATTATTCTATCCAGATTGTTTAGGAGGTTTAATTTCTAATTATTATTATAATTTTTAATTAGCTACAGTATCAGTGTACCTCGGTGGCAGGTTGCAGGTCATGATTTTGTCCACATGATGGCGCTAACACTATTTTTCCATTAAGTAGTGGAATGTCACTGTGCTACGGGCCAGCTGGTTAAATTCATCAACACACGAATATTTCGTCATGCATTTTTCACAAATCCCCCAAAATGGAAATGAACTGCTGCAGCTTGATTTGAAGACTTTTATTGCGTTTGAAGTTCTCTGATGTATTCCTAATAGAAGATGAAACAACAGTAAACGGACATGACGTCGGAGAATGACAAACGGACATGACGTCGATCAGTTTATTTAGACCCAACACACCTGACTTTAATTTCCTCGATTAATTTTTAATTTTAATTTCCTCAGTTAGCAGATCTAGCTCTAACATCGAGTCTATGGGGAACCGAACTGTTAAAAAAAAAAAAAATGATGAGAAACATGCTATCAAAATGTGTTAACTAGCTATGGATTCAGACAATCCAGATGAATCAGGTTTAATGATGAACCCATCCATTGACTGGAGGTAGTTACGGATTTAAAACAAGTAAGCAAACAAAGGTAAGCAAATGTAACAAAAGTGATCCTGTTTGAGCTAGCATAGCACAGTGTTGTATTTTGTAAGATGGAAAATTACCTGTTCACTAACTTATCTGAGTAGTCTGA
The DNA here is from genome assembly GCF_951799395.1 of Argentina silus. Classification (NCBI taxonomy): domain Eukaryota; kingdom Metazoa; phylum Chordata; class Actinopteri; order Argentiniformes; family Argentinidae; genus Argentina; species Argentina silus. The sequence continues at coordinate 66,225 of NC_139675.1, forward strand.
CAATTTTACAAAGCTATCTACAAAGTAACGCAACACATGTAATAAAATCCAACTACAAACAGAAATGCTGCATAAATTCACAAGACACTGGCTGCTCACAAATTGGTCAACATTATAGCCAGCTAAAAAACAAGAACCTAGGAACGAATGCCACTTCTTGCTGCTTTTTGAACAATTTAATTATGAACAAATAAGGTTGCAACCTAACATTTATGGAACGTAACATTTATTGATATTGAAATCAGTCACTTCAGTTCCCCCTTTTTGGCATGGAAGTAAAACAATTTTGCGTCCCAAATCTGGACCCTTTTTGCTGAAGTGTGCACCTCTGCTCTATGCAGCATGGATCCTCAAGGCTTAAAAAAGGCTTAATCCTGGTTTTACATCCATGGGTGGCAGTACACAGAAAAAGGAATGAGAAGTAGGAATAAGACCATGCATTTGCCATGATGCTAAATCAAGATGGTCATCTTAGCCGTGATAAAATGGTCCCTGCATGATCATGGCGCCATCTCGAAGTGTCTGTATTTTTTCTCTCCCATATTCAAAGCTTAATATACTCAGTAACACACAATGTTACTGGCCTGCACTTTGCTGAAACACACACTTTAACCCTTGGAGATATTCCAGAGCTTCTTTGACTCACATGTTTGCCCACAATTTTAGCAATATACTTTCTTGACATATGGTAAACTTACAGTAACTTTTAGGTCAGGTGGGATTTGAACTGTAACTTCAGAGAACATCTGCACCAAGTGACAAGGACATATGTAGTGCACCACACATGCTCTCAGGAAACATGTGTTTTTCACTCTATTTACATTTTTCAGAAATGTGAATTGAAATAAAGACAAAGCAGTGGTTTCACTGTGTTTAATTGTCCCACCGCAGTTCAATTATAACACAAAAGATTGTTAGGAAGTAGAAAATGTAAGATTTTAGTTCAAGTTAGTTTCAGACCTTGAAGACTTCACTCACAGGTCTTAACCACACGGCCACTGAGGTGTCAGACATCTTCCCAAAAATGTGACAACGTGAACTCATTGTCATAACCCTCTGAGCTCCCCAGGAGGGTTTGAATGATGACACCCATCCTGCCTCCCAACCCCACCCCCACCCCCACTGCCACGCCCCTCCAGCCAGCCCTGGTTGGAGCCCAGCTGAATGTCATTGCCAATCAATCAGTCAGCCTCTGCAACGGCCTTGGAACAAGTTGTTGCCTTCACCAAACAAGTTACAGTAAGAAAGAATTGCTTTGGTTTTGTTTGATTGTGTTTTAGATTTGAGTTTACATGAGTTGCCTCCCTTTTACCTGTCAGGTGTAGCAACATGTGAGTAGTGAGTTTCTCTGGAGTTAGATTCCTGCCTTGTCTAGAAGGTTGTGAAGAGTGGCTGTGATGTGCTGTTGAGTGATGCAGTCTGTGTCTCTGAATGTAAGGATTGTAGGTTTGAGTCTGGGCACAGTTCTGGGGTCAGTTTTCTGAAAGCTTTGGAGCTAATGCAATACTTTATCAAAAACTTTCAGGCCCACTCTCTCCTAGATCAGCAAAGTTGTTAATTGCAGCACATTTCTTGAAACAGTATTCCACTTTTGAAAACAGTTAACACGAACCCCTTAACAGTTAACAGGTTTGCTAAAACGCCACATTTCTTTTGCAAAATGCACTATAAGTCACAACTTGGCACAAAGAGCAATCCCTTTTTTCTTCCCCCTGTCCCTTGTTCCAGTAGAGATCCATAAGAATGTGATCTCACCCCTGGAGGGCGAGGTGAAGGACCACGTCCTCCACCAGAAGCACACAGACCTGAAGGACAAGATGAGGGATCTGAACCAGGGCTTCGAGCGTCTGCGCAAAATCAGCCATGAGGGTTTCAGTGAGGACAGTGGTGAGATTTCTCCAGTCACCAATACAAGCATGATAGAACACTATGGGGTCACCTGTAGCACACCATATAGAATGAAGCAGTGTGTGTGGTAGAGTGTTCTAAGATAGAATGAAGCAGTGTGTTCTAAGATAGAACATGCTGCTTCATTCTACGTGGTATTGTGGACATTAGAACACAGACTGTTTCCTTGACGGTAGTTTTCTCCATGTCTGAAGTATAATAAAGTACATTATGTGCTAATGTTTGTTGGAGACAACCGATGTAAAGGATACCTATTGAAAATGTCTGCTGTGTGTTCCACATTTAGTTTTGCTCGTCTCCTGCAGGGTATGTTGCTGTTCAGGTTGCTAGTTAATTACCCGTCCTGTTACTTATTAATCAATAATTAGAATAAAGTTAACTGTAATTATCTAAATGACTTTCTCTTATTAAAATGATCCCTCTTTATTGGTCTGTACAGGAGCTCATTTATGAAAGTGGTTGTTGGATGCTTTGCTGAGTCCTCAACCTTCATTGGTTTTGTGCTGTTTGTCCTTGTAGGATTTAGGAAAAAAATGCTCACATCAGAAGATCATACAAGATAGTGGGTCTCTGTTCCTTCTTTTATGTTCCGTTACATTCTCACACACACACACACACACACACACACACACACACAGGTGTCTCTTTACTCTTTACATCTTTCTTCTGTTCCTCTAAAGCCCTACAGTTATTGTTAGTTGTTTGGGAGGGTTTACAGTTGCAGTCTGCTCAGGAGTTAGACCTGAGGGTTATCTCCTTGATGCTGACTCATGCTGACTTTTTCCCCCACTCTGCTGTGCTTACTCCCTCCTTTTCTTTCCCTCTCTTTCTCTGCCTCTCCCACTTTCCCTGATCTATTGCTTATGTTCTCCCCCCCCCCACCCCCTCTCTCCCTCCTCCCTTCTTTCCCCTTCCTCTCCCCCCACCTCCCTTCTTTCCCCATTTCCCCCCCCCCCCCCCCCCCCCTTCTCTCTCTCTCCTCCTTCCCTCCTCCAGAGTTCAAAGAGCCCAGGGTGATAGAGCTGTGGGAGATGGCCAGAAGAGCCAACCTGAGTGAAGATGAACTGGACTCTCAAGGTGAATTCCCACTTCTTTCTCAACTGCCGTCCAAACGCCACATGCTCTGGACTGTTACCTCTGGACTGTTTTTAACCAATGCCAAGTGAAGTAAAGATGAGTCTCAGGGTCCAAGAAAATACCACGGCCCCCAATGCAATCAATTGTTAGCATCCGTGTTCAATAACAATGTCTATAGGGGGAACAGCTTGTGGGGCGTGTGTTATGGAAAATACATTCATAGAACTATTTTCAGGTTATACACTTTCATATGACTGATAAACTTGTGTAACTTCTGTGATTACATTTTCTCTTGCCACACCTCTAAGGTTCTATAGCCATTGTTCTGGGAAGCACTGTATGATTTACCATATGAACAGCGGTGATCTCTGAGGGAGTGGTCAGAGAGAGCAATAATAGGGGGACAGGCGCATCCTGCCGACAGGTGTGAAATGTTGAACAGCGATTAAGCAGTAAGAAAGCGCTGATTGATCAGTAAGAGAGTCTCACCATTGTTCATTCTCTCCCGCCCTTTCTCACGTAAGCACAGGCCCATCAGCCGATAGCCTTGGCGGCGCCTGTATTATGTTTAAACTGTATAAAAGACGAACCTGATCATTGTCTCTTTAGACTTGTGCTGAACGGACCCCCGGTTCTACGCTGGGCTGCTGTTACGCTCTTGTCTCTTGTTTGCAAGCAATAAATACCGGACTCAGATATTGTGGCTACTCGGGACTTGTTTCTTGATTCTTACCTCCGAAGAGCTAAAGTACAGAGTGGTAAATCCTAGACTTCCACCACACGTGTCAGTTTTAACGCCTCCAATACAGCAGAAACATCAAGTGAACCTGCAGTGCAGAGACTAAGCTTAAATCTTTTGCCATGAAGCCTTGTGCCTTGTTTACTCAAAGTGTAACATGGTGTATCTCATCCTCTTCTCCGTGTGTGTGTGTGTGTGTGTGTGTGCGTGTGTGTGTCTGTGTCTGTGTGTGTGCAGAGAAGACCAGAGAGATGGGCTACAAGGTAGGAGGTATGGGGGGATAGAATGTAGGAAATGCATGAAATAATTCTGACGGTCACACAGACGTGTGTTTATGCTCACCCACAGCATTCATCGTAGACATCTCTGTCCACATCAGAGAAGGAATACTAATGTAAAACTCTGTCCTTGTAGAGAAAGCACTGGCAATTTTTTACCCTTCATTGTATCATGTGGCAGCACATGTGACAGCATGAGGAGCGCCATGTAGTCAACTAGGGTGGGACTTCCTAGGAGCTTGGAAGGCATCAGCCAATTGGATCAACACATGGTCTTCTTCAATAGGATTCTCAATTGTAAATGGCTTTAAGGTGTATGATGCCATGACTACTGGTGCCAGTTAGTGACTGACCTGAGACAATCACCCACGTTTGGAGCTGTCAATCACCCACGTTTGATCACAAAAGATAAAGTAAGTTGACTCCATGGCGCTCTGAATATAAGCACCGTTCATTTAGGGGAGTGTGCCCTCTAGTGTTTATAGATTGATGTTGTACACACACTTCCCCTCCACGTTCCTCTTTTGGAGACCGCTTTTAGTCTCGTAAACTAAAGGAATCAATGTTTTTTCTCCAGTGCCATGCTGTTCAAAAATCCTGGGGGAGAGCCCTGAATCCAGTTGAATCTGATCTCAGGGGTTATTCAACCTCCACCCTCAATTTTGGATTCAACTCCATTTAACAAGAGTCAGAACATAACTTGATAGAAAAGGTTTTTGATTCTCATCCACTGTGACTATTCTCTTCTCCATCATATATGTTACTGCAGTTGTTAGAGTTTAACGCTTCTGATTTTGAAAACGGATCCAATGCACACTTAACTCCTAAGGGATTATATATGTTTGTTTTCTCTATCAGCCTCCTGACCAAACAGAACAGACACACACAGACACACGTAAGTCAAGCTGGTACTGTTGTATTGTAGCTACTCCTATGTAAAGTTAGTAAACTAGACTGTAACAAATAGCCATTTGGCTGCTTTTACTGTTGTTTCATTTTGTATTGGGAATACATCAGAGAACTTCAAACGCAATAAAAATCTTCAAATCAAGGTGTAACACTACACCTACCTGACAACCTACTACCCCTGCAACCCCCACCCCCCCCCCCCCCCCCCACCCGGACAATTGCACTATTGCACTATTACTCCCCTCCCCTGCTCTTACTCAATACCACTGCTCTTCTGTACATACCTGTCCATACTGTTCATACTGTTCATAATGCACATATCCTATATTTTCTTTAATACTACTGCACATACTGTACATACTTGTTTATACTGTTTATACGGCATTCCATATTTATATTTATTCTGCATCTACCTCATGTTACTGTTAATACATATATACTGCTAGACTGCATTACACATACAGCTCATATGCTGCTACACTGCTCATACTGTAACTATTTATTCTGCTATAATGCTACTGCTACTCATACTGCTATACTGCACTGCTATATTATACTGCTTATATTATACTGCACTACCACTGATCATATATTGCACTACCTGTAATACTGTTCATTGCACTTTCTGCTATTTTGCACTTCTGGTTAGACGCTAACTGCATTTCGTTGTCTCTGTACTTGTACTCTGCACAATGACAATAAAGTTGAATCTAATCTAATCTAATCTAAAGCAGTTCATTTCCATCTTTTGGGATTTGTGAAAAATGTATGTGGAAATGTTGGCGTATGTTGATGAATTGAACCAGATGACCAGCAGCACAGTGACTTTCCACTCCATTATGGAGAAGCAGCGGGATGATGGCGCCATCATGTGGACAACATCATGACCTGCAACCTGCCACCTGGGTACACTGATACTGGAGCGACAGGGACGAAATTAGGCCTCCCAAACAATCTGGATAGAATAATGGGGTGACAGAAGTTTGGTGACATGAATATAGCAGGAATACAATTAGCATCATTTCAGAATAGGAAGAACGGTTGAATTTCCGAGATATTATTTATTTAGGATAGTTCTGAAGACGGAGAAAGACAACCGGACATGACGTCTATCAGTTCCACGTCAAACCAACACACCTGACTTTCACTTCCTTGACTGGGGAATGGCATTGTGGGTAGTCCGCCAGCTTGTTGTTTAGCTGATTAGCCATTTGGCTGCTTTTACTGTTGTTTCATCTTCTATTAGGAATACATCAGAGAACTTCAAACGCAATAAAAGTCTTCAAATCAATCTGCAGCAGTTCATTTCCATCTTTTGGGATTCGTGAAAAATGTATGTGGAAATGTTTGCGTATGTTGATGAATTTAACCAGCTGGCCCGCAGCACAGTGACATTCCACTACTTAATGGAAAAATAGTGTTAGCGCCATCATGTGGACAAAATCATGACCTGCAACCTGCCACCGAGGTACACTGATACTGTAGGTACAAGGATGAAATTAAACCTTTCAAACAATCTGGATAGAATAATAGGGTGAAATAAGTTTTGTGCGGTTAGAACGGTTGAATTTCATAGATATTATTATTTATTCAGTATAGTTTTGAAGCGTCGGAGAATGACAAACGGACATGACGTCGATCAGTTTATTTCGAACCAACACACCTGACTTTAATTTCCTCGATTGGAGAATGGCATTGTGGGTAGTCCGCCATCTTGTTGTTTAAGACCTATCCAGATGAATCCGATCTACTGCAACAATCACCGAGATACGAACAGTTAGCAGATCTAGCTCTAACATTGAGTCTATGGGGAACCGAACTGTCAAAACTGAATTAAAAAAAACAATACTGAATAAATAATATCTATGAAATTCAACCGTTCTTCCTGTTCTGAAATGATGGTAATTGTATTCCTGCTATATTCATGTCACACAACGTATGTCACACTATTATTCTATCCAGATTGTTTAGGAGGTTTAATTTCTAATTATTATTATAATTTTTAATTAGCTACAGTATCAGTGTACCTCGGTGGCAGGTTGCAGGTCATGATTTTGTCCACATGATGGCGCTAACACTATTTTTCCATTAAGTAGTGGAATGTCACTGTGCTACGGGCCAGCTGGTTAAATTCATCAACACACGAATATTTCGTCATGCATTTTTCACAAATCCCCCAAAATGGAAATGAACTGCTGCACCTTAATTTGAAGTTTTTTTATTGCGTTTGAAGTTCTCTGATGTATTCTTAATAGAAGATGAAACAACAGTAAAAGCAGCTAAATGGCTAATCAGCTAAACAACAAGCTGGCGGACTACCCACAATGCCATTCCCCAATCGAGGAAGAATGACAAACGGACATGACGTCGATCAGTTTATTTAGAACCAACACACCTGACTTTAATTTCCTCGATTAATTTTTAATTTTAATTTCCTCAGTTAGCAGATCTAGCTCTAACATCGAGTCTATGGGGAACCGAACTGTCAAAACTGAATTAAAAAAAACAATACTGAATAAATAATATCTATGAAATTCAACCGTTCTTCCTGTTCTCAAATAATGGTAATTGTATTCCTGCTATATTCATGTCACACAACGTATGTCACACTATTATTCTATCCAGATTGTTTAGGAGGTTTAATTTCTAATTATTATTATAATTTTTAATTAGCTACAGTATCAGTGTACCTCGGTGGCAGGTTGCAGGTCATGATTTTGTCCACATGATGGCGCTAACACTATTTTTCCATTAAGTAGTGGAATGTCACTGTGCTACGGGCCAGCTGGTTAAATTCATCAACACACGAATATTTCGTCATGCATTTTTCACAAATCCCCCAAAATGGAAATGAACTGCTGCAGCTTGATTTGAAGACTTTTATTGCGTTTGAAGTTCTCTGATGTATTCCTAATAGAAGATGAAACAACAGTAAACGGACATGACGTCGGAGAATGACAAACGGACATGACGTCGATCAGTTTATTTAGACCCAACACACCTGACTTTAATTTCCTCGATTAATTTTTAATTTTAATTTCCTCAGTTAGCAGATCTAGCTCTAACATCGAGTCTATGGGGAACCGAACTGTTAAAAAAAAAAAAAATGATGAGAAACATGCTATCAAAATGTGTTAACTAGCTATGGATTCAGACAATCCAGATGAATCAGGTTTAATGATGAACCCATCCATTGACTGGAGGTCGTTACGGATTTAAAACAAGTAAGCAAACAAAGGTAAGCAAATGTAACAAAAGTGATCCTGTTTGAGCTAGCATAGCACAGTGTTGTATTTTGTAAGATGGAAAATTACCTGTTCACTAACTTATCTGAGTAGTCTGACAATTTTACAAAGCTATCTACAAAGTAACGCAACACATGTAATAAAATCCAACTACAAACAGAAATGCTGCATAAATTCACAAGACACTGGCTGCTCACAAATTGGTCAACATTATAGCCAGCTAAAAAACAAGAACCTAGGAACGAATGCCACTTCTTGCTGCTTTTTGAACAATTTAATTATGAACAAATAAGGTTGCAACCTAACATTTATGGAACGTAACATTTATTGATATTGAAATCAGTCACTTCAGTTCCCCCTTTTTGGCATGGAAGTAAAACAATTTTGCGTCCCAAATCTGGACCCTTTTTGCTGAAGTGTGCACCTCTGCTCTATGCAGCATGGATCCTCAAGGCTTAAAAAAGGCTTAATCCTGGTTTTACATCCATGGGTGGCAGTACACAGAAAAAGGAATGAGAAGTAGGAATAAGACCATGCATTTGCCATGATGCTAAATCAAGATGGTCATCTTAGCCGTGATAAAATGGTCCCTGCATGATCATGGCGCCATCTCGAAGTGTCTGTATTTTTTCTCTCCCATATTCAAAGCTTAATATACTCAGTAACACACAATGTTACTGGCCTGCACTTTGCTGAAACACACACTTTAACCCTTGGAGATATTCCAGAGCTTCTTTGACTCACATGTTTGCCCACAATTTTAGCAATATACTTTCTTGACATATGGTAAACTTACAGTAACTTTTAGGTCAGGTGGGATTTGAACTGTAACTTCAGAGAACATCTGCACCAAGTGACAAGGACATATGTAGTGCACCACACATGCTCTCAGGAAACATGTGTTTTTCACTCTATTTACATTTTTCAGAAATGTGAATTGAAATAAAGACAAAGCAGTGGTTTCACTGTGTTTAATTGTCCCACCGCAGTTCAATTATAACACAAAAGATTGTTAGGAAGTAGAAAATGTAAGATTTTAGTTCAAGTTAGTTTCAGACCTTGAAGACTTCACTCACAGGTCTTAACCACACGGCCACTGAGGTGTCAGACATCTTCCCAAAAATGTGACAACGTGAACTCATTGTCATAACCCTCTGAGCTCCCCAGGAGGGTTTGAATGATGACACCCATCCTGCCTCCCAACCCCACCCCCACCCCCACTGCCACGCCCCTCCAGCCAGCCCTGGTTGGAGCCCAGCTGAATGTCATTGCCAATCAATCAGTCAGCCTCTGCAACGGCCTTGGAACAAGTTGTTGCCTTCACCAAACAAGTTACAGTAAGAAAGAATTGCTTTGGTTTTGTTTGATTGTGTTTTAGATTTGAGTTTACATGAGTTGCCTCCCTTTTACCTGTCAGGTGTAGCAACATGTGAGTAGTGAGTTTCTCTGGAGTTAGATTCCTGCCTTGTCTAGAAGGTTGTGAAGAGTGGCTGTGATGTGCTGTTGAGTGATGCAGTCTGTGTCTCTGAATGTAAGGATTGTAGGTTTGAGTCTGGGCACAGTTCTGGGGTCAGTTTTCTGAAAGCTTTGGAGCTAATGCAATACTTTATCAAAAACTTTCAGGCCCACTCTCTCCTAGATCAGCAAAGTTGTTAATTGCAGCACATTTCTTGAAACAGTATTCCACTTTTGAAAACAGTTAACACGAACCCCTTAACAGTTAACAGGTTTGCTAAAACGCCACATTTCTTTTGCAAAATGCACTATAAGTCACAACTTGGCACAAAGAGCAATCCCTTTTTTCTTCCCCCTGTCCCTTGTTCCAGTAGAGATCCATAAGAATGTGATCTCACCCCTGGAGGGCGAGGTGAAGGACCACGTCCTCCACCAGAAGCACACAGACCTGAAGGACAAGATGAGGGATCTGAACCAGGGCTTCGAGCGTCTGCGCAAAATCAGCCATGAGGGTTTCAGTGAGGACAGTGGTGAGATTTCTCCAGTCACCAATACAAGCATGATAGAACACTATGGGGTCACCTGTAGCACACCATATAGAATGAAGCAGTGTGTGTGGTAGAGTGTTCTAAGATAGAATGAAGCAGTGTGTTCTAAGATAGAACATGCTGCTTCATTCTACGTGGTATTGTGGACATTAGAACACAGACTGTTTCCTTGACGGTAGTTTTCTCCATGTCTGAAGTATAATAAAGTACATTATGTGCTAATGTTTGTTGGAGACAACCGATGTAAAGGATACCTATTGAAAATGTCTGCTGTGTGTTCCACATTTAGTTTTGCTCGTCTCCTGCAGGGTATGTTGCTGTTCAGGTTGCTAGTTAATTACCCGTCCTGTTACTTATTAATCAATAATTAGAATAAAGTTAACTGTAATTATCTAAATGACTTTCTCTTATTAAAATGATCCCTCTTTATTGGTCTGTACAGGAGCTCATTTATGAAAGTGGTTGTTGGATGCTTTGCTGAGTCCTCAACCTTCATTGGTTTTGTGCTGTTTGTCCTTGTAGGATTTAGGAAAAAAATGCTCACATCAGAAGATCATACAAGATAGTGGGTCTCTGTTCCTTCTTTTATGTTCCGTTACATTCTCACACACACACACACACACACACACAGGTGTCTCTTTACTCTTTACATCTTTCTTCTGTTCCTCTAAAGCCCTACAGTTATTGTTAGTTGTTTGGGAGGGTTTACAGTTGCAGTCTGCTCAGGAGTTAGACCTGAGGGTTATCTCCTTGATGCTGACTCATGCTGACTTTTTCCCCCACTCTGCTGTGCTTACTCCCTCCTTTTCTTTCCCTCTCTTTCTCTGCCTCTCCCACTTTCCCTGATCTATTGCTTATGTTCTCCCCCCCCCCACCCCCTCTCTCCCTCCTCCCTTCTTTCCCCTTCCTCTCCCCCCACCTCCCTTCTTTCCCCATTTCCCCCCCCCCCCCCCCCCCCCCCTTCTCTCTCTCTCCTCCTTCCCTCCTCCAGAGTTCAAAGAGCCCAGGGTGATAGAGCTGTGGGAGATGGCCAGAAGAGCCAACCTGAGTGAAGATGAACTGGACTCTCAAGGTGAATTCCCACTTCTTTCTCAACTGCCGTCCAAACGCCACATGCTCTGGACTGTTACCTCTGGACTGTTTTTAACCAATGCCAAGTGAAGTAAAGATGAGTCTCAGGGTCCAAGAAAATACCACGGCCCCCAATGCAATCAATTGTTAGCATCCGTGTTCAATAACAATGTCTATAGGGGGAACAGCTTGTGGGGCGTGTGTTATGGAAAATACATTCATAGAACTATTTTCAGGTTATACACTTTCATATGACTGATAAACTTGTGTAACTTCTGTGATTACATTTTCTCTTGCCACACCTCTAAGGTTCTATAGCCATTGTTCTGGGAAGCACTGTATGATTTACCATATGAACAGCGGTGATCTCTGAGGGAGTGGTCAGAGAGAGCAATAATAGGGGGACAGGCGCATCCTGCCGACAGGTGTGAAATGTTGAACAGCGATTAAGCAGTAAGAAAGCGCTGATTGATCAGTAAGAGAGTCTCACCATTGTTCATTCTCTCCCGCCCTTTCTCACGTAAGCACAGGCCCATCAGCCGATAGCCTTGGCGGCGCCTGTATTATGTTTAAACTGTATAAAAGACGAACCTGATCATTGTCTCTTTAGACTTGTGCTGAACGGACCCCCGGTTCTACGCTGGGCTGCTGTTACGCTCTTGTCTCTTGTTTGCAAGCAATAAATACCGGACTCAGATATTGTGGCTACTCGGGACTTGTTTCTTGATTCTTACCTCCGAAGAGCTAAAGTACAGAGTGGTAAATCCTAGACTTCCACCACACGTGTCAGTTTTAACGCCTCCAATACAGCAGAAACATCAAGTGAACCTGCAGTGCAGAGACTAAGCTTAAATCTTTTGCCATGAAGCCTTGTGCCTTGTTTACTCAAAGTGTAACATGGTGTATCTCATCCTCTTCTCCGTGTGTGTGTGTGTGTGTGTGCGTGTGTGTGTCTGTGTCTGTGTGTGTGCAGAGAAGACCAGAGAGATGGGCTACAAGGTAGGAGGTATGGGGGGATAGAATGTAGGAAATGCATGAAATAATTCTGACGGTCACACAGACGTGTGTTTATGCTCACCCACAGCATTCATCGTAGACATCTCTGTCCACATCAGAGAAGGAATACTAATGTAAAACTCTGTCCTTGTAGAGAAAGCACTGGCAATTTTTTACCCTTCATTGTATCATGTGGCAGCACATGTGACAGCATGAGGAGCGCCATGTAGTCAACTAGGGTGGGACTTCCTAGGAGCTTGGAAGGCATCAGCCAATTGGATCAACACATGGTCTTCTTCAATAGGATTCTCAATTGTAAATGGCTTTAAGGTGTATGATGCCATGACTACTGGTGCCAGTTAGTGACTGACCTGAGACAATCACCCACGTTTGGAGCTGTCAATCACCCACGTTTGATCACAAAAGATAAAGTAAGTTGACTCCATGGCGCTCTGAATATAAGCACCGTTCATTTAGGGGAGTGTGCCCTCTAGTGTTTATAGATTGATGTTGTACACACACTTCCCCTCCACGTTCCTCTTTTGGAGACCGCTTTTAGTCTCGTAAACTAAAGGAATCAATGTTTTTTCTCCAGTGCCATGCTGTTCAAAAATCCTGGGGGAGAGCCCTGAATCCAGTTGAATCTGATCTCAGGGGTTATTCAACCTCCACCCTCAATTTTGGATTCAACTCCATTTAACAAGAGTCAGAACATAACTTGATAGAAAAGGTTTTTGATTCTCATCCACTGTGACTATTCTCTTCTCCATCATATATGTTACTGCAGTTGTTAGAGTTTAACGCTTCTGATTTTGAAAACGGATCCAATGCACACTTAACTCCTAAGGGATTATATATGTTTGTTTTCTCTATCAGCCTCCTGACCAAACAGAACAGACACACACAGACACACGTAAGTCAAGCTGGTACTGTTGTATTGTAGCTACTCCTATGTAAAGTTAGTAAACTAGACTGTAACAAATAGCCATTTGGCTGCTTTTACTGTTGTTTCATTTTGTATTGGGAATACATCAGAGAACTTCAAACGCAATAAAAATCTTCAAATCAAGGTGTAACACTACACCTACCTGACAACCTACTACCCCTGCAACCCCCACCCCCCCCCCCCCCCCCCACCCGGACAATTGCACTATTGCACTATTACTCCCCTCCCCTGCTCTTACTCAATACCACTGCTCTTCTGTACATACCTGTCCATACTGTTCATACTGTTCATAATGCACATATCCTATATTTTCTTTAATACTACTGCACATACTGTACATACTTGTTTATACTGTTTATACGGCATTCCATATTTATATTTATTCTGCATCTACCTCATGTTACTGTTAATACATATATACTGCTAGACTGCATTACACATACAGCTCATATGCTGCTACACTGCTCATACTGTAACTATTTATTCTGCTATAATGCTACTGCTACTCATATACTGCTATACTGCACTGCTATATTATACTGCTTATATTATACTGCACTACCACTGATCATATATTGCACTACCTGTAATACTGTTCATTGCACTTTCTGCTATTTTGCACTTCTGGTTAGACGCTAACTGCATTTCGTTGTCTCTGTACTTGTACTCTGCACAATGACAATAAAGTTGAATCTAATCTAATCTAATCTAAAGCAGTTCATTTCCATCTTTTGGGATTTGTGAAAAATGTATGTGGAAATGTTGGCGTATGTTGATGAATTGAACCAGATGACCAGCAGCACAGTGACTTTCCACTCCATTATGGAGAAGCAGCGGGATGATGGCGCCATCATGTGGACAACATCATGACCTGCAACCTGCCACCTGGGTACACTGATACTGGAGCGACAGGGACGAAATTAGGCCTCCCAAACAATCTGGATAGAATAATGGGGTGACAGAAGTTTGGTGACATGAATATAGCAGGAATACAATTAGCATCATTTCAGAATAGGAAGAACGGTTGAATTTCCGAGATATTATTTATTTAGGATAGTTCTGAAGACGGAGAAAGACAACCGGACATGACGTCTATCAGTTCCACGTCAAACCAACACACCTGACTTTCACTTCCTTGACTGGGGAATGGCATTGTGGGTAGTCCGCCAGCTTGTTGTTTAGCTGATTAGCCATTTGGCTGCTTTTACTGTTGTTTCATCTTCTATTAGGAATACATCAGAGAACTTCAAACGCAATAAAAGTCTTCAAATCAATCTGCAGCAGTTCATTTCCATCTTTTGGGATTCGTGAAAAATGTATGTGGAAATGTTTGCGTATGTTGATGAATTTAACCAGCTGGCCCGCAGCACAGTGACATTCCACTACTTAATGGAAAAATAGTGTTAGCGCCATCATGTGGACAAAATCATGACCTGCAACCTGCCACCGAGGTACACTGATACTGTAGGTACAAGGATGAAATTAAACCTTTCAAACAATCTGGATAGAATAATAGGGTGAAATAAGTTTTGTGCGGTTAGAACGGTTGAATTTCATAGATATTATTATTTATTCAGTATAGTTTTGAAGCGTCGGAGAATGACAAACGGACATGACGTCGATCAGTTTATTTCGAACCAACACACCTGACTTTAATTTCCTCGATTGGAGAATGGCATTGTGGGTAGTCCGCCATCTTGTTGTTTAAGACCTATCCAGATGAATCCGATCTACTGCAACAATCACCGAGATACGAACAGTTAGCAGATCTAGCTCTAACATTGAGTCTATGGGGAACCGAACTGTCAAAACTGAATTAAAAAAAACAATACTGAATAAATAATATCTATGAAATTCAACCGTTCTTCCTGTTCTGAAATGATGGTAATTGTATTCCTGCTATATTCATGTCACACAACGTATGTCACACTATTATTCTATCCAGATTGTTTAGGAGGTTTAATTTCTAATTATTATTATAATTTTTAATTAGCTACAGTATCAGTGTACCTCGGTGGCAGGTTGCAGGTCATGATTTTGTCCACATGATGGCGCTAACACTATTTTTCCATTAAGTAGTGGAATGTCACTGTGCTACGGGCCAGCTGGTTAAATTCATCAACACACGAATATTTCGTCATGCATTTTTCACAAATCCCCCAAAATGGAAATGAACTGCTGCACCTTAATTTGAAGTTTTTTTATTGCGTTTGAAGTTCTCTGATGTATTCTTAATAGAAGATGAAACAACAGTAAAAGCAGCTAAATGGCTAATCAGCTAAACAACAAGCTGGCGGACTACCCACAATGCCATTCCCCAATCGAGGAAGAATGACAAACGGACATGACGTCGATCAGTTTATTTAGAACCAACACACCTGACTTTAATTTCCTCGATTAATTTTTAATTTTAATTTCCTCAGTTAGCAGATCTAGCTCTAACATCGAGTCTATGGGGAACCGAACTGTCAAAACTGAATTAAAAAAAACAATACTGAATAAATAATATCTATGAAATTCAACCGTTCTTCCTGTTCTCAAATAATGGTAATTGTATTCCTGCTATATTCATGTCACACAACGTATGTCACACTATTATTCTATCCAGATTGTTTAGGAGGTTTAATTTCTAATTATTATTATAATTTTTAATTAGCTACAGTATCAGTGTACCTCGGTGGCAGGTTGCAGGTCATGATTTTGTCCACATGATGGCGCTAACACTATTTTTCCATTAAGTAGTGGAATGTCACTGTGCTACGGGCCAGCTGGTTAAATTCATCAACACACGAATATTTCGTCATGCATTTTTCACAAATCCCCCAAAATGGAAATGAACTGCTGCACCTTAATTTGAAGTTTTTTTATTGCGTTTGAAGTTCTCTGATGTATTCTTAATAGAAGATGAAACAACAGTAAAAGCAGCTAAATGGCTAATCAGCTAAACAACAAGCTGGCGGACTACCCACAATGCCATTCCCCAATCGAGGAAGAATGACAAACGGACATGACGTCGATCAGTTTATTTAGAACCAACACACCTGACTTTAATTTCCTCGATTAATTTTTAATTTTAATTTCCTCAGTTAGCAGATCTAGCTCTAACATCGAGTCTATGGGGAACCGAACTGTCAAAACTGAATTAAAAAAAACAATACTGAATAAATAATATCTATGAAATTCAACCGTTCTTCCTGTTCTCAAATAATGGTAATTGTATTCCTGCTATATTCATGTCACACAACGTATGTCACACTATTATTCTATCCAGATTGTTTAGGAGGTTTAATTTCTAATTATTATTATAATTTTTAATTAGCTACAGTATCAGTGTACCTCGGTGGCAGGTTGCAGGTCATGATTTTGTCCACATGATGGCGCTAACACTATTTTTCCATTAAGTAGTGGAATGTCACTGTGCTACGGGCCAGCTGGTTAAATTCATCAACACACGAATATTTCGTCATGCATTTTTCACAAATCCCCCAAAATGGAAATGAACTGCTGCAGCTTGATTTGAAGACTTTTATTGCGTTTGAAGTTCTCTGATGTATTCCTAATAGAAGATGAAACAACAGTAAACGGACATGACGTCGGAGAATGACAAACGGACATGACGTCGATCAGTTTATTTAGACCCAACACACCTGACTTTAATTTCCTCGATTAATTTTTAATTTTAATTTCCTCAGTTAGCAGATCTAGCTCTAACATCGAGTCTATGGGGAACCGAACTGTTAAAAAAAAAAAAAATGATGAGAAACATGCTATCAAAATGTGTTAACTAGCTATGGATTCAGACAATCCAGATGAATCAGGTTTAATGATGAACCCATCCATTGACTGGAGGTAGTTACGGATTTAAAACAAGTAAGCAAACAAAGGTAAGCAAATGTAACAAAAGTGATCCTGTTTGAGCTAGCATAGCACAGTGTTGTATTTTGTAAGATGGAAAATTACCTGTTCACTAACTTATCTGAGTAGTCTGACAATTTTACAAAGCTATCTACAAAGTAACGCAACACATGTAATAAAATCCAACTACAAACAGAAATGCTGCATAAATTCACAAGACACTGGCTGCTCACAAATTGGTCAACATTATAGCCAGCTAAAAAACAAGAACCTAGGAACGAATGCCACTTCTTGCTGCTTTTTGAACAATTTAATTATGAACAAATAAGGTTGCAACCTAACATTTATGGAACGTAACATTTATTGATATTGAAATCAGTCACTTCAGTTCCCCCTTTTTGGCATGGAAGTAAAACAATTTTGCGTCCCAAATCTGGACCCTTTTTGCTGAAGTGTGCACCTCTGCTCTATGCAGCATGGATCCTCAAGGCTTAAAAAAGGCTTAATCCTGGTTTTACATCCATGGGTGGCAGTACACAGAAAAAGGAATGAGAAGTAGGAATAAGACCATGCATTTGCCATGATGCTAAATCAAGATGGTCATCTTAGCCGTGATAAAATGGTCCCTGCATGATCATGGCGCCATCTCGAAGTGTCTGTATTTTTTCTCTCCCATATTCAAAGCTTAATATACTCAGTAACACACAATGTTACTGGCCTGCACTTTGCTGAAACACACACTTTAACCCTTGGAGATATTCCAGAGCTTCTTTGACTCACATGTTTGCCCACAATTTTAGCAATATACTTTCTTGACATATGGTAAACTTACAGTAACTTTTAGGTCAGGTGGGATTTGAACTGTAACTTCAGAGAACATCTGCACCAAGTGACAAGGACATATGTAGTGCACCACACATGCTCTCAGGAAACATGTGTTTTTCACTCTATTTACATTTTTCAGAAATGTGAATTGAAATAAAGACAAAGCAGTGGTTTCACTGTGTTTAATTGTCCCACCGCAGTTCAATTATAACACAAAAGATTGTTAGGAAGTAGAAAATGTAAGATTTTAGTTCAAGTTAGTTTCAGACCTTGAAGACTTCACTCACAGGTCTTAACCACACGGCCACTGAGGTGTCAGACATCTTCCCAAAAATGTGACAACGTGAACTCATTGTCATAACCCTCTGAGCTCCCCAGGAGGGTTTGAATGATGACACCCATCCTGCCTCCCAACCCCACCCCCACCCCCACTGCCACGCCCCTCCAGCCAGCCCTGGTTGGAGCCCAGCTGAATGTCATTGCCAATCAATCAGTCAGCCTCTGCAACGGCCTTGGAACAAGTTGTTGCCTTCACCAAACAAGTTACAGTAAGAAAGAATTGCTTTGGTTTTGTTTGATTGTGTTTTAGATTTGAGTTTACATGAGTTGCCTCCCTTTTACCTGTCAGGTGTAGCAACATGTGAGTAGTGAGTTTCTCTGGAGTTAGATTCCTGCCTTGTCTAGAAGGTTGTGAAGAGTGGCTGTGATGTGCTGTTGAGTGATGCAGTCTGTGTCTCTGAATGTAAGGATTGTAGGTTTGAGTCTGGGC
Source organism: Argentina silus (assembly GCF_951799395.1). Taxonomy (NCBI): domain Eukaryota; kingdom Metazoa; phylum Chordata; class Actinopteri; order Argentiniformes; family Argentinidae; genus Argentina; species Argentina silus. The sequence goes on from NC_139675.1 coordinate 84,846, forward strand.
ACAGTTCTGGGGTCAGTTTTCTGAAAGCTTTGGAGCTAATGCAATACTTTATCAAAAACTTTCAGGCCCACTCTCTCCTAGATCAGCAAAGTTGTTAATTGCAGCACATTTCTTGAAACAGTATTCCACTTTTGAAAACAGTTAACACGAACCCCTTAACAGTTAACAGGTTTGCTAAAACGCCACATTTCTTTTGCAAAATGCACTATAAGTCACAACTTGGCACAAAGAGCAATCCCTTTTTTCTTCCCCCTGTCCCTTGTTCCAGTAGAGATCCATAAGAATGTGATCTCACCCCTGGAGGGCGAGGTGAAGGACCACGTCCTCCACCAGAAGCACACAGACCTGAAGGACAAGATGAGGGATCTGAACCAGGGCTTCGAGCGTCTGCGCAAAATCAGCCATGAGGGTTTCAGTGAGGACAGTGGTGAGATTTCTCCAGTCACCAATACAAGCATGATAGAACACTATGGGGTCACCTGTAGCACACCATATAGAATGAAGCAGTGTGTGTGGTAGAGTGTTCTAAGATAGAATGAAGCAGTGTGTTCTAAGATAGAACATGCTGCTTCATTCTACGTGGTATTGTGGACATTAGAACACAGACTGTTTCCTTGACGGTAGTTTTCTCCATGTCTGAAGTATAATAAAGTACATTATGTGCTAATGTTTGTTGGAGACAACCGATGTAAAGGATACCTATTGAAAATGTCTGCTGTGTGTTCCACATTTAGTTTTGCTCGTCTCCTGCAGGGTATGTTGCTGTTCAGGTTGCTAGTTAATTACCCGTCCTGTTACTTATTAATCAATAATTAGAATAAAGTTAACTGTAATTATCTAAATGACTTTCTCTTATTAAAATGATCCCTCTTTATTGGTCTGTACAGGAGCTCATTTATGAAAGTGGTTGTTGGATGCTTTGCTGAGTCCTCAACCTTCATTGGTTTTGTGCTGTTTGTCCTTGTAGGATTTAGGAAAAAAATGCTCACATCAGAAGATCATACAAGATAGTGGGTCTCTGTTCCTTCTTTTATGTTCCGTTACATTCTCACACACACACACACACACACACACACACACACACAGGTGTCTCTTTACTCTTTACATCTTTCTTCTGTTCCTCTAAAGCCCTACAGTTATTGTTAGTTGTTTGGGAGGGTTTACAGTTGCAGTCTGCTCAGGAGTTAGACCTGAGGGTTATCTCCTTGATGCTGACTCATGCTGACTTTTTCCCCCACTCTGCTGTGCTTACTCCCTCCTTTTCTTTCCCTCTCTTTCTCTGCCTCTCCCACTTTCCCTGATCTATTGCTTATGTTCTCCCCCCCCCCACCCCCTCTCTCCCTCCTCCCTTCTTTCCCCTTCCTCTCCCCCCACCTCCCTTCTTTCCCCATTTCCCCCCCCCCCCCCCCTTCTCTCTCTCTCCTCCTTCCCTCCTCCAGAGTTCAAAGAGCCCAGGGTGATAGAGCTGTGGGAGATGGCCAGAAGAGCCAACCTGAGTGAAGATGAACTGGACTCTCAAGGTGAATTCCCACTTCTTTCTCAACTGCCGTCCAAACGCCACATGCTCTGGACTGTTACCTCTGGACTGTTTTTAACCAATGCCAAGTGAAGTAAAGATGAGTCTCAGGGTCCAAGAAAATACCACGGCCCCCAATGCAATCAATTGTTAGCATCCGTGTTCAATAACAATGTCTATAGGGGGAACAGCTTGTGGGGCGTGTGTTATGGAAAATACATTCATAGAACTATTTTCAGGTTATACACTTTCATATGACTGATAAACTTGTGTAACTTCTGTGATTACATTTTCTCTTGCCACACCTCTAAGGTTCTATAGCCATTGTTCTGGGAAGCACTGTATGATTTACCATATGAACAGCGGTGATCTCTGAGGGAGTGGTCAGAGAGAGCAATAATAGGGGGACAGGCGCATCCTGCCGACAGGTGTGAAATGTTGAACAGCGATTAAGCAGTAAGAAAGCGCTGATTGATCAGTAAGAGAGTCTCACCATTGTTCATTCTCTCCCGCCCTTTCTCACGTAAGCACAGGCCCATCAGCCGATAGCCTTGGCGGCGCCTGTATTATGTTTAAACTGTATAAAAGACGAACCTGATCATTGTCTCTTTAGACTTGTGCTGAACGGACCCCCGGTTCTACGCTGGGCTGCTGTTACGCTCTTGTCTCTTGTTTGCAAGCAATAAATACCGGACTCAGATATTGTGGCTACTCGGGACTTGTTTCTTGATTCTTACCTCCGAAGAGCTAAAGTACAGAGTGGTAAATCCTAGACTTCCACCACACGTGTCAGTTTTAACGCCTCCAATACAGCAGAAACATCAAGTGAACCTGCAGTGCAGAGACTAAGCTTAAATCTTTTGCCATGAAGCCTTGTGCCTTGTTTACTCAAAGTGTAACATGGTGTATCTCATCCTCTTCTCCGTGTGTGTGTGTGTGTGTGTGTGTGTGTGTGTGCGTGTGTGTGTCTGTGTCTGTGTGTGTGCAGAGAAGACCAGAGAAGACCAGAGAGATGGGCTACAAGGTAGGAGGTATGGGGGGATAGAATGTAGGAAATGCATGAAATAATTCTGACGGTCACACAGACGTGTGTTTATGCTCACCCACAGCATTCATCGTAGACATCTCTGTCCACATCAGAGAAGGAATACTAATGTAAAACTCTGTCCTTGTAGAGAAAGCACTGGCAATTTTTTACCCTTCATTGTATCATGTGGCAGCACATGTGACAGCATGAGGAGCGCCATGTAGTCAACTAGGGTGGGACTTCCTAGGAGCTTGGAAGGCATCAGCCAATTGGATCAACACATGGTCTTCTTCAATAGGATTCTCAATTGTAAATGGCTTTAAGGTGTATGATGCCATGACTACTGGTGCCAGTTAGTGACTGACCTGAGACAATCACCCACGTTTGGAGCTGTCAATCACCCACGTTTGATCACAAAAGATAAAGTAAGTTGACTCCATGGCGCTCTGAATATAAGCACCGTTCATTTAGGGGAGTGTGCCCTCTAGTGTTTATAGATTGATGTTGTACACACACTTCCCCTCCACGTTCCTCTTTTGGAGACCGCTTTTAGTCTCGTAAACTAAAGGAATCAATGTTTTTTCTCCAGTGCCATGCTGTTCAAAAATCCTGGGGGAGAGCCCTGAATCCAGTTGAATCTGATCTCAGGGGTTATTCAACCTCCACCCTCAATTTTGGATTCAACTCCATTTAACAAGAGTCAGAACATAACTTGATAGAAAAGGTTTTTGATTCTCATCCACTGTGACTATTCTCTTCTCCATCATATATGTTACTGCAGTTGTTAGAGTTTAACGCTTCTGATTTTGAAAACGGATCCAATGCACACTTAACTCCTAAGGGATTATATATGTTTGTTTTCTCTATCAGCCTCCTGACCAAACAGAACAGACACACACAGACACACGTAAGTCAAGCTGGTACTGTTGTATTGTAGCTACTCCTATGTAAAGTTAGTAAACTAGACTGTAACAAATAGCCATTTGGCTGCTTTTACTGTTGTTTCATTTTGTATTGGGAATACATCAGAGAACTTCAAACGCAATAAAAATCTTCAAATCAAGGTGTAACACTACACCTACCTGACAACCTACTACCCCTGCAACCCCCACCCCCCCCCCCCCCCCCCCACCCGGACAATTGCACTATTGCACTATTACTCCCCTCCCCTGCTCTTACTCAATACCACTGCTCTTCTGTACATACCTGTCCATACTGTTCATACTGTTCATAATGCACATATCCTATATTTTCTTTAATACTACTGCACATACTGTACATACTTGTTTATACTGTTTATACGGCATTCCATATTTATATTTATTCTGCATCTACCTCATGTTACTGTTAATACATATATACTGCTAGACTGCATTACACATACAGCTCATATGCTGCTACACTGCTCATACTGTAACTATTTATTCTGCTATAATGCTACTGCTACTCATATACTGCTATACTGCACTGCTATATTATACTGCTTATATTATACTGCACTACCACTGATCATATATTGCACTACCTGTAATACTGTTCATTGCACTTTCTGCTATTTTGCACTTCTGGTTAGACGCTAACTGCATTTCGTTGTCTCTGTACTTGTACTCTGCACAATGACAATAAAGTTGAATCTAATCTAATCTAATCTAAAGCAGTTCATTTCCATCTTTTGGGATTTGTGAAAAATGTATGTGGAAATGTTGGCGTATGTTGATGAATTGAACCAGATGACCAGCAGCACAGTGACTTTCCACTCCATTATGGAGAAGCAGCGGGATGATGGCGCCATCATGTGGACAACATCATGACCTGCAACCTGCCACCTGGGTACACTGATACTGGAGCGACAGGGACGAAATTAGGCCTCCCAAACAATCTGGATAGAATAATGGGGTGACAGAAGTTTGGTGACATGAATATAGCAGGAATACAATTAGCATCATTTCAGAATAGGAAGAACGGTTGAATTTCCGAGATATTATTTATTTAGGATAGTTCTGAAGACGGAGAAAGACAACCGGACATGACGTCTATCAGTTCCACGTCAAACCAACACACCTGACTTTCACTTCCTTGACTGGGGAATGGCATTGTGGGTAGTCCGCCAGCTTGTTGTTTAGCTGATTAGCCATTTGGCTGCTTTTACTGTTGTTTCATCTTCTATTAGGAATACATCAGAGAACTTCAAACGCAATAAAAGTCTTCAAATCAATCTGCAGCAGTTCATTTCCATCTTTTGGGATTCGTGAAAAATGTATGTGGAAATGTTTGCGTATGTTGATGAATTTAACCAGCTGGCCCGCAGCACAGTGACATTCCACTACTTAATGGAAAAATAGTGTTAGCGCCATCATGTGGACAAAATCATGACCTGCAACCTGCCACCGAGGTACACTGATACTGTAGGTACAAGGATGAAATTAAACCTTTCAAACAATCTGGATAGAATAATAGGGTGAAATAAGTTTTGTGCGGTTAGAACGGTTGAATTTCATAGATATTATTATTTATTCAGTATAGTTTTGAAGCGTCGGAGAATGACAAACGGACATGACGTCGATCAGTTTATTTCGAACCAACACACCTGACTTTAATTTCCTCGATTGGAGAATGGCATTGTGGGTAGTCCGCCATCTTGTTGTTTAAGACCTATCCAGATGAATCCGATCTACTGCAACAATCACCGAGATACGAACAGTTAGCAGATCTAGCTCTAACATTGAGTCTATGGGGAACCGAACTGTCAAAACTGAATTAAAAAAAACAATACTGAATAAATAATATCTATGAAATTCAACCGTTCTTCCTGTTCTGAAATGATGGTAATTGTATTCCTGCTATATTCATGTCACACAACGTATGTCACACTATTATTCTATCCAGATTGTTTAGGAGGTTTAATTTCTAATTATTATTATAATTTTTAATTAGCTACAGTATCAGTGTACCTCGGTGGCAGGTTGCAGGTCATGATTTTGTCCACATGATGGCGCTAACACTATTTTTCCATTAAGTAGTGGAATGTCACTGTGCTACGGGCCAGCTGGTTAAATTCATCAACACACGAATATTTCGTCATGCATTTTTCACAAATCCCCCAAAATGGAAATGAACTGCTGCACCTTAATTTGAAGTTTTTTTATTGCGTTTGAAGTTCTCTGATGTATTCTTAATAGAAGATGAAACAACAGTAAAAGCAGCTAAATGGCTAATCAGCTAAACAACAAGCTGGCGGACTACCCACAATGCCATTCCCCAATCGAGGAAGAATGACAAACGGACATGACGTCGATCAGTTTATTTAGAACCAACACACCTGACTTTAATTTCCTCGATTAATTTTTAATTTTAATTTCCTCAGTTAGCAGATCTAGCTCTAACATCGAGTCTATGGGGAACCGAACTGTCAAAACTGAATTAAAAAAAACAATACTGAATAAATAATATCTATGAAATTCAACCATTCTTCCTGTTCTCAAATAATGGTAATTGTATTCCTGCTATATTCATGTCACACAACGTATGTCACACTATTATTCTATCCAGATTGTTTAGGAGGTTTAATTTCTAATTATTATTATAATTTTTAATTAGCTACAGTATCAGTGTACCTCGGTGGCAGGTTGCAGGTCATGATTTTGTCCACATGATGGCGCTAACACTATTTTTCCATTAAGTAGTGGAATGTCACTGTGCTACGGGCCAGCTGGTTAAATTCATCAACACACGAATATTTCGTCATGCATTTTTCACAAATCCCCCAAAATGGAAATGAACTGCTGCACCTTAATTTGAAGTTTTTTTATTGCGTTTGAAGTTCTCTGATGTATTCCTAATAGAAGATGAAACAACAGTAAACGGACATGACGTCGGAGAATGACAAACGGACATGACGTCGATCAGTTTATTTAGACCCAACACACCTGACTTTAATTTCCTCGATTAATTTTTAATTTTAATTTCCTCAGTTAGCAGATCTAGCTCTAACATCGAGTCTATGGGGAACCGAACTGTTAAAAAAAAAAAAAATGATGAGAAACATGCTATCAAAATGTGTTAACTAGCTATGGATTCAGACAATCCAGATGAATCAGGTTTAATGATGAACCCATCCATTGACTGGAGGTAGTTACGGATTTAAAACAAGTAAGCAAACAAAGGTAAGCAAATGTAACAAAAGTGATCCTGTTTGAGCTAGCATAGCACAGTGTTGTATTTTGTAAGATGGAAAATTACCTGTTCACTAACTTATCTGAGTAGTCTGACAATTTTACAAAGCTATCTACAAAGTAACGCAACACATGTAATAAAATCCAACTACAAACAGAAATGCTGCATAAATTCACAAGACACTGGCTGCTCACAAATTGGTCAACATTATAGCCAGCTAAAAAACAAGAACCTAGGAACGAATGCCACTTCTTGCTGCTTTTTGAACAATTTAATTATGAACAAATAAGGTTGCAACCTAACATTTATGGAACGTAACATTTATTGATATTGAAATCAGTCACTTCAGTTCCCCCTTTTTGGCATGGAAGTAAAACAATTTTGCGTCCCAAATCTGGACCCTTTTTGCTGAAGTGTGCACCTCTGCTCTATGCAGCATGGATCCTCAAGGCTTAAAAAAGGCTTAATCCTGGTTTTACATCCATGGGTGGCAGTACACAGAAAAAGGAATGAGAAGTAGGAATAAGACCATGCATTTGCCATGATGCTAAATCAAGATGGTCATCTTAGCCGTGATAAAATGGTCCCTGCATGATCATGGCGCCATCTCGAAGTGTCTGTATTTTTTCTCTCCCATATTCAAAGCTTAATATACTCAGTAACACACAATGTTACTGGCCTGCACTTTGCTGAAACACACACTTTAACCCTTGGAGATATTCCAGAGCTTCTTTGACTCACATGTTTGCCCACAATTTTAGCAATATACTTTCTTGACATATGGTAAACTTACAGTAACTTTTAGGTCAGGTGGGATTTGAACTGTAACTTCAGAGAACATCTGCACCAAGTGACAAGGACATATGTAGTGCACCACACATGCTCTCAGGAAACATGTGTTTTTCACTCTATTTACATTTTTCAGAAATGTGAATTGAAATAAAGACAAAGCAGTGGTTTCACTGTGTTTAATTGTCCCACCGCAGTTCAATTATAACACAAAAGATTGTTAGGAAGTAGAAAATGTAAGATTTTAGTTCAAGTTAGTTTCAGACCTTGAAGACTTCACTCACAGGTCTTAACCACACGGCCACTGAGGTGTCAGACATCTTCCCAAAAATGTGACAACGTGAACTCATTGTCATAACCCTCTGAGCTCCCCAGGAGGGTTTGAATGATGACACCCATCCTGCCTCCCAACCCCACCCCCACCCCCACTGCCACGCCCCTCCAGCCAGCCCTGGTTGGAGCCCAGCTGAATGTCATTGCCAATCAATCAGTCAGCCTCTGCAACGGCCTTGGAACAAGTTGTTGCCTTCACCAAACAAGTTACAGTAAGAAAGAATTGCTTTGGTTTTGTTTGATTGTGTTTTAGATTTGAGTTTACATGAGTTGCCTCCCTTTTACCTGTCAGGTGTAGCAACATGTGAGTAGTGAGTTTCTCTGGAGTTAGATTCCTGCCTTGTCTAGAAGGTTGTGAAGAGTGGCTGTGATGTGCTGTTGAGTGATGCAGTCTGTGTCTCTGAATGTAAGGATTGTAGGTTTGAGTCTGGGCACAGTTCTGGGGTCAGTTTTCTGAAAGCTTTGGAGCTAATGCAATACTTTATCAAAAACTTTCAGGCCCACTCTCTCCTAGATCAGCAAAGTTGTTAATTGCAGCACATTTCTTGAAACAGTATTCCACTTTTGAAAACAGTTAACACGAACCCCTTAACAGTTAACAGGTTTGCTAAAACGCCACATTTCTTTTGCAAAATGCACTATAAGTCACAACTTGGCACAAAGAGCAATCCCTTTTTTCTTCCCCCTGTCCCTTGTTCCAGTAGAGATCCATAAGAATGTGATCTCACCCCTGGAGGGCGAGGTGAAGGACCACGTCCTCCACCAGAAGCACACAGACCTGAAGGACAAGATGAGGGATCTGAACCAGGGCTTCGAGCGTCTGCGCAAAATCAGCCATGAGGGTTTCAGTGAGGACAGTGGTGAGATTTCTCCAGTCACCAATACAAGCATGATAGAACACTATGGGGTCACCTGTAGCACACCATATAGAATGAAGCAGTGTGTGTGGTAGAGTGTTCTAAGATAGAATGAAGCAGTGTGTTCTAAGATAGAACATGCTGCTTCATTCTACGTGGTATTGTGGACATTAGAACACAGACTGTTTCCTTGACGGTAGTTTTCTCCATGTCTGAAGTATAATAAAGTACATTATGTGCTAATGTTTGTTGGAGACAACCGATGTAAAGGATACCTATTGAAAATGTCTGCTGTGTGTTCCACATTTAGTTTTGCTCGTCTCCTGCAGGGTATGTTGCTGTTCAGGTTGCTAGTTAATTACCCGTCCTGTTACTTATTAATCAATAATTAGAATAAAGTTAACTGTAATTATCTAAATGACTTTCTCTTATTAAAATGATCCCTCTTTATTGGTCTGTACAGGAGCTCATTTATGAAAGTGGTTGTTGGATGCTTTGCTGAGTCCTCAACCTTCATTGGTTTTGTGCTGTTTGTCCTTGTAGGATTTAGGAAAAAAATGCTCACATCAGAAGATCATACAAGATAGTGGGTCTCTGTTCCTTCTTTTATGTTCCGTTACATTCTCACACACACACACACACACACACACAGGTGTCTCTTTACTCTTTACATCTTTCTTCTGTTCCTCTAAAGCCCTACAGTTATTGTTAGTTGTTTGGGAGGGTTTACAGTTGCAGTCTGCTCAGGAGTTAGACCTGAGGGTTATCTCCTTGATGCTGACTCATGCTGACTTTTTCCCCCACTCTGCTGTGCTTACTCCCTCCTTTTCTTTCCCTCTCTTTCTCTGCCTCTCCCACTTTCCCTGATCTATTGCTTATGTTCTCCCCCCCCCCACCCCCTCTCTCCCTCCTCCCTTCTTTCCCCTTCCTCTCCCCCCACCTCCCTTCTTTCCCCATTCCCCCCCCCCCCCCCCCCCCCTTCTCTCTCTCTCCTCCTTCCCTCCTCCAGAGTTCAAAGAGCCCAGGGTGATAGAGCTGTGGGAGATGGCCAGAAGAGCCAACCTGAGTGAAGATGAACTGGACTCTCAAGGTGAATTCCCACTTCTTTCTCAACTGCCGTCCAAACGCCACATGCTCTGGACTGTTACCTCTGGACTGTTTTTAACCAATGCCAAGTGAAGTAAAGATGAGTCTCAGGGTCCAAGAAAATACCACGGCCCCCAATGCAATCAATTGTTAGCATCCGTGTTCAATAACAATGTCTATAGGGGGAACAGCTTGTGGGGCGTGTGTTATGGAAAATACATTCATAGAACTATTTTCAGGTTATACACTTTCATATGACTGATAAACTTGTGTAACTTCTGTGATTACATTTTCTCTTGCCACACCTCTAAGGTTCTATAGCCATTGTTCTGGGAAGCACTGTATGATTTACCATATGAACAGCGGTGATCTCTGAGGGAGTGGTCAGAGAGAGCAATAATAGGGGGACAGGCGCATCCTGCCGACAGGTGTGAAATGTTGAACAGCGATTAAGCAGTAAGAAAGCGCTGATTGATCAGTAAGAGAGTCTCACCATTGTTCATTCTCTCCCGCCCTTTCTCACGTAAGCACAGGCCCATCAGCCGATAGCCTTGGCGGCGCCTGTATTATGTTTAAACTGTATAAAAGACGAACCTGATCATTGTCTCTTTAGACTTGTGCTGAACGGACCCCCGGTTCTACGCTGGGCTGCTGTTACGCTCTTGTCTCTTGTTTGCAAGCAATAAATACCGGACTCAGATATTGTGGCTACTCGGGACTTGTTTCTTGATTCTTACCTCCGAAGAGCTAAAGTACAGAGTGGTAAATCCTAGACTTCCACCACACGTGTCAGTTTTAACGCCTCCAATACAGCAGAAACATCAAGTGAACCTGCAGTGCAGAGACTAAGCTTAAATCTTTTGCCATGAAGCCTTGTGCCTTGTTTACTCAAAGTGTAACATGGTGTATCTCATCCTCTTCTCCGTGTGTGTGTGTGTGTGTGTGTGTGTGTGTGTGTGCGTGTGTGTGTCTGTGTCTGTGTGTGTGCAGAGAAGACCAGAGAAGACCAGAGAGATGGGCTACAAGGTAGGAGGTATGGGGGGATAGAATGTAGGAAATGCATGAAATAATTCTGACGGTCACACAGACGTGTGTTTATGCTCACCCACAGCATTCATCGTAGACATCTCTGTCCACATCAGAGAAGGAATACTAATGTAAAACTCTGTCCTTGTAGAGAAAGCACTGGCAATTTTTTACCCTTCATTGTATCATGTGGCAGCACATGTGACAGCATGAGGAGCGCCATGTAGTCAACTAGGGTGGGACTTCCTAGGAGCTTGGAAGGCATCAGCCAATTGGATCAACACATGGTCTTCTTCAATAGGATTCTCAATTGTAAATGGCTTTAAGGTGTATGATGCCATGACTACTGGTGCCAGTTAGTGACTGACCTGAGACAATCACCCACGTTTGGAGCTGTCAATCACCCACGTTTGATCACAAAAGATAAAGTAAGTTGACTCCATGGCGCTCTGAATATAAGCACCGTTCATTTAGGGGAGTGTGCCCTCTAGTGTTTATAGATTGATGTTGTACACACACTTCCCCTCCACGTTCCTCTTTTGGAGACCGCTTTTAGTCTCGTAAACTAAAGGAATCAATGTTTTTTCTCCAGTGCCATGCTGTTCAAAAATCCTGGGGGAGAGCCCTGAATCCAGTTGAATCTGATCTCAGGGGTTATTCAACCTCCACCCTCAATTTTGGATTCAACTCCATTTAACAAGAGTCAGAACATAACTTGATAGAAAAGGTTTTTGATTCTCATCCACTGTGACTATTCTCTTCTCCATCATATATGTTACTGCAGTTGTTAGAGTTTAACGCTTCTGATTTTGAAAACGGATCCAATGCACACTTAACTCCTAAGGGATTATATATGTTTGTTTTCTCTATCAGCCTCCTGACCAAACAGAACAGACACACACAGACACACGTAAGTCAAGCTGGTACTGTTGTATTGTAGCTACTCCTATGTAAAGTTAGTAAACTAGACTGTAACAAATAGCCATTTGGCTGCTTTTACTGTTGTTTCATTTTGTATTGGGAATACATCAGAGAACTTCAAACGCAATAAAAATCTTCAAATCAAGGTGTAACACTACACCTACCTGACAACCTACTACCCCTGCAACCCCCACCCCCCCCCCCCCCCCCCCACCCGGACAATTGCACTATTGCACTATTACTCCCCTCCCCTGCTCTTACTCAATACCACTGCTCTTCTGTACATACCTGTCCATACTGTTCATACTGTTCATAATGCACATATCCTATATTTTCTTTAATACTACTGCACATACTGTACATACTTGTTTATACTGTTTATACGGCATTCCATATTTATATTTATTCTGCATCTACCTCATGTTACTGTTAATACATATATACTGCTAGACTGCATTACACATACAGCTCATATGCTGCTACACTGCTCATACTGTAACTATTTATTCTGCTATAATGCTACTGCTACTCATATACTGCTATACTGCACTGCTATATTATACTGCTTATATTATACTATATTATACTGCACTACCACTGATCATATATTGCACTACCTGTAATACTGTTCATTGCACTTTCTGCTATTTTGCACTTCTGGTTAGACGCTAACTGCATTTCGTTGTCTCTGTACTTGTACTCTGCACAATGACAATAAAGTTGAATCTAATCTAATCTAATCTAAAGCAGTTCATTTCCATCTTTTGGGATTTGTGAAAAATGTATGTGGAAATGTTGGCGTATGTTGATGAATTGAACCAGATGACCAGCAGCACAGTGACTTTCCACTCCATTATGGAGAAGCAGCGGGATGATGGCGCCATCATGTGGACAACATCATGACCTGCAACCTGCCACCTGGGTACACTGATACTGGAGCGACAGGGACGAAATTAGGCCTCCCAAACAATCTGGATAGAATAATGGGGTGACAGAAGTTTGGTGACATGAATATAGCAGGAATACAATTAGCATCATTTCAGAATAGGAAGAACGGTTGAATTTCCGAGATATTATTTATTTAGGATAGTTCTGAAGACGGAGAAAGACAACCGGACATGACGTCTATCAGTTCCACGTCAAACCAACACACCTGACTTTCACTTCCTTGACTGGGGAATGGCATTGTGGGTAGTCCGCCAGCTTGTTGTTTAGCTGATTAGCCATTTGGCTGCTTTTACTGTTGTTTCATCTTCTATTAGGAATACATCAGAGAACTTCAAACGCAATAAAAGTCTTCAAATCAAGCTGCAGCAGTTCATTTCCATCTTTTGGGATTCGTGAAAAATGTATGTGGAAATGTTGGCGTATGTTGATGAATTTAACCAGCTGGCCCGCAGCACAGTGACATTCCACTACTTAATGGAAAAATAGTGTTAGCGCCATCATGTGGACAAAATCATGACCTGCAACCTGCCACCGAGGTACACTGATACTGTAGGTACAAGGATGAAATTAAACCTTTCAAACAATCTGGATAGAATAATAGGGTGAAATAAGTTTTGTGCGGTTAGAACGGTTGAATTTCATAGATATTATTATTTATTCAGTATAGTTTTGAAGCGTCGGAGAATGACAAACGGACATGACGTCGATCAGTTTATTTCGAACCAACACACCTGACTTTAATTTCCTCGATTGGAGAATGGCATTGTGGGTAGTCCGCCATCTTGTTGTTTAAGACCTATCCAGATGAATCCGATCTACTGCAACAATCACCGAGATACGAACAGTTAGCAGATCTAGCTCTAACATTGAGTCTATGGGGAACCGAACTGTCAAAACTGAATTAAAAAAAACAATACTGAATAAATAATATCTATGAAATTCAACCGTTCTTCCTGTTCTGAAATGATGGTAATTGTATTCCTGCTATATTCATGTCACACAACGTATGTCACACTATTATTCTATCCAGATTGTTTAGGAGGTTTAATTTCTAATTATTATTATAATTTTTAATTAGCTACAGTATCAGTGTACCTCGGTGGCAGGTTGCAGGTCATGATTTTGTCCACATGATGGCGCTAACACTATTTTTCCATTAAGTAGTGGAATGTCACTGTGCTACGGGCCAGCTGGTTAAATTCATCAACACACGAATATTTCGTCATGCATTTTTCACAAATCCCCCAAAATGGAAATGAACTGCTGCACCTTAATTTGAAGTTTTTTTATTGCGTTTGAAGTTCTCTGATGTATTCTTAATAGAAGATGAAACAACAGTAAAAGCAGCTAAATGGCTAATCAGCTAAACAACAAGCTGGCGGACTACCCACAATGCCATTCCCCAATCGAGGAAGAATGACAAACGGACATGACGTCGATCAGTTTATTTAGAACCAACACACCTGACTTTAATTTCCTCGATTAATTTTTAATTTTAATTTCCTCAGTTAGCAGATCTAGCTCTAACATCGAGTCTATGGGGAACCGAACTGTCAAAACTGAATTAAAAAAAACAATACTGAATAAATAATATCTATGAAATTCAACCGTTCTTCCTGTTCTCAAATAATGGTAATTGTATTCCTGCTATATTCATGTCACACAACGTATGTCACACTATTATTCTATCCAGATTGTTTAGGAGGTTTAATTTCTAATTATTATTATAATTTTTAATTAGCTACAGTATCAGTGTACCTCGGTGGCAGGTTGCAGGTCATGATTTTGTCCACATGATGGCGCTAACACTATTTTTCCATTAAGTAGTGGAATGTCACTGTGCTACGGGCCAGCTGGTTAAATTCATCAACACACGAATATTTCGTCATGCATTTTTCACAAATCCCCCAAAATGGAAATGAACTGCTGCACCTTAATTTGAAGTTTTTTTATTGCGTTTGAAGTTCTCTGATGTATTCCTAATAGAAGATGAAACAACAGTAAACGGACATGACGTCGGAGAATGACAAACGGACATGACGTCTATCAGTTTATTTAGACCCAACACACCTGACTTTAATTTCCTCGATTAATTTTTAATTTTAATTTCCTCAGTTAGCAGATCTAGCTCTAACATCGAGTCTATGGGGAACCGAACTGTTAAAAAAAAAAAAAATGATGAGAAACATGCTATCAAAATGTGTTAACTAGCTATGGATTCAGACAATCCAGATGAATCAGGTTTAATGATGAACCCATCCATTGACTGGAGGTAGTTACGGATTTAAAACAAGTAAGCAAACAAAGGTAAGCAAATGTAACAAAAGTGATCCTGTTTGAGCTAGCATAGCACAGTGTTGTATTTTGTAAGATGGAAAATTACCTGTTCACTAACTTATCTGAGTAGTCTGACAATTTTACAAAGCTATCTACAAAGTAACGCAACACATGTAATAAAATCCAACTACAAACAGAAATGCTGCATAAATTCACAAGACACTGGCTGCTCACAAATTGGTCAACATTATAGCCAGCTAAAAAACAAGAACCTAGGAACGAATGCCACTTCTTGCTGCTTTTTGAACAATTTAATTATGAACAAATAAGGTTGCAACCTAACATTTATGGAACGTAACATTTATTGATATTGAAATCAGTCACTTCAGTTCCCCCTTTTTGGCATGGAAGTAAAACAATTTTGCGTCCCAAATCTGGACCCTTTTTGCTGAAGTGTGCACCTCTGCTCTATGCAGCATGGATCCTCAAGGCTTAAAAAAGGCTTAATCCTGGTTTTACATCCATGGGTGGCAGTACACAGAAAAAGGAATGAGAAGTAGGAATAAGACCATGCATTTGCCATGATGCTAAATCAAGATGGTCATCTTAGCCGTGATAAAATGGTCCCTGCATGATCATGGCGCCATCTCGAAGTGTCTGTATTTTTTCTCTCCCATATTCAAAGCTTAATATACTCAGTAACACACAATGTTACTGGCCTGCACTTTGCTGAAACACACACTTTAACCCTTGGAGATATTCCAGAGCTTCTTTGACTCACATGTTTGCCCACAATTTTAGCAATATACTTTCTTGACATATGGTAAACTTACAGTAACTTTTAGGTCAGGTGGGATTTGAACTGTAACTTCAGAGAACATCTGCACCAAGTGACAAGGACATATGTAGTGCACCACACATGCTCTCAGGAAACATGTGTTTTTCACTCTATTTACATTTTTCAGAAATGTGAATTGAAATAAAGACAAAGCAGTGGTTTCACTGTGTTTAATTGTCCCACCGCAGTTCAATTATAACACAAAAGATTGTTAGGAAGTAGAAAATGTAAGATTTTAGTTCAAGTTAGTTTCAGACCTTGAAGACTTCACTCACAGGTCTTAACCACACGGCCACTGAGGTGTCAGACATCTTCCCAAAAATGTGACAACGTGAACTCATTGTCATAACCCTCTGAGCTCCCCAGGAGGGTTTGAATGATGACACCCATCCTGCCTCCCAACCCCACCCCCACCCCCACTGCCACGCCCCTCCAGCCAGCCCTGGTTGGAGCCCAGCTGAATGTCATTGCCAATCAATCAGTCAGCCTCTGCAACGGCCTTGGAACAAGTTGTTGCCTTCACCAAACAAGTTACAGTAAGAAAGAATTGCTTTGGTTTTGTTTGATTGTGTTTTAGATTTGAGTTTACATGAGTTGCCTCCCTTTTACCTGTCAGGTGTAGCAACATGTGAGTAGTGAGTTTCTCTGGAGTTAGATTCCTGCCTTGTCTAGAAGGTTGTGAAGAGTGGCTGTGATGTGCTGTTGAGTGATGCAGTCTGTGTCTCTGAATGTAAGGATTGTAGGTTTGAGTCTGGGCACAGTTCTGGGGTCAGTTTTCTGAAAGCTTTGGAGCTAATGCAATACTTTATCAAAAACTTTCAGGCCCACTCTCTCCTAGATCAGCAAAGTTGTTAATTGCAGCACATTTCTTGAAACAGTATTCCACTTTTGAAAACAGTTAACACGAACCCCTTAACAGTTAACAGGTTTGCTAAAACGCCACATTTCTTTTGCAAAATGCACTATAAGTCACAACTTGGCACAAAGAGCAATCCCTTTTTTCTTCCCCCTGTCCCTTGTTCCAGTAGAGATCCATAAGAATGTGATCTCACCCCTGGAGGGCGAGGTGAAGGACCACGTCCTCCACCAGAAGCACACAGACCTGAAGGACAAGATGAGGGATCTGAACCAGGGCTTCGAGCGTCTGCGCAAAATCAGCCATGAGGGTTTCAGTGAGGACAGTGGTGAGATTTCTCCAGTCACCAATACAAGCATGATAGAACACTATGGGGTCACCTGTAGCACACCATATAGAATGAAGCAGTGTGTGTGGTAGAGTGTTCTAAGATAGAATGAAGCAGTGTGTTCTAAGATAGAACATGCTGCTTCATTCTACGTGGTATTGTGGACATTAGAACACAGACTGTTTCCTTGACGGTAGTTTTCTCCATGTCTGAAGTATAATAAAGTACATTATGTGCTAATGTTTGTTGGAGACAACCGATGTAAAGGATACCTATTGAAAATGTCTGCTGTGTGTTCCACATTTAGTTTTGCTCGTCTCCTGCAGGGTATGTTGCTGTTCAGGTTGCTAGTTAATTACCCGTCCTGTTACTTATTAATCAATAATTAGAATAAAGTTAACTGTAATTATCTAAATGACTTTCTCTTATTAAAATGATCCCTCTTTATTGGTCTGTACAGGAGCTCATTTATGAAAGTGGTTGTTGGATGCTTTGCTGAGTCCTCAACCTTCATTGGTTTTGTGCTGTTTGTCCTTGTAGGATTTAGGAAAAAAATGCTCACATCAGAAGATCATACAAGATAGTGGGTCTCTGTTCCTTCTTTTATGTTCCGTTACATTCTCACACACACACACACACACACACACAGGTGTCTCTTTACTCTTTACATCTTTCTTCTGTTCCTCTAAAGCCCTACAGTTATTGTTAGTTGTTTGGGAGGGTTTACAGTTGCAGTCTGCTCAGGAGTTAGACCTGAGGGTTATCTCCTTGATGCTGACTCATGCTGACTTTTTCCCCCACTCTGCTGTGCTTACTCCCTCCTTTTCTTTCCCTCTCTTTCTCTGCCTCTCCCACTTTCCCTGATCTATTGCTTATGTTCTCCCCCCCCCCACCCCCTCTCTCCCTCCTCCCTTCTTTCCCCTTCCTCTCCCCCCACCTCCCTTCTTTCCCCATTCCCCCCCCCCCCCCCCCCCCCCTTCTCTCTCTCTCCTCCTTCCCTCCTCCAGAGTTCAAAGAGCCCAGGGTGATAGAGCTGTGGGAGATGGCCAGAAGAGCCAACCTGAGTGAAGATGAACTGGACTCTCAAGGTGAATTCCCACTTCTTTCTCAACTGCCGTCCAAACGCCACATGCTCTGGACTGTTACCTCTGGACTGTTTTTAACCAATGCCAAGTGAAGTAAAGATGAGTCTCAGGGTCCAAGAAAATACCACGGCCCCCAATGCAATCAATTGTTAGCATCCGTGTTCAATAACAATGTCTATAGGGGGAACAGCTTGTGGGGCGTGTGTTATGGAAAATACATTCATAGAACTATTTTCAGGTTATACACTTTCATATGACTGATAAACTTGTGTAACTTCTGTGATTACATTTTCTCTTGCCACACCTCTAAGGTTCTATAGCCATTGTTCTGGGAAGCACTGTATGATTTACCATATGAACAGCGGTGATCTCTGAGGGAGTGGTCAGAGAGAGCAATAATAGGGGGACAGGCGCATCCTGCCGACAGGTGTGAAATGTTGAACAGCGATTAAGCAGTAAGAAAGCGCTGATTGATCAGTAAGAGAGTCTCACCATTGTTCATTCTCTCCCGCCCTTTCTCACGTAAGCACAGGCCCATCAGCCGATAGCCTTGGCGGCGCCTGTATTATGTTTAAACTGTATAAAAGACGAACCTGATCATTGTCTCTTTAGACTTGTGCTGAACGGACCCCCGGTTCTACGCTGGGCTGCTGTTACGCTCTTGTCTCTTGTTTGCAAGCAATAAATACCGGACTCAGATATTGTGGCTACTCGGGACTTGTTTCTTGATTCTTACCTCCGAAGAGCTAAAGTACAGAGTGGTAAATCCTAGACTTCCACCACACGTGTCAGTTTTAACGCCTCCAATACAGCAGAAACATCAAGTGAACCTGCAGTGCAGAGACTAAGCTTAAATCTTTTGCCATGAAGCCTTGTGCCTTGTTTACTCAAAGTGTAACATGGTGTATCTCATCCTCTTCTCCGTGTGTGTGTGTGTGTGTGTGTGTGTGTGTGTGCGTGTGTGTGTCTGTGTCTGTGTGTGTGCAGAGAAGACCAGAGAAGACCAGAGAGATGGGCTACAAGGTAGGAGGTATGGGGGGATAGAATGTAGGAAATGCATGAAATAATTCTGACGGTCACACAGACGTGTGTTTATGCTCACCCACAGCATTCATCGTAGACATCTCTGTCCACATCAGAGAAGGAATACTAATGTAAAACTCTGTCCTTGTAGAGAAAGCACTGGCAATTTTTTACCCTTCATTGTATCATGTGGCAGCACATGTGACAGCATGAGGAGCGCCATGTAGTCAACTAGGGTGGGACTTCCTAGGAGCTTGGAAGGCATCAGCCAATTGGATCAACACATGGTCTTCTTCAATAGGATTCTCAATTGTAAATGGCTTTAAGGTGTATGATGCCATGACTACTGGTGCCAGTTAGTGACTGACCTGAGACAATCACCCACGTTTGGAGCTGTCAATCACCCACGTTTGATCACAAAAGATAAAGTAAGTTGACTCCATGGCGCTCTGAATATAAGCACCGTTCATTTAGGGGAGTGTGCCCTCTAGTGTTTATAGATTGATGTTGTACACACACTTCCCCTCCACGTTCCTCTTTTGGAGACCGCTTTTAGTCTCGTAAACTAAAGGAATCAATGTTTTTTCTCCAGTGCCATGCTGTTCAAAAATCCTGGGGGAGAGCCCTGAATCCAGTTGAATCTGATCTCAGGGGTTATTCAACCTCCACCCTCAATTTTGGATTCAACTCCATTTAACAAGAGTCAGAACATAACTTGATAGAAAAGGTTTTTGATTCTCATCCACTGTGACTATTCTCTTCTCCATCATATATGTTACTGCAGTTGTTAGAGTTTAACGCTTCTGATTTTGAAAACGGATCCAATGCACACTTAACTCCTAAGGGATTATATATGTTTGTTTTCTCTATCAGCCTCCTGACCAAACAGAACAGACACACACAGACACACGTAAGTCAAGCTGGTACTGTTGTATTGTAGCTACTCCTATGTAAAGTTAGTAAACTAGACTGTAACAAATAGCCATTTGGCTGCTTTTACTGTTGTTTCATTTTGTATTGGGAATACATCAGAGAACTTCAAACGCAATAAAAATCTTCAAATCAAGGTGTAACACTACACCTACCTGACAACCTACTACCCCTGCAACCCCCACCCCCCCCCCCCCCCCCCCACCCGGACAATTGCACTATTGCACTATTACTCCCCTCCCCTGCTCTTACTCAATACCACTGCTCTTCTGTACATACCTGTCCATACTGTTCATACTGTTCATAATGCACATATCCTATATTTTCTTTAATACTACTGCACATACTGTACATACTTGTTTATACTGTTTATACGGCATTCCATATTTATATTTATTCTGCATCTACCTCATGTTACTGTTAATACATATATACTGCTAGACTGCATTACACATACAGCTCATATGCTGCTACACTGCTCATACTGTAACTATTTATTCTGCTATAATGCTACTGCTACTCATATACTGCTATACTGCACTGCTATATTATACTGCTTATATTATACTGCACTACCACTGATCATATATTGCACTACCTGTAATACTGTTCATTGCACTTTCTGCTATTTTGCACTTCTGGTTAGACGCTAACTGCATTTCGTTGTCTCTGTACTTGTACTCTGCACAATGACAATAAAGTTGAATCTAATCTAATCTAATCTAAAGCAGTTCATTTCCATCTTTTGGGATTTGTGAAAAATGTATGTGGAAATGTTGGCGTATGTTGATGAATTGAACCAGATGACCAGCAGCACAGTGACTTTCCACTCCATTATGGAGAAGCAGCGGGATGATGGCGCCATCATGTGGACAACATCATGACCTGCAACCTGCCACCTGGGTACACTGATACTGGAGCGACAGGGACGAAATTAGGCCTCCCAAACAATCTGGATAGAATAATGGGGTGACAGAAGTTTGGTGACATGAATATAGCAGGAATACAATTAGCATCATTTCAGAATAGGAAGAACGGTTGAATTTCCGAGATATTATTTATTTAGGATAGTTCTGAAGACGGAGAAAGACAACCGGACATGACGTCTATCAGTTCCACGTCAAACCAACACACCTGACTTTCACTTCCTTGACTGGGGAATGGCATTGTGGGTAGTCCGCCAGCTTGTTGTTTAGCTGATTAGCCATTTGGCTGCTTTTACTGTTGTTTCATCTTCTATTAGGAATACATCAGAGAACTTCAAACGCAATAAAAGTCTTCAAATCAAGCTGCAGCAGTTCATTTCCATCTTTTGGGATTCGTGAAAAATGTATGTGGAAATGTTGGCGTATGTTGATGAATTTAACCAGCTGGCCCGCAGCACAGTGACATTCCACTACTTAATGGAAAAATAGTGTTAGCGCCATCATGTGGACAAAATCATGACCTGCAACCTGCCACCGAGGTACACTGATACTGTAGGTACAAGGATGAAATTAAACCTTTCAAACAATCTGGATAGAATAATAGGGTGAAATAAGTTTTGTGCGGTTAGAACGGTTGAATTTCATAGATATTATTATTTATTCAGTATAGTTTTGAAGCGTCGGAGAATGACAAACGGACATGACGTCGATCAGTTTATTTCGAACCAACACACCTGACTTTAATTTCCTCGATTGGAGAATGGCATTGTGGGTAGTCCGCCATCTTGTTGTTTAAGACCTATCCAGATGAATCCGATCTACTGCAACAATCACCGAGATACGAACAGTTAGCAGATCTAGCTCTAACATTGAGTCTATGGGGAACCGAACTGTCAAAACTGAATTAAAAAAAACAATACTGAATAAATAATATCTATGAAATTCAACCGTTCTTCCTGTTCTGAAATGATGGTAATTGTATTCCTGCTATATTCATGTCACACAACGTATGTCACACTATTATTCTATCCAGATTGTTTAGGAGGTTTAATTTCTAATTATTATTATAATTTTTAATTAGCTACAGTATCAGTGTACCTCGGTGGCAGGTTGCAGGTCATGATTTTGTCCACATGATGGCGCTAACACTATTTTTCCATTAAGTAGTGGAATGTCACTGTGCTACGGGCCAGCTGGTTAAATTCATCAACACACGAATATTTCGTCATGCATTTTTCACAAATCCCCCAAAATGGAAATGAACTGCTGCACCTTAATTTGAAGTTTTTTTATTGCGTTTGAAGTTCTCTGATGTATTCTTAATAGAAGATGAAACAACAGTAAAAGCAGCTAAATGGCTAATCAGCTAAACAACAAGCTGGCGGACTACCCACAATGCCATTCCCCAATCGAGGAAGAATGACAAACGGACATGACGTCGATCAGTTTATTTAGAACCAACACACCTGACTTTAATTTCCTCGATTAATTTTTAATTTTAATTTCCTCAGTTAGCAGATCTAGCTCTAACATCGAGTCTATGGGGAACCGAACTGTCAAAACTGAATTAAAAAAAACAATACTGAATAAATAATATCTATGAAATTCAACCGTTCTTCCTGTTCTCAAATAATGGTAATTGTATTCCTGCTATATTCATGTCACACAACGTATGTCACACTATTATTCTATCCAGATTGTTTAGGAGGTTTAATTTCTAATTATTATTATAATTTTTAATTAGCTACAGTATCAGTGTACCTCGGTGGCAGGTTGCAGGTCATGATTTTGTCCACATGATGGCGCTAACACTATTTTTCCATTAAGTAGTGGAATGTCACTGTGCTACGGGCCAGCTGGTTAAATTCATCAACACACGAATATTTCGTCATGCATTTTTCACAAATCCCCCAAAATGGAAATGAACTGCTGCACCTTAATTTGAAGTTTTTTTATTGCGTTTGAAGTTCTCTGATGTATTCCTAATAGAAGATGAAACAACAGTAAACGGACATGACGTCGGAGAATGACAAACGGACATGACGTCGATCAGTTTATTTAGACCCAACACACCTGACTTTAATTTCCTCGATTAATTTTTAATTTTAATTTCCTCAGTTAGCAGATCTAGCTCTAACATCGAGTCTATGGGGAACCGAACTGTTAAAAAAAAAAAAAATGATGAGAAACATGCTATCAAAATGTGTTAACTAGCTATGGATTCAGACAATCCAGATGAATCAGGTTTAATGATGAACCCATCCATTGACTGGAGGTAGTTACGGATTTAAAACAAGTAAGCAAACAAAGGTAAGCAAATGTAACAAAAGTGATCCTGTTTGAGCTAGCATAGCACAGTGTTGTATTTTGTAAGATGGAAAATTACCTGTTCACTAACTTATCTGAGTAGTCTGACAATTTTACAAAGCTATCTACAAAGTAACGCAACACATGTAATAAAATCCAACTACAAACAGAAATGCTGCATAAATTCACAAGACACTGGCTGCTCACAAATTGGTCAACATTATAGCCAGCTAAAAAACAAGAACCTAGGAACGAATGCCACTTCTTGCTGCTTTTTGAACAATTTAATTATGAACAAATAAGGTTGCAACCTAACATTTATGGAACGTAACATTTATTGATATTGAAATCAGTCACTTCAGTTCCCCCTTTTTGGCATGGAAGTAAAACAATTTTGCGTCCCAAATCTGGACCCTTTTTGCTGAAGTGTGCACCTCTGCTCTATGCAGCATGGATCCTCAAGGCTTAAAAAAGGCTTAATCCTGGTTTTACATCCATGGGTGGCAGTACACAGAAAAAGGAATGAGAAGTAGGAATAAGACCATGCATTTGCCATGATGCTAAATCAAGATGGTCATCTTAGCCGTGATAAAATGGTCCCTGCATGATCATGGCGCCATCTCGAAGTGTCTGTATTTTTTCTCTCCCATATTCAAAGCTTAATATACTCAGTAACACACAATGTTACTGGCCTGCACTTTGCTGAAACACACACTTTAACCCTTGGAGATATTCCAGAGCTTCTTTGACTCACATGTTTGCCCACAATTTTAGCAATATACTTTCTTGACATATGGTAAACTTACAGTAACTTTTAGGTCAGGTGGGATTTGAACTGTAACTTCAGAGAACATCTGCACCAAGTGACAAGGACATATGTAGTGCACCACACATGCTCTCAGGAAACATGTGTTTTTCACTCTATTTACATTTTTCAGAAATGTGAATTGAAATAAAGACAAAGCAGTGGTTTCACTGTGTTTAATTGTCCCACCGCAGTTCAATTATAACACAAAAGATTGTTAGGAAGTAGAAAATGTAAGATTTTAGTTCAAGTTAGTTTCAGACCTTGAAGACTTCACTCACAGGTCTTAACCACACGGCCACTGAGGTGTCAGACATCTTCCCAAAAATGTGACAACGTGAACTCATTGTCATAACCCTCTGAGCTCCCCAGGAGGGTTTGAATGATGACACCCATCCTGCCTCCCAACCCCACCCCCACCCCCACTGCCACGCCCCTCCAGCCAGCCCTGGTTGGAGCCCAGCTGAATGTCATTGCCAATCAATCAGTCAGCCTCTGCAACGGCCTTGGAACAAGTTGTTGCCTTCACCAAACAAGTTACAGTAAGAAAGAATTGCTTTGGTTTTGTTTGATTGTGTTTTAGATTTGAGTTTACATGAGTTGCCTCCCTTTTACCTGTCAGGTGTAGCAACATGTGAGTAGTGAGTTTCTCTGGAGTTAGATTCCTGCCTTGTCTAGAAGGTTGTGAAGAGTGGCTGTGATGTGCTGTTGAGTGATGCAGTCTGTGTCTCTGAATGTAAGGATTGTAGGTTTGAGTCTGGGCACAGTTCTGGGGTCAGTTTTCTGAAAGCTTTGGAGCTAATGCAATACTTTATCAAAAACTTTCAGGCCCACTCTCTCCTAGATCAGCAAAGTTGTTAATTGCAGCACATTTCTTGAAACAGTATTCCACTTTTGAAAACAGTTAACACGAACCCCTTAACAGTTAACAGGTTTGCTAAAACGCCACATTTCTTTTGCAAAATGCACTATAAGTCACAACTTGGCACAAAGAGCAATCCCTTTTTTCTTCCCCCTGTCCCTTGTTCCAGTAGAGATCCATAAGAATGTGATCTCACCCCTGGAGGGCGAGGTGAAGGACCACGTCCTCCACCAGAAGCACACAGACCTGAAGGACAAGATGAGGGATCTGAACCAGGGCTTCGAGCGTCTGCGCAAAATCAGCCATGAGGGTTTCAGTGAGGACAGTGGTGAGATTTCTCCAGTCACCAATACAAGCATGATAGAACACTATGGGGTCACCTGTAGCACACCATATAGAATGAAGCAGTGTGTGTGGTAGAGTGTTCTAAGATAGAATGAAGCAGTGTGTTCTAAGATAGAACATGCTGCTTCATTCTACGTGGTATTGTGGACATTAGAACACAGACTGTTTCCTTGACGGTAGTTTTCTCCATGTCTGAAGTATAATAAAGTACATTATGTGCTAATGTTTGTTGGAGACAACCGATGTAAAGGATACCTATTGAAAATGTCTGCTGTGTGTTCCACATTTAGTTTTGCTCGTCTCCTGCAGGGTATGTTGCTGTTCAGGTTGCTAGTTAATTACCCGTCCTGTTACTTATTAATCAATAATTAGAATAAAGTTAACTGTAATTATCTAAATGACTTTCTCTTATTAAAATGATCCCTCTTTATTGGTCTGTACAGGAGCTCATTTATGAAAGTGGTTGTTGGATGCTTTGCTGAGTCCTCAACCTTCATTGGTTTTGTGCTGTTTGTCCTTGTAGGATTTAGGAAAAAAATGCTCACATCAGAAGATCATACAAGATAGTGGGTCTCTGTTCCTTCTTTTATGTTCCGTTACATTCTCACACACACACACACACACACACACAGGTGTCTCTTTACTCTTTACATCTTTCTTCTGTTCCTCTAAAGCCCTACAGTTATTGTTAGTTGTTTGGGAGGGTTTACAGTTGCAGTCTGCTCAGGAGTTAGACCTGAGGGTTATCTCCTTGATGCTGACTCATGCTGACTTTTTCCCCCACTCTGCTGTGCTTACTCCCTCCTTTTCTTTCCCTCTCTTTCTCTGCCTCTCCCACTTTCCCTGATCTATTGCTTATGTTCTCCCCCCCCCCACCCCCTCTCTCCCTCCTCCCTTCTTTCCCCTTCCTCTCCCCCCACCTCCCTTCTTTCCCCATTCCCCCCCCCCCCCCCCCCCCCCTTCTCTCTCTCTCCTCCTTCCCTCCTCCAGAGTTCAAAGAGCCCAGGGTGATAGAGCTGTGGGAGATGGCCAGAAGAGCCAACCTGAGTGAAGATGAACTGGACTCTCAAGGTGAATTCCCACTTCTTTCTCAACTGCCGTCCAAACGCCACATGCTCTGGACTGTTACCTCTGGACTGTTTTTAACCAATGCCAAGTGAAGTAAAGATGAGTCTCAGGGTCCAAGAAAATACCACGGCCCCCAATGCAATCAATTGTTAGCATCCGTGTTCAATAACAATGTCTATAGGGGGAACAGCTTGTGGGGCGTGTGTTATGGAAAATACATTCATAGAACTATTTTCAGGTTATACACTTTCATATGACTGATAAACTTGTGTAACTTCTGTGATTACATTTTCTCTTGCCACACCTCTAAGGTTCTATAGCCATTGTTCTGGGAAGCACTGTATGATTTACCATATGAACAGCGGTGATCTCTGAGGGAGTGGTCAGAGAGAGCAATAATAGGGGGACAGGCGCATCCTGCCGACAGGTGTGAAATGTTGAACAGCGATTAAGCAGTAAGAAAGCGCTGATTGATCAGTAAGAGAGTCTCACCATTGTTCATTCTCTCCCGCCCTTTCTCACGTAAGCACAGGCCCATCAGCCGATAGCCTTGGCGGCGCCTGTATTATGTTTAAACTGTATAAAAGACGAACCTGATCATTGTCTCTTTAGACTTGTGCTGAACGGACCCCCGGTTCTACGCTGGGCTGCTGTTACGCTCTTGTCTCTTGTTTGCAAGCAATAAATACCGGACTCAGATATTGTGGCTACTCGGGACTTGTTTCTTGATTCTTACCTCCGAAGAGCTAAAGTACAGAGTGGTAAATCCTAGACTTCCACCACACGTGTCAGTTTTAACGCCTCCAATACAGCAGAAACATCAAGTGAACCTGCAGTGCAGAGACTAAGCTTAAATCTTTTGCCATGAAGCCTTGTGCCTTGTTTACTCAAAGTGTAACATGGTGTATCTCATCCTCTTCTCCGTGTGTGTGTGTGTGTGTGTGTGTGTGCGTGTGTGTGTCTGTGTCTGTGTGTGTGCAGAGAAGACCAGAGAGATGGGCTACAAGGTAGGAGGTATGGGGGGATAGAATGTAGGAAATGCATGAAATAATTCTGACGGTCACACAGACGTGTGTTTATGCTCACCCACAGCATTCATCGTAGACATCTCTGTCCACATCAGAGAAGGAATACTAATGTAAAACTCTGTCCTTGTAGAGAAAGCACTGGCAATTTTTTACCCTTCATTGTATCATGTGGCAGCACATGTGACAGCATGAGGAGCGCCATGTAGTCAACTAGGGTGGGACTTCCTAGGAGCTTGGAAGGCATCAGCCAATTGGATCAACACATGGTCTTCTTCAATAGGATTCTCAATTGTAAATGGCTTTAAGGTGTATGATGCCATGACTACTGGTGCCAGTTAGTGACTGACCTGAGACAATCACCCACGTTTGGAGCTGTCAATCACCCACGTTTGATCACAAAAGATAAAGTAAGTTGACTCCATGGCGCTCTGAATATAAGCACCGTTCATTTAGGGGAGTGTGCCCTCTAGTGTTTATAGATTGATGTTGTACACACACTTCCCCTCCACGTTCCTCTTTTGGAGACCGCTTTTAGTCTCGTAAACTAAAGGAATCAATGTTTTTTCTCCAGTGCCATGCTGTTCAAAAATCCTGGGGGAGAGCCCTGAATCCAGTTGAATCTGATCTCAGGGGTTATTCAACCTCCACCCTCAATTTTGGATTCAACTCCATTTAACAAGAGTCAGAACATAACTTGATAGAAAAGGTTTTTGATTCTCATCCACTGTGACTATTCTCTTCTCCATCATATATGTTACTGCAGTTGTTAGAGTTTAACGCTTCTGATTTTGAAAACGGATCCAATGCACACTTAACTCCTAAGGGATTATATATGTTTGTTTTCTCTATCAGCCTCCTGACCAAACAGAACAGACACACACAGACACACGTAAGTCAAGCTGGTACTGTTGTATTGTAGCTACTCCTATGTAAAGTTAGTAAACTAGACTGTAACAAATAGCCATTTGGCTGCTTTTACTGTTGTTTCATTTTGTATTGGGAATACATCAGAGAACTTCAAACGCAATAAAAATCTTCAAATCAAGGTGTAACACTACACCTACCTGACAACCTACTACCCCTGCAACCCCCACCCCCCCCCCCCCCCCCACCCGGACAATTGCACTATTGCACTATTACTCCCCTCCCCTGCTCTTACTCAATACCACTGCTCTTCTGTACATACCTGTCCATACTGTTCATACTGTTCATAATGCACATATCCTATATTTTCTTTAATACTACTGCACATACTGTACATACTTGTTTATACTGTTTATACGGCATTCCATATTTATATTTATTCTGCATCTACCTCATGTTACTGTTAATACATATATACTGCTAGACTGCATTACACATACAGCTCATATGCTGCTACACTGCTCATACTGTAACTATTTATTCTGCTATAATGCTACTGCTACTCATATACTGCTATACTGCACTGCTATATTATACTGCTTATATTATACTGCACTACCACTGATCATATATTGCACTACCTGTAATACTGTTCATTGCACTTTCTGCTATTTTGCACTTCTGGTTAGACGCTAACTGCATTTCGTTGTCTCTGTACTTGTACTCTGCACAATGACAATAAAGTTGAATCTAATCTAATCTAATCTAAAGCAGTTCATTTCCATCTTTTGGGATTTGTGAAAAATGTATGTGGAAATGTTGGCGTATGTTGATGAATTGAACCAGATGACCAGCAGCACAGTGACTTTCCACTCCATTATGGAGAAGCAGCGGGATGATGGCGCCATCATGTGGACAACATCATGACCTGCAACCTGCCACCTGGGTACACTGATACTGGAGCGACAGGGACGAAATTAGGCCTCCCAAACAATCTGGATAGAATAATGGGGTGACAGAAGTTTGGTGACATGAATATAGCAGGAATACAATTAGCATCATTTCAGAATAGGAAGAACGGTTGAATTTCCGAGATATTATTTATTTAGGATAGTTCTGAAGACGGAGAAAGACAACCGGACATGACGTCTATCAGTTCCACGTCAAACCAACACACCTGACTTTCACTTCCTTGACTGGGGAATGGCATTGTGGGTAGTCCGCCAGCTTGTTGTTTAGCTGATTAGCCATTTGGCTGCTTTTACTGTTGTTTCATCTTCTATTAGGAATACATCAGAGAACTTCAAACGCAATAAAAGTCTTCAAATCAATCTGCAGCAGTTCATTTCCATCTTTTGGGATTCGTGAAAAATGTATGTGGAAATGTTGGCGTATGTTGATGAATTTAACCAGCTGGCCCGCAGCACAGTGACATTCCACTACTTAATGGAAAAATAGTGTTAGCGCCATCATGTGGACAAAATCATGACCTGCAACCTGCCACCGAGGTACACTGATACTGTAGGTACAAGGATGAAATTAAACCTTTCAAACAATCTGGATAGAATAATAGGGTGAAATAAGTTTTGTGCGGTTAGAACGGTTGAATTTCATAGATATTATTATTTATTCAGTATAGTTTTGAAGCGTCGGAGAATGACAAACGGACATGACGTCGATCAGTTTATTTCGAACCAACACACCTGACTTTAATTTCCTCGATTGGAGAATGGCATTGTGGGTAGTCCGCCATCTTGTTGTTTAAGACCTATCCAGATGAATCCGATCTACTGCAACAATCACCGAGATACGAACAGTTAGCAGATCTAGCTCTAACATTGAGTCTATGGGGAACCGAACTGTCAAAACTGAATTAAAAAAAACAATACTGAATAAATAATATCTATGAAATTCAACCGTTCTTCCTGTTCTCAAATGATGGTAATTGTATTCCTGCTATATTCATGTCACACAACGTATGTCACACTATTATTCTATCCAGATTGTTTAGGAGGTTTAATTTCTAATTATTATTATAATTTTTAATTAGCTACAGTATCAGTGTACCTCGGTGGCAGGTTGCAGGTCATGATTTTGTCCACATGATGGCGCTAACACTATTTTTCCATTAAGTAGTGGAATGTCACTGTGCTACGGGCCAGCTGGTTAAATTCATCAACACACGAATATTTCGTCATGCATTTTTCACAAATCCCCCAAAATGGAAATGAACTGCTGCACCTTAATTTGAAGTTTTTTTATTGCGTTTGAAGTTCTCTGATGTATTCTTAATAGAAGATGAAACAACAGTAAAAGCAGCTAAATGGCTAATCAGCTAAACAACAAGCTGGCGGACTACCCACAATGCCATTCCCCAATCGAGGAAGAATGACAAACGGACATGACGTCGTTCAGTTTATTTAGAACCAACACACCTGACTTTAATTTCCTCGATTAATTTTTAATTTTAATTTCCTCAGTTAGCAGATCTAGCTC
Source organism: Argentina silus (assembly GCF_951799395.1). Taxonomy (NCBI): domain Eukaryota; kingdom Metazoa; phylum Chordata; class Actinopteri; order Argentiniformes; family Argentinidae; genus Argentina; species Argentina silus. Next base: position 115,560 of record NC_139675.1, read on the forward strand.
TAACATCGAGTCTATGGGGAACCGAACTGTCAAAACTGAATTAAAAAAAACAATACTGAATAAATAATATCTATGAAATTCAACCGTTCTTCCTGTTCTCAAATGATGGTAATTGTATTCCTGCTATATTCATGTCACACAACGTATGTCACACTATTATTCTATCCAGATTGTTTAGGAGGTTTAATTTCTAATTATTATTATAATTTTTAATTAGCTACAGTATCAGTGTACCTCGGTGGCAGGTTGCAGGTCATGATTTTGTCCACATGATGGCGCTAACACTATTTTTCCATTAAGTAGTGGAATGTCACTGTGCTACGGGCCAGCTGGTTAAATTCATCAACACACGAATATTTCGTCATGCATTTTTCACAAATCCCCCAAAATGGAAATGAACTGCTGCACCTTAATTTGAAGTTTTTTTATTGCGTTTGAAGTTCTCTGATGTATTCTTAATAGAAGATGAAACAACAGTAAAAGCAGCTAAATGGCTAATCAGCTAAACAACAAGCTGGCGGACTACCCACAATGCCATTCCCCAATCGAGGAAGAATGACAAACGGACATGACGTCGTTCAGTTTATTTAGAACCAACACACCTGACTTTAATTTCCTCGATTAATTTTTAATTTTAATTTCCTCAGTTAGCAGATCTAGCTCTAACATCGAGTCTATGGGGAACCGAACTGTCAAAACTGAATTAAAAAAAACAATACTGAATAAATAATATCTATGAAATTCAACCGTTCTTCCTGTTCTCAAATAATGGTAATTGTATTCCTGCTATATTCATGTCACACAACGTATGTCACACTATTATTCTATCCAGATTGTTTAGGAGGTTTAATTTCTAATTATTATTATAATTTTTAATTAGCTACAGTATCAGTGTACCTCGGTGGCAGGTTGCAGGTCATGATTTTGTCCACATGATGGCGCTAACACTATTTTTCCATTAAGTAGTGGAATGTCACTGTGCTACGGGCCAGCTGGTTAAATTCATCAACACACGAATATTTCGTCATGCATTTTTCACAAATCCCCCAAAATGGAAATGAACTGCTGCACCTTAACTTGAAGTTTTTTTATTGCGTTTGAAGTTCTCTGATGTATTCTTAATAGAAGATGAAACAACAGTAAAAGCAGCTAAATGGCTAATCAGCTAAACAACAAGCTGGCGGACTACCCACAATGCCATTCCCCAATCGAGGAAGAATGACAAACGGACATGACGTCGATCAGTTTATTTAGAACCAACACACCTGACTTTAATTTCCTCGATTAATTTTTAATTTTAATTTCCTCAGTTAGCAGATCTAGCTCTAACATCGAGTCTATGGGGAACCGAACTGTCAAAACTGAATTAAAAAAAACAATACTGAATAAATAATATCTATGAAATTCAACCGTTCTTCCTGTTCTCAAATGATGGTAATTGTATTCCTGCTATATTCATGTCACACAACGTATGTCACACTATTATTCTATCCAGATTGTTTAGGAGGTTTAATTTCTAATTATTATTATAATTTTTAATTAGCTACAGTATCAGTGTACCTCGGTGGCAGGTTGCAGGTCATGATTTTGTCCACATGATGGCGCTAACACTATTTTTCCATTAAGTAGTGGAATGTCACTGTGCTACGGGCCAGCTGGTTAAATTCATCAACACACGAATATTTCGTCATGCATTTTTCACAAATCCCCCAAAATGGAAATGAACTGCTGCACCTTAATTTGAAGTTTTTTTATTGCGTTTGAAGTTCTCTGATGTATTCTTAATAGAAGATGAAACAACAGTAAAAGCAGCTAAATGGCTAATCAGCTAAACAACAAGCTGGCGGACTACCCACAATGCCATTCCCCAATCGAGGAAGAATGACAAACGGACATGACGTCGTTCAGTTTATTTAGAACCAACACACCTGACTTTAATTTCCTCGATTAATTTTTAATTTTAATTTCCTCAGTTAGCAGATCTAGCTCTAACATCGAGTCTATGGGGAACCGAACTGTCAAAACTGAATTAAAAAAAACAATACTGAATAAATAATATCTATGAAATTCAACCGTTCTTCCTGTTCTCAAATAATGGTAATTGTATTCCTGCTATATTCATGTCACACAACGTATGTCACACTATTATTCTATCCAGATTGTTTAGGAGGTTTAATTTCTAATTATTATTATAATTTTTAATTAGCTACAGTATCAGTGTACCTCGGTGGCAGGTTGCAGGTCATGATTTTGTCCACATGATGGCGCTAACACTATTTTTCCATTAAGTAGTGGAATGTCACTGTGCTACGGGCCAGCTGGTTAAATTCATCAACACACGAATATTTCGTCATGCATTTTTCACAAATCCCCCAAAATGGAAATGAACTGCTGCAGCTTGATTTGAAGACTTTTATTGCGTTTGAAGTTCTCTGATGTATTCTTAATAGAAGATGAAACAACAGTAAAAGCAGCTAAATGGCTAATCAGCTAAACAACAAGCTGGCGGACTACCCACAATGCCATTCCCCAATCGAGGAAGAATGACAAACGGACATGACGTCGATCAGTTTATTTAGAACCAACACACCTGACTTTAATTTCCTCGATTAATTTTTAATTTTAATTTCCTCAGTTAGCAGATCTAGCTCTAACATCGAGTCTATGGGGAACCGAACTGTCAAAACTGAATTAAAAAAAACAATACTGAATAAATAATATCTATGAAATTCAACCGTTCTTCCTGTTCTCAAATAATGGTAATTGTATTCCTGCTATATTCATGTCACACAACGTATGTCACACTATTATTCTATCCAGATTGTTTAGGAGGTTTAATTTCTAATTATTATTATAATTTTTAATTAGCTACAGTATCAGTGTACCTCGGTGGCAGGTTGCAGGTCATGATTTTGTCCACATGATGGCGCTAACACTATTTTTCCATTAAGTAGTGGAATGTCACTGTGCTACGGGCCAGCTGGTTAAATTCATCAACACACGAATATTTCGTCATGCATTTTTCACAAATCCCCCAAAATGGAAATGAACTGCTGCAGCTTGATTTGAAGACTTTTATTGCGTTTGAAGTTCTCTGATGTATTCCTAATAGAAGATGAAACAACAGTAAACGGACATGACGTCGGAGAATGACAAACGGACATGACGTCGATCAGTTTATTTAGACCCAACACACCTGACTTTAATTTCCTCGATTAATTTTTAATTTTAATTTCCTCAGTTAGCAGATCTAGCTCTAACATCGAGTCTATGGGGAACCGAACTGTTAAAAAAAAAAAAAATGATGAGAAACATGCTATCAAAATGTGTTAACTAGCTATGGATTCAGACAATCCAGATGAATCAGGTTTAATGATGAACCCATCCATTGACTGGAGGTAGTTACGGATTTAAAACAAGTAAGCAAACAAAGGTAAGCAAATGTAACAAAAGTGATCCTGTTTGAGCTAGCATAGCACAGTGTTGTATTTTGTAAGATGGAAAATTACCTGTTCACTAACTTATCTGAGTAGTCTGACAATTTTACAAAGCTATCTACAAAGTAACGCAACACATGTAATAAAATCCAACTACAAACAGAAATGCTGCATAAATTCACAAGACACTGGCTGCTCACAAATTGGTCAACATTATAGCCAGCTAAAAAACAAGAACCTAGGAACGAATGCCACTTCTTGCTGCTTTTTGAACAATTTAATTATGAACAAATAAGGTTGCAACCTAACATTTATGGAACGTAACATTTATTGATATTGAAATCAGTCACTTCAGTTCCCCCTTTTTGGCATGGAAGTAAAACAATTTTGCGTCCCAAATCTGGACCCTTTTTGCTGAAGTGTGCACCTCTGCTCTATGCAGCATGGATCCTCAAGGCTTAAAAAAGGCTTAATCCTGGTTTTACATCCATGGGTGGCAGTACACAGAAAAAGGAATGAGAAGTAGGAATAAGACCATGCATTTGCCATGATGCTAAATCAAGATGGTCATCTTAGCCGTGATAAAATGGTCCCTGCATGATCATGGCGCCATCTCGAAGTGTCTGTATTTTTTCTCTCCCATATTCAAAGCTTAATATACTCAGTAACACACAATGTTACTGGCCTGCACTTTGCTGAAACACACACTTTAACCCTTGGAGATATTCCAGAGCTTCTTTGACTCACATGTTTGCCCACAATTTTAGCAATATACTTTCTTGACATATGGTAAACTTACAGTAACTTTTAGGTCAGGTGGGATTTGAACTGTAACTTCAGAGAACATCTGCACCAAGTGACAAGGACATATGTAGTGCACCACACATGCTCTCAGGAAACATGTGTTTTTCACTCTATTTACATTTTTCAGAAATGTGAATTGAAATAAAGACAAAGCAGTGGTTTCACTGTGTTTAATTGTCCCACCGCAGTTCAATTATAACACAAAAGATTGTTAGGAAGTAGAAAATGTAAGATTTTAGTTCAAGTTAGTTTCAGACCTTGAAGACTTCACTCACAGGTCTTAACCACACGGCCACTGAGGTGTCAGACATCTTCCCAAAAATGTGACAACGTGAACTCATTGTCATAACCCTCTGAGCTCCCCAGGAGGGTTTGAATGATGACACCCATCCTGCCTCCCAACCCCACCCCCACCCCCACTGCCACGCCCCTCCAGCCAGCCCTGGTTGGAGCCCAGCTGAATGTCATTGCCAATCAATCAGTCAGCCTCTGCAACGGCCTTGGAACAAGTTGTTGCCTTCACCAAACAAGTTACAGTAAGAAAGAATTGCTTTGGTTTTGTTTGATTGTGTTTTAGATTTGAGTTTACATGAGTTGCCTCCCTTTTACCTGTCAGGTGTAGCAACATGTGAGTAGTGAGTTTCTCTGGAGTTAGATTCCTGCCTTGTCTAGAAGGTTGTGAAGAGTGGCTGTGATGTGCTGTTGAGTGATGCAGTCTGTGTCTCTGAATGTAAGGATTGTAGGTTTGAGTCTGGGCACAGTTCTGGGGTCAGTTTTCTGAAAGCTTTGGAGCTAATGCAATACTTTATCAAAAACTTTCAGGCCCACTCTCTCCTAGATCAGCAAAGTTGTTAATTGCAGCACATTTCTTGAAACAGTATTCCACTTTTGAAAACAGTTAACACGAACCCCTTAACAGTTAACAGGTTTGCTAAAACGCCACATTTCTTTTGCAAAATGCACTATAAGTCACAACTTGGCACAAAGAGCAATCCCTTTTTTCTTCCCCCTGTCCCTTGTTCCAGTAGAGATCCATAAGAATGTGATCTCACCCCTGGAGGGCGAGGTGAAGGACCACGTCCTCCACCAGAAGCACACAGACCTGAAGGACAAGATGAGGGATCTGAACCAGGGCTTCGAGCGTCTGCGCAAAATCAGCCATGAGGGTTTCAGTGAGGACAGTGGTGAGATTTCTCCAGTCACCAATACAAGCATGATAGAACACTATGGGGTCACCTGTAGCACACCATATAGAATGAAGCAGTGTGTGTGGTAGAGTGTTCTAAGATAGAATGAAGCAGTGTGTTCTAAGATAGAACATGCTGCTTCATTCTACGTGGTATTGTGGACATTAGAACACAGACTGTTTCCTTGACGGTAGTTTTCTCCATGTCTGAAGTATAATAAAGTACATTATGTGCTAATGTTTGTTGGAGACAACCGATGTAAAGGATACCTATTGAAAATGTCTGCTGTGTGTTCCACATTTAGTTTTGCTCGTCTCCTGCAGGGTATGTTGCTGTTCAGGTTGCTAGTTAATTACCCGTCCTGTTACTTATTAATCAATAATTAGAATAAAGTTAACTGTAATTATCTAAATGACTTTCTCTTATTAAAATGATCCCTCTTTATTGGTCTGTACAGGAGCTCATTTATGAAAGTGGTTGTTGGATGCTTTGCTGAGTCCTCAACCTTCATTGGTTTTGTGCTGTTTGTCCTTGTAGGATTTAGGAAAAAAATGCTCACATCAGAAGATCATACAAGATAGTGGGTCTCTGTTCCTTCTTTTATGTTCCGTTACATTCTCACACACACACACACACACACACACAGGTGTCTCTTTACTCTTTACATCTTTCTTCTGTTCCTCTAAAGCCCTACAGTTATTGTTAGTTGTTTGGGAGGGTTTACAGTTGCAGTCTGCTCAGGAGTTAGACCTGAGGGTTATCTCCTTGATGCTGACTCATGCTGACTTTTTCCCCCACTCTGCTGTGCTTACTCCCTCCTTTTCTTTCCCTCTCTTTCTCTGCCTCTCCCACTTTCCCTGATCTATTGCTTATGTTCTCCCCCCCCCCACCCCCTCTCTCCCTCCTCCCTTCTTTCCCCTTCCTCTCCCCCCACCTCCCTTCTTTCCCCATTTCCCCCCCCCCCCCCCCCCCCCCTTCTCTCTCTCTCCTCCTTCCCTCCTCCAGAGTTCAAAGAGCCCAGGGTGATAGAGCTGTGGGAGATGGCCAGAAGAGCCAACCTGAGTGAAGATGAACTGGACTCTCAAGGTGAATTCCCACTTCTTTCTCAACTGCCGTCCAAACGCCACATGCTCTGGACTGTTACCTCTGGACTGTTTTTAACCAATGCCAAGTGAAGTAAAGATGAGTCTCAGGGTCCAAGAAAATACCACGGCCCCCAATGCAATCAATTGTTAGCATCCGTGTTCAATAACAATGTCTATAGGGGGAACAGCTTGTGGGGCGTGTGTTATGGAAAATACATTCATAGAACTATTTTCAGGTTATACACTTTCATATGACTGATAAACTTGTGTAACTTCTGTGATTACATTTTCTCTTGCCACACCTCTAAGGTTCTATAGCCATTGTTCTGGGAAGCACTGTATGATTTACCATATGAACAGCGGTGATCTCTGAGGGAGTGGTCAGAGAGAGCAATAATAGGGGGACAGGCGCATCCTGCCGACAGGTGTGAAATGTTGAACAGCGATTAAGCAGTAAGAAAGCGCTGATTGATCAGTAAGAGAGTCTCACCATTGTTCATTCTCTCCCGCCCTTTCTCACGTAAGCACAGGCCCATCAGCCGATAGCCTTGGCGGCGCCTGTATTATGTTTAAACTGTATAAAAGACGAACCTGATCATTGTCTCTTTAGACTTGTGCTGAACGGACCCCCGGTTCTACGCTGGGCTGCTGTTACGCTCTTGTCTCTTGTTTGCAAGCAATAAATACCGGACTCAGATATTGTGGCTACTCGGGACTTGTTTCTTGATTCTTACCTCCGAAGAGCTAAAGTACAGAGTGGTAAATCCTAGACTTCCACCACACGTGTCAGTTTTAACGCCTCCAATACAGCAGAAACATCAAGTGAACCTGCAGTGCAGAGACTAAGCTTAAATCTTTTGCCATGAAGCCTTGTGCCTTGTTTACTCAAAGTGTAACATGGTGTATCTCATCCTCTTCTCCGTGTGTGTGTGTGTGTGTGTGTGTGTGCGTGTGTGTGTCTGTGTCTGTGTGTGTGCAGAGAAGACCAGAGAGATGGGCTACAAGGTAGGAGGTATGGGGGGATAGAATGTAGGAAATGCATGAAATAATTCTGACGGTCACACAGACGTGTGTTTATGCTCACCCACAGCATTCATCGTAGACATCTCTGTCCACATCAGAGAAGGAATACTAATGTAAAACTCTGTCCTTGTAGAGAAAGCACTGGCAATTTTTTACCCTTCATTGTATCATGTGGCAGCACATGTGACAGCATGAGGAGCGCCATGTAGTCAACTAGGGTGGGACTTCCTAGGAGCTTGGAAGGCATCAGCCAATTGGATCAACACATGGTCTTCTTCAATAGGATTCTCAATTGTAAATGGCTTTAAGGTGTATGATGCCATGACTACTGGTGCCAGTTAGTGACTGACCTGAGACAATCACCCACGTTTGGAGCTGTCAATCACCCACGTTTGATCACAAAAGATAAAGTAAGTTGACTCCATGGCGCTCTGAATATAAGCACCGTTCATTTAGGGGAGTGTGCCCTCTAGTGTTTATAGATTGATGTTGTACACACACTTCCCCTCCACGTTCCTCTTTTGGAGACCGCTTTTAGTCTCGTAAACTAAAGGAATCAATGTTTTTTCTCCAGTGCCATGCTGTTCAAAAATCCTGGGGGAGAGCCCTGAATCCAGTTGAATCTGATCTCAGGGGTTATTCAACCTCCACCCTCAATTTTGGATTCAACTCCATTTAACAAGAGTCAGAACATAACTTGATAGAAAAGGTTTTTGATTCTCATCCACTGTGACTATTCTCTTCTCCATCATATATGTTACTGCAGTTGTTAGAGTTTAACGCTTCTGATTTTGAAAACGGATCCAATGCACACTTAACTCCTAAGGGATTATATATGTTTGTTTTCTCTATCAGCCTCCTGACCAAACAGAACAGACACACACAGACACACGTAAGTCAAGCTGGTACTGTTGTATTGTAGCTACTCCTATGTAAAGTTAGTAAACTAGACTGTAACAAATAGCCATTTGGCTGCTTTTACTGTTGTTTCATTTTGTATTGGGAATACATCAGAGAACTTCAAACGCAATAAAAATCTTCAAATCAAGGTGTAACACTACACCTACCTGACAACCTACTACCCCTGCAACCCCCACCCCCCCCCCCCCCCCCACCCGGACAATTGCACTATTGCACTATTACTCCCCTCCCCTGCTCTTACTCAATACCACTGCTCTTCTGTACATACCTGTCCATACTGTTCATACTGTTCATAATGCACATATCCTATATTTTCTTTAATACTACTGCACATACTGTACATACTTGTTTATACTGTTTATACGGCATTCCATATTTATATTTATTCTGCATCTACCTCATGTTACTGTTAATACATATATACTGCTAGACTGCATTACACATACAGCTCATATGCTGCTACACTGCTCATACTGTAACTATTTATTCTGCTATAATGCTACTGCTACTCATATACTGCTATACTGCACTGCTATATTATACTGCTTATATTATACTGCACTACCACTGATCATATATTGCACTACCTGTAATACTGTTCATTGCACTTTCTGCTATTTTGCACTTCTGGTTAGACGCTAACTGCATTTCGTTGTCTCTGTACTTGTACTCTGCACAATGACAATAAAGTTGAATCTAATCTAATCTAATCTAAAGCAGTTCATTTCCATCTTTTGGGATTTGTGAAAAATGTATGTGGAAATGTTGGCGTATGTTGATGAATTGAACCAGATGACCAGCAGCACAGTGACTTTCCACTCCATTATGGAGAAGCAGCGGGATGATGGCGCCATCATGTGGACAACATCATGACCTGCAACCTGCCACCTGGGTACACTGATACTGGAGCGACAGGGACGAAATTAGGCCTCCCAAACAATCTGGATAGAATAATGGGGTGACAGAAGTTTGGTGACATGAATATAGCAGGAATACAATTAGCATCATTTCAGAATAGGAAGAACGGTTGAATTTCCGAGATATTATTTATTTAGGATAGTTCTGAAGACGGAGAAAGACAACCGGACATGACGTCTATCAGTTCCACGTCAAACCAACACACCTGACTTTCACTTCCTTGACTGGGGAATGGCATTGTGGGTAGTCCGCCAGCTTGTTGTTTAGCTGATTAGCCATTTGGCTGCTTTTACTGTTGTTTCATCTTCTATTAGGAATACATCAGAGAACTTCAAACGCAATAAAAGTCTTCAAATCAAGCTGCAGCAGTTCATTTCCATCTTTTGGGATTCGTGAAAAATGTATGTGGAAATGTTGGCGTATGTTGATGAATTTAACCAGCTGGCCCGCAGCACAGTGACATTCCACTACTTAATGGAAAAATAGTGTTAGCGCCATCATGTGGACAAAATCATGACCTGCAACCTGCCACCGAGGTACACTGATACTGTAGGTACAAGGATGAAATTAAACCTTTCAAACAATCTGGATAGAATAATAGGGTGAAATAAGTTTTGTGCGGTTAGAACGGTTGAATTTCATAGATATTATTATTTATTCAGTATAGTTTTGAAGCGTCGGAGAATGACAAACGGACATGACGTCGATCAGTTTATTTCGAACCAACACACCTGACTTTAATTTCCTCGATTGGAGAATGGCATTGTGGGTAGTCCGCCATCTTGTTGTTTAAGACCTATCCAGATGAATCCGATCTACTGCAACAATCACCGAGATACGAACAGTTAGCAGATCTAGCTCTAACATTGAGTCTATGGGGAACCGAACTGTCAAAACTGAATTAAAAAAAACAATACTGAATAAATAATATCTATGAAATTCAACCGTTCTTCCTGTTCTCAAATGATGGTAATTGTATTCCTGCTATATTCATGTCACACAACGTATGTCACACTATTATTCTATCCAGATTGTTTAGGAGGTTTAATTTCTAATTATTATTATAATTTTTAATTAGCTACAGTATCAGTGTACCTCGGTGGCAGGTTGCAGGTCATGATTTTGTCCACATGATGGCGCTAACACTATTTTTCCATTAAGTAGTGGAATGTCACTGTGCTACGGGCCAGCTGGTTAAATTCATCAACACACGAATATTTCGTCATGCATTTTTCACAAATCCCCCAAAATGGAAATGAACTGCTGCACCTTAACTTGAAGTTTTTTTATTGCGTTTGAAGTTCTCTGATGTATTCTTAATAGAAGATGAAACAACAGTAAAAGCAGCTAAATGGCTAATCAGCTAAACAACAAGCTGGCGGACTACCCACAATGCCATTCCCCAATCGAGGAAGAATGACAAACGGACATGACGTCGATCAGTTTATTTAGAACCAACACACCTGACTTTAATTTCCTCGATTAATTTTTAATTTTAATTTCCTCAGTTAGCAGATCTAGCTCTAACATCGAGTCTATGGGGAACCGAACTGTCAAAACTGAATTAAAAAAAACAATACTGAATAAATAATATCTATGAAATTCAACCGTTCTTCCTGTTCTCAAATGATGGTAATTGTATTCCTGCTATATTCATGTCACACAACGTATGTCACACTATTATTCTATCCAGATTGTTTAGGAGGTTTAATTTCTAATTATTATTATAATTTTTAATTAGCTACAGTATCAGTGTACCTCGGTGGCAGGTTGCAGGTCATGATTTTGTCCACATGATGGCGCTAACACTATTTTTCCATTAAGTAGTGGAATGTCACTGTGCTACGGGCCAGCTGGTTAAATTCATCAACACACGAATATTTCGTCATGCATTTTTCACAAATCCCCCAAAATGGAAATGAACTGCTGCACCTTAATTTGAAGTTTTTTTATTGCGTTTGAAGTTCTCTGATGTATTCTTAATAGAAGATGAAACAACAGTAAAAGCAGCTAAATGGCTAATCAGCTAAACAACAAGCTGGCGGACTACCCACAATGCCATTCCCCAATCGAGGAAGAATGACAAACGGACATGACGTCGTTCAGTTTATTTAGAACCAACACACCTGACTTTAATTTCCTCGATTAATTTTTAATTTTAATTTCCTCAGTTAGCAGATCTAGCTCTAACATCGAGTCTATGGGGAACCGAACTGTCAAAACTGAATTAAAAAAAACAATACTGAATAAATAATATCTATGAAATTCAACCGTTCTTCCTGTTCTCAAATAATGGTAATTGTATTCCTGCTATATTCATGTCACACAACGTATGTCACACTATTATTCTATCCAGATTGTTTAGGAGGTTTAATTTCTAATTATTATTATAATTTTTAATTAGCTACAGTATCAGTGTACCTCGGTGGCAGGTTGCAGGTCATGATTTTGTCCACATGATGGCGCTAACACTATTTTTCCATTAAGTAGTGGAATGTCACTGTGCTACGGGCCAGCTGGTTAAATTCATCAACACACGAATATTTCGTCATGCATTTTTCACAAATCCCCCAAAATGGAAATGAACTGCTGCACCTTAACTTGAAGTTTTTTTATTGCGTTTGAAGTTCTCTGATGTATTCTTAATAGAAGATGAAACAACAGTAAAAGCAGCTAAATGGCTAATCAGCTAAACAACAAGCTGGCGGACTACCCACAATGCCATTCCCCAATCGAGGAAGAATGACAAACGGACATGACGTCGATCAGTTTATTTAGAACCAACACACCTGACTTTAATTTCCTCGATTAATTTTTAATTTTAATTTCCTCAGTTAGCAGATCTAGCTCTAACATCGAGTCTATGGGGAACCGAACTGTCAAAACTGAATTAAAAAAAACAATACTGAATAAATAATATCTATGAAATTCAACCGTTCTTCCTGTTCTCAAATGATGGTAATTGTATTCCTGCTATATTCATGTCACACAACGTATGTCACACTATTATTCTATCCAGATTGTTTAGGAGGTTTAATTTCTAATTATTATTATAATTTTTAATTAGCTACAGTATCAGTGTACCTCGGTGGCAGGTTGCAGGTCATGATTTTGTCCACATGATGGCGCTAACACTATTTTTCCATTAAGTAGTGGAATGTCACTGTGCTACGGGCCAGCTGGTTAAATTCATCAACACACGAATATTTCGTCATGCATTTTTCACAAATCCCCCAAAATGGAAATGAACTGCTGCACCTTAATTTGAAGTTTTTTTATTGCGTTTGAAGTTCTCTGATGTATTCTTAATAGAAGATGAAACAACAGTAAAAGCAGCTAAATGGCTAATCAGCTAAACAACAAGCTGGCGGACTACCCACAATGCCATTCCCCAATCGAGGAAGAATGACAAACGGACATGACGTCGTTCAGTTTATTTAGAACCAACACACCTGACTTTAATTTCCTCGATTAATTTTTAATTTTAATTTCCTCAGTTAGCAGATCTAGCTCTAACATCGAGTCTATGGGGAACCGAACTGTCAAAACTGAATTAAAAAAAACAATACTGAATAAATAATATCTATGAAATTCAACCGTTCTTCCTGTTCTCAAATAATGGTAATTGTATTCCTGCTATATTCATGTCACACAACGTATGTCACACTATTATTCTATCCAGATTGTTTAGGAGGTTTAATTTCTAATTATTATTATAATTTTTAATTAGCTACAGTATCAGTGTACCTCGGTGGCAGGTTGCAGGTCATGATTTTGTCCACATGATGGCGCTAACACTATTTTTCCATTAAGTAGTGGAATGTCACTGTGCTACGGGCCAGCTGGTTAAATTCATCAACACACGAATATTTCGTCATGCATTTTTCACAAATCCCCCAAAATGGAAATGAACTGCTGCAGCTTGATTTGAAGACTTTTATTGCGTTTGAAGTTCTCTGATGTATTCTTAATAGAAGATGAAACAACAGTAAAAGCAGCTAAATGGCTAATCAGCTAAACAACAAGCTGGCGGACTACCCACAATGCCATTCCCCAATCGAGGAAGAATGACAAACGGACATGACGTCGATCAGTTTATTTAGAACCAACACACCTGACTTTAATTTCCTCGATTAATTTTTAATTTTAATTTCCTCAGTTAGCAGATCTAGCTCTAACATCGAGTCTATGGGGAACCGAACTGTCAAAACTGAATTAAAAAAAACAATACTGAATAAATAATATCTATGAAATTCAACCGTTCTTCCTGTTCTCAAATAATGGTAATTGTATTCCTGCTATATTCATGTCACACAACGTATGTCACACTATTATTCTATCCAGATTGTTTAGGAGGTTTAATTTCTAATTATTATTATAATTTTTAATTAGCTACAGTATCAGTGTACCTCGGTGGCAGGTTGCAGGTCATGATTTTGTCCACATGATGGCGCTAACACTATTTTTCCATTAAGTAGTGGAATGTCACTGTGCTACGGGCCAGCTGGTTAAATTCATCAACACACGAATATTTCGTCATGCATTTTTCACAAATCCCCCAAAATGGAAATGAACTGCTGCAGCTTGATTTGAAGACTTTTATTGCGTTTGAAGTTCTCTGATGTATTCCTAATAGAAGATGAAACAACAGTAAACGGACATGACGTCGGAGAATGACAAACGGACATGACGTCGATCAGTTTATTTAGACCCAACACACCTGACTTTAATTTCCTCGATTAATTTTTAATTTTAATTTCCTCAGTTAGCAGATCTAGCTCTAACATCGAGTCTATGGGGAACCGAACTGTTAAAAAAAAAAAAAATGATGAGAAACATGCTATCAAAATGTGTTAACTAGCTATGGATTCAGACAATCCAGATGAATCAGGTTTAATGATGAACCCATCCATTGACTGGAGGTCGTTACGGATTTAAAACAAGTAAGCAAACAAAGGTAAGCAAATGTAACAAAAGTGATCCTGTTTGAGCTAGCATAGCACAGTGTTGTATTTTGTAAGATGGAAAATTACCTGTTCACTAACTTATCTGAGTAGTCTGACAATTTTACAAAGCTATCTACAAAGTAACGCAACACATGTAATAAAATCCAACTACAAACAGAAATGCTGCATAAATTCACAAGACACTGGCTGCTCACAAATTGGTCAACATTATAGCCAGCTAAAAAACAAGAACCTAGGAACGAATGCCACTTCTTGCTGCTTTTTGAACAATTTAATTATGAACAAATAAGGTTGCAACCTAACATTTATGGAACGTAACATTTATTGATATTGAAATCAGTCACTTCAGTTCCCCCTTTTTGGCATGGAAGTAAAACAATTTTGCGTCCCAAATCTGGACCCTTTTTGCTGAAGTGTGCACCTCTGCTCTATGCAGCATGGATCCTCAAGGCTTAAAAAAGGCTTAATCCTGGTTTTACATCCATGGGTGGCAGTACACAGAAAAAGGAATGAGAAGTAGGAATAAGACCATGCATTTGCCATGATGCTAAATCAAGATGGTCATCTTAGCCGTGATAAAATGGTCCCTGCATGATCATGGCGCCATCTCGAAGTGTCTGTATTTTTTCTCTCCCATATTCAAAGCTTAATATACTCAGTAACACACAATGTTACTGGCCTGCACTTTGCTGAAACACACACTTTAACCCTTGGAGATATTCCAGAGCTTCTTTGACTCACATGTTTGCCCACAATTTTAGCAATATACTTTCTTGACATATGGTAAACTTACAGTAACTTTTAGGTCAGGTGGGATTTGAACTGTAACTTCAGAGAACATCTGCACCAAGTGACAAGGACATATGTAGTGCACCACACATGCTCTCAGGAAACATGTGTTTTTCACTCTATTTACATTTTTCAGAAATGTGAATTGAAATAAAGACAAAGCAGTGGTTTCACTGTGTTTAATTGTCCCACCGCAGTTCAATTATAACACAAAAGATTGTTAGGAAGTAGAAAATGTAAGATTTTAGTTCAAGTTAGTTTCAGACCTTGAAGACTTCACTCACAGGTCTTAACCACACGGCCACTGAGGTGTCAGACATCTTCCCAAAAATGTGACAACGTGAACTCATTGTCATAACCCTCTGAGCTCCCCAGGAGGGTTTGAATGATGACACCCATCCTGCCTCCCAACCCCACCCCCACCCCCACCCCCACTGCCACGCCCCTCCAGCCAGCCCTGGTTGGAGCCCAGCTGAATGTCATTGCCAATCAATCAGTCAGCCTCTGCAACGGCCTTGGAACAAGTTGTTGCCTTCACCAAACAAGTTACAGTAAGAAAGAATTGCTTTGGTTTTGTTTGATTGTGTTTTAGATTTGAGTTTACATGAGTTGCCTCCCTTTTACCTGTCAGGTGTAGCAACATGTGAGTAGTGAGTTTCTCTGGAGTTAGATTCCTGCCTTGTCTAGAAGGTTGTGAAGAGTGGCTGTGATGTGCTGTTGAGTGATGCAGTCTGTGTCTCTGAATGTAAGGATTGTAGGTTTGAGTCTGGGCACAGTTCTGGGGTCAGTTTTCTGAAAGCTTTGGAGCTAATGCAATACTTTATCAAAAACTTTCAGGCCCACTCTCTCCTAGATCAGCAAAGTTGTTAATTGCAGCACATTTCTTGAAACAGTATTCCACTTTTGAAAACAGTTAACACGAACCCCTTAACAGTTAACAGGTTTGCTAAAACGCCACATTTCTTTTGCAAAATGCACTATAAGTCACAACTTGGCACAAAGAGCAATCCCTTTTTTCTTCCCCCTGTCCCTTGTTCCAGTAGAGATCCATAAGAATGTGATCTCACCCCTGGAGGGCGAGGTGAAGGACCACGTCCTCCACCAGAAGCACACAGACCTGAAGGACAAGATGAGGGATCTGAACCAGGGCTTCGAGCGTCTGCGCAAAATCAGCCATGAGGGTTTCAGTGAGGACAGTGGTGAGATTTCTCCAGTCACCAATACAAGCATGATAGAACACTATGGGGTCACCTGTAGCACACCATATAGAATGAAGCAGTGTGTGTGGTAGAGTGTTCTAAGATAGAATGAAGCAGTGTGTTCTAAGATAGAACATGCTGCTTCATTCTACGTGGTATTGTGGACATTAGAACACAGACTGTTTCCTTGACGGTAGTTTTCTCCATGTCTGAAGTATAATAAAGTACATTATGTGCTAATGTTTGTTGGAGACAACCGATGTAAAGGATACCTATTGAAAATGTCTGCTGTGTGTTCCACATTTAGTTTTGCTCGTCTCCTGCAGGGTATGTTGCTGTTCAGGTTGCTAGTTAATTACCCGTCCTGTTACTTATTAATCAATAATTAGAATAAAGTTAACTGTAATTATCTAAATGACTTTCTCTTATTAAAATGATCCCTCTTTATTGGTCTGTACAGGAGCTCATTTATGAAAGTGGTTGTTGGATGCTTTGCTGAGTCCTCAACCTTCATTGGTTTTGTGCTGTTTGTCCTTGTAGGATTTAGGAAAAAAATGCTCACATCAGAAGATCATACAAGATAGTGGGTCTCTGTTCCTTCTTTTATGTTCCGTTACATTCTCACACACACACACACACACACACAGGTGTCTCTTTACTCTTTACATCTTTCTTCTGTTCCTCTAAAGCCCTACAGTTATTGTTAGTTGTTTGGGAGGGTTTACAGTTGCAGTCTGCTCAGGAGTTAGACCTGAGGGTTATCTCCTTGATGCTGACTCATGCTGACTTTTTCCCCCACTCTGCTGTGCTTACTCCCTCCTTTTCTTTCCCTCTCTTTCTCTGCCTCTCCCACTTTCCCTGATCTATTGCTTATGTTCTCCCCCCCCCCCCCCCCTTCTCTCTCTCTCCTCCTTCCCTCCTCCAGAGTTCAAAGAGCCCAGGGTGATAGAGCTGTGGGAGATGGCCAGAAGAGCCAACCTGAGTGAAGATGAACTGGACTCTCAAGGTGAATTCCCACTTCTTTCTCAACTGCCGTCCAAACGCCACATGCTCTGGACTGTTACCTCTGGACTGTTTTTAACCAATGCCAAGTGAAGTAAAGATGAGTCTCAGGGTCCAAGAAAATACCACGGCCCCCAATGCAATCAATTGTTAGCATCCGTGTTCAATAACAATGTCTATAGGGGGAACAGCTTGTGGGGCGTGTGTTATGGAAAATACATTCATAGAACTATTTTCAGGTTATACACTTTCATATGACTGATAAACTTGTGTAACTTCTGTGATTACATTTTCTCTTGCCACACCTCTAAGGTTCTATAGCCATTGTTCTGGGAAGCACTGTATGATTTACCATATGAACAGCGGTGATCTCTGAGGGAGTGGTCAGAGAGAGCAATAATAGGGGGACAGGCGCATCCTGCCGACAGGTGTGAAATGTTGAACAGCGATTAAGCAGTAAGAAAGCGCTGATTGATCAGTAAGAGAGTCTCACCATTGTTCATTCTCTCCCGCCCTTTCTCACGTAAGCACAGGCCCATCAGCCGATAGCCTTGGCGGCGCCTGTATTATGTTTAAACTGTATAAAAGACGAACCTGATCATTGTCTCTTTAGACTTGTGCTGAACGGACCCCCGGTTCTACGCTGGGCTGCTGTTACGCTCTTGTCTCTTGTTTGCAAGCAATAAATACCGGACTCAGATATTGTGGCTACTCGGGACTTGTTTCTTGATTCTTACCTCCGAAGAGCTAAAGTACAGAGTGGTAAATCCTAGACTTCCACCACACGTGTCAGTTTTAACGCCTCCAATACAGCAGAAACATCAAGTGAACCTGCAGTGCAGAGACTAAGCTTAAATCTTTTGCCATGAAGCCTTGTGCCTTGTTTACTCAAAGTGTAACATGGTGTATCTCATCCTCTTCTCCGTGTGTGTGTGTGTGTGTGTGTGTGCGTGTGTGTGTCTGTGTCTGTGTGTGTGCAGAGAAGACCAGAGAGATGGGCTACAAGGTAGGAGGTATGGGGGGATAGAATGTAGGAAATGCATGAAATAATTCTGACGGTCACACAGACGTGTGTTTATGCTCACCCACAGCATTCATCGTAGACATCTCTGTCCACATCAGAGAAGGAATACTAATGTAAAACTCTGTCCTTGTAGAGAAAGCACTGGCAATTTTTTACCCTTCATTGTATCATGTGGCAGCACATGTGACAGCATGAGGAGCGCCATGTAGTCAACTAGGGTGGGACTTCCTAGGAGCTTGGAAGGCATCAGCCAATTGGATCAACACATGGTCTTCTTCAATAGGATTCTCAATTGTAAATGGCTTTAAGGTGTATGATGCCATGACTACTGGTGCCAGTTAGTGACTGACCTGAGACAATCACCCACGTTTGGAGCTGTCAATCACCCACGTTTGATCACAAAAGATAAAGTAAGTTGACTCCATGGCGCTCTGAATATAAGCACCGTTCATTTAGGGGAGTGTGCCCTCTAGTGTTTATAGATTGATGTTGTACACACACTTCCCCTCCACGTTCCTCTTTTGGAGACCGCTTTTAGTCTCGTAAACTAAAGGAATCAATGTTTTTTCTCCAGTGCCATGCTGTTCAAAAATCCTGGGGGAGAGCCCTGAATCCAGTTGAATCTGATCTCAGGGGTTATTCAACCTCCACCCTCAATTTTGGATTCAACTCCATTTAACAAGAGTCAGAACATAACTTGATAGAAAAGGTTTTTGATTCTCATCCACTGTGACTATTCTCTTCTCCATCATATATGTTACTGCAGTTGTTAGAGTTTAACGCTTCTGATTTTGAAAACGGATCCAATGCACACTTAACTCCTAAGGGATTATATATGTTTGTTTTCTCTATCAGCCTCCTGACCAAACAGAACAGACACACACAGACACACGTAAGTCAAGCTGGTACTGTTGTATTGTAGCTACTCCTATGTAAAGTTAGTAAACTAGACTGTAACAAATAGCCATTTGGCTGCTTTTACTGTTGTTTCATTTTGTATTGGGAATACATCAGAGAACTTCAAACGCAATAAAAATCTTCAAATCAAGGTGTAACACTACACCTACCTGACAACCTACTACCCCTGCAACCCCCCCCCCCCCCCCCCCCCCCACCCGGACAATTGCACTATTGCACTATTACTCCCCTCCCCTGCTCTTACTCAATACCACTGCTCTTCTGTACATACCTGTCCATACTGTTCATACTGTTCATAATGCACATATCCTATATTTTCTTTAATACTACTGCACATACTGTACATACTTGTTTATACTGTTTATACGGCATTCCATATTTATATTTATTCTGCATCTACCTCATGTTACTGTTAATACATATATACTGCTAGACTGCATTACACATACAGCTCATATGCTGCTACACTGCTCATACTGTAACTATTTATTCTGCTATAATGCTACTGCTACTCATATACTGCTATACTGCACTGCTATATTATACTGCTTATATTATACTATATTATACTGCACTACCACTGATCATATATTGCACTACCTGTAATACTGTTCATTGCACTTTCTGCTATTTTGCACTTCTGGTTAGACGCTAACTGGGTTAGACGCTAACTGCATTTCGTTGTCTCTGTACTTGTACTCTGCACAATGACAATAAAGTTGAATCTAATCTAATCTAATCTAAAGCAGTTCATTTCCATCTTTTGGGATTTGTGAAAAATGTATGTGGAAATGTTGGCGTATGTTGATGAATTGAACCAGATGACCAGCAGCACAGTGACTTTCCACTCCATTATGGAGAAGCAGCGGGATGATGGCGCCATCATGTGGACAACATCATGACCTGCAACCTGCCACCTGGGTACACTGATACTGGAGCGACAGGGACGAAATTAGGCCTCCCAAACAATCTGGATAGAATAATGGGGTGACAGAAGTTTGGTGACATGAATATAGCAGGAATACAATTAGCATCATTTCAGAATAGGAAGAACGGTTGAATTTCCGAGATATTATTTATTTAGGATAGTTCTGAAGACGGAGAAAGACAACCGGACATGACGTCTATCAGTTCCACGTCAAACCAACACACCTGACTTTCACTTCCTTGACTGGGGAATGGCATTGTGGGTAGTCCGCCAGCTTGTTGTTTAGCTGATTAGCCATTTGGCTGCTTTTACTGTTGTTTCATCTTCTATTAGGAATACATCAGAGAACTTCAAACGCAATAAAAGTCTTCAAATCAAGCTGCAGCAGTTCATTTCCATCTTTTGGGATTCGTGAAAAATGTATGTGGAAATGTTGGCGTATGTTGATGAATTTAACCAGCTGGCCCGCAGCACAGTGACATTCCACTACTTAATGGAAAAATAGTGTTAGCGCCATCATGTGGACAAAATCATGACCTGCAACCTGCCACCGAGGTACACTGATACTGTAGGTACAAGGATGAAATTAAACCTTTCAAACAATCTGGATAGAATAATAGGGTGAAATAAGTTTTGTGCGGTTAGAACGGTTGAATTTCATAGATATTATTATTTATTCAGTATAGTTTTGAAGCGTCGGAGAATGACAAACGGACATGACGTCGATCAGTTTATTTCGAACCAACACACCTGACTTTAATTTCCTCGATTGGAGAATGGCATTGTGGGTAGTCCGCCATCTTGTTGTTTAAGACCTATCCAGATGAATCCGATCTACTGCAACAATCACCGAGATACGAACAGTTAGCAGATCTAGCTCTAACATTGAGTCTATGGGGAACCGAACTGTCAAAACTGAATTAAAAAAAACAATACTGAATAAATAATATCTATGAAATTCAACCGTTCTTCCTGTTCTGAAATGATGGTAATTGTATTCCTGCTATATTCATGTCACACAACGTATGTCACACTATTATTCTATCCAGATTGTTTAGGAGGTTTAATTTCTAATTATTATTATAATTTTTAATTAGCTACAGTATCAGTGTACCTCGGTGGCAGGTTGCAGGTCATGATTTTGTCCACATGATGGCGCTAACACTATTTTTCCATTAAGTAGTGGAATGTCACTGTGCTACGGGCCAGCTGGTTAAATTCATCAACACACGAATATTTCGTCATGCATTTTTCACAAATCCCCCAAAATGGAAATGAACTGCTGCACCTTAATTTGAAGTTTTTTTATTGCGTTTGAAGTTCTCTGATGTATTCTTAATAGAAGATGAAACAACAGTAAAAGCAGCTAAATGGCTAATCAGCTAAACAACAAGCTGGCGGACTACCCACAATGCCATTCCCCAATCGAGGAAGAATGACAAACGGACATGACGTCGTTCAGTTTATTTAGAACCAACACACCTGACTTTAATTTCCTCGATTAATTTTTAATTTTAATTTCCTCAGTTAGCAGATCTAGCTCTAACATCGAGTCTATGGGGAACCGAACTGTCAAAACTGAATTAAAAAAAACAATACTGAATAAATAATATCTATGAAATTCAACCGTTCTTCCTGTTCTCAAATAATGGTAATTGTATTCCTGCTATATTCATGTCACACAACGTATGTCACACTATTATTCTATCCAGATTGTTTAGGAGGTTTAATTTCTAATTATTATTATAATTTTTAATTAGCTACAGTATCAGTGTACCTCGGTGGCAGGTCATGATTTTGTCCACATGATGGCGCTAACACTATTTTTCCATTAAGTAGTGGAATGTCACTGTGCTACGGGCCAGCTGGTTAAATTCATCAACACACGAATATTTCGTCATGCATTTTTCACAAATCCCCCAAAATGGAAATGAACTGCTGCACCTTAATTTGAAGTTTTTTATTGCGTTTGAAGTTCTCTGATGTATTCTTAATAGAAGATGAAACAACAGTAAAAGCAGCTAAATGGCTAATCAGCTAAACAACAAGCTGGCGGACTACCCACAATGCCATTCCCCAATCGAGGAAGAATGACAAACGGACATGACGTCGTTCAGTTTATTTAGAACCAACACACCTGACTTTAATTTCCTCGATTAATTTTTAATTTTAATTTCCTCAGTTAGCAGATCTAGCTCTAACATCGAGTCTATGGGGAACCGAACTGTCAAAACTGAATTAAAAAAAACAATACTGAATAAATAATATCTATGAAATTCAACCGTTCTTCCTGTTCTCAAATAATGGTAATTGTATTCCTGCTATATTCATGTCACACAACGTATGTCACACTATTATTCTATCCAGATTGTTTAGGAGGTTTAATTTCTAATTATTATTATAATTTTTAATTAGCTACAGTATCAGTGTACCTCGGTGGCAGGTTGCAGGTCATGATTTTGTCCACATGATGGCGCTAACACTATTTTTCCATTAAGTAGTGGAATGTCACTGTGCTACGGGCCAGCTGGTTAAATTCATCAACACACGAATATTTCGTCATGCATTTTTCACAAATCCCCCAAAATGGAAATGAACTGCTGCACCTTAATTTGAAGTTTTTTTATTGCGTTTGAAGTTCTCTGATGTATTCTTAATAGAAGATGAAACAACAGTAAAAGCAGCTAAATGGCTAATCAGCTAAACAACAAGCTGGCGGACTACCCACAATGCCATTCCCCAATCGAGGAAGAATGACAAACGGACATGACGTCGTTCAGTTTATTTAGAACCAACACACCTGACTTTAATTTCCTCGATTAATTTTTAATTTTAATTTCCTCAGTTAGCAGATCTAGCTCTAACATCGAGTCTATGGGGAACCGAACTGTCAAAACTGAATTAAAAAAAACAATACTGAATAAATAATATCTATGAAATTCAACCGTTCTTCCTGTTCTCAAATAATGGTAATTGTATTCCTGCTATATTCATGTCACACAACGTATGTCACACTATTATTCTATCCAGATTGTTTAGGAGGTTTAATTTCTAATTATTATTATAATTTTTAATTAGCTACAGTATCAGTGTACCTCGGTGGCAGGTCATGATTTTGTCCACATGATGGCGCTAACACTATTTTTCCATTAAGTAGTGGAATGTCACTGTGCTACGGGCCAGCTGGTTAAATTCATCAACACACGAATATTTCGTCATGCATTTTTCACAAATCCCCCAAAATGGAAATGAACTGCTGCACCTTAATTTGAAGTTTTTTATTGCGTTTGAAGTTCTCTGATGTATTCTTAATAGAAGATGAAACAACAGTAAAAGCAGCTAAATGGCTAATCAGCTAAACAACAAGCTGGCGGACTACCCACAATGCCATTCCCCAATCGAGGAAGAATGACAAACGGACATGACGTCGTTCAGTTTATTTAGAACCAACACACCTGACTTTAATTTCCTCGATTAATTTTTAATTTTAATTTCCTCAGTTAGCAGATCTAGCTCTAACATCGAGTCTATGGGGAACCGAACTGTCAAAACTGAATTAAAAAAAACAATACTGAATAAATAATATCTATGAAATTCAACCGTTCTTCCTGTTCTCAAATAATGGTAATTGTATTCCTGCTATATTCATGTCACACAACGTATGTCACACTATTATTCTATCCAGATTGTTTAGGAGGTTTAATTTCTAATTATTATTATAATTTTTAATTAGCTACAGTATCAGTGTACCTCGGTGGCAGGTTGCAGGTCATGATTTTGTCCACATGATGGCGCTAACACTATTTTTCCATTAAGTAGTGGAATGTCACTGTGCTACGGGCCAGCTGGTTAAATTCATCAACACACGAATATTTCGTCATGCATTTTTCACAAATCCCCCAAAATGGAAATGAACTGCTGCACCTTAATTTGAAGTTTTTTTATTGCGTTTGAAGTTCTCTGATGTATTCTTAATAGAAGATGAAACAACAGTAAAAGCAGCTAAATGGCTAATCAGCTAAACAACAAGCTGGCGGACTACCCACAATGCCATTCCCCAATCGAGGAAGAATGACAAACGGACATGACGTCGTTCAGTTTATTTAGAACCAACACACCTGACTTTAATTTCCTCGATTAATTTTTAATTTTAATTTCCTCAGTTAGCAGATCTAGCTCTAACATCGAGTCTATGGGGAACCGAACTGTCAAAACTGAATTAAAAAAAACAATACTGAATAAATAATATCTATGAAATTCAACCGTTCTTCCTGTTCTCAAATAATGGTAATTGTATTCCTGCTATATTCATGTCACACAACGTATGTCACACTATTATTCTATCCAGATTGTTTAGGAGGTTTAATTTCTAATTATTATTATAATTTTTAATTAGCTACAGTATCAGTGTACCTCGGTGGCAGGTTGCAGGTCATGATTTTGTCCACATGATGGCGCTAACACTATTTTTCCATTAGGTAGTGGAATGTCACTGTGCTGCGGGCCAGCTGGTTAAATTCATCAACACACACGAATATTTCGTCATGCATTTTTCACAAATCCCCCAAAATGGAAATGAACTGCTGCACCTTAATTTGAAGTTTTTTTATTGCGTTTGAAGTTCTCTGATGTATTCTTAATAGAAGATGAAACAACAGTAAAAGCAGCTAAATGGCTAATCAGCTAAACAACAAGCTGGCGGACTACCCACAATGCCATTCCCCAATCGAGGAAGAATGACAAACGGACATGACGTCGTTCAGTTTATTTAGAACCAACACACCTGACTTTAATTTCCTCGATTAATTTTTAATTTTAATTTCCTCAGTTAGCAGATCTAGCTCTAACATCGAGTCTATGGGGAACCGAACTGTCAAAACTGAATTAAAAAAAACAATACTGAATAAATAATATCTATGAAATTCAACCGTTCTTCCTGTTCTCAAATAATGGTAATTGTATTCCTGCTATATTCATGTCACACAACGTATGTCACACTATTATTCTATCCAGATTGTTTAGGAGGTTTAATTTCTAATTATTATTATAATTTTTAATTAGCTACAGTATCAGTGTACCTCGGTGGCAGGTTGCAGGTCATGATTTTGTCCACATGATGGCGCTAACACTATTTTTCCATTAAGTAGTGGAATGTCACTGTGCTACGGGCCAGCTGGTTAAATTCATCAACACACGAATATTTCGTCATGCATTTTTCACAAATCCCCCAAAATGGAAATGAACTGCTGCACCTTAATTTGAAGTTTTTTTATTGCGTTTGAAGTTCTCTGATGTATTCTTAATAGAAGATGAAACAACAGTAAAAGCAGCTAAATGGCTAATCAGCTAAACAACAAGCTGGCGGACTACCCACAATGCCATTCCCCAATCGAGGAAGAATGACAAACGGACATGACGTCGTTCAGTTTATTTAGAACCAACACACCTGACTTTAATTTCCTCGATAAATTTTTAATTTTAATTTCCTCAGTTAGCAGATCTAGCTCTAACATCGAGTCTATGGGGAACCGAACTGTCAAAACTGAATTAAAAAAAACAATACTGAATAAATAATATCTATGAAATTCAACCGTTCTTCCTGTTCTCAAATAATGGTAATTGTATTCCTGCTATATTCATGTCACACAACGTATGTCACACTATTATTCTATCCAGATTGTTTAGGAGGTTTAATTTCTAATTATTATTATAATTTTTAATTAGCTACAGTATCAGTGTACCTCGGTGGCAGGTTGCAGGTCATGATTTTGTCCACATGATGGCGCTAACACTATTTTTCCATTAAGTAGTGGAATGTCACTGTGCTGCGGGCCAGCTGGTTAAATTCATCAACACACACGAATATTTCGTCATGCATTTTTCACAAATCCCCCAAAATGGAAATGAATTGCTGCAGCTTGATTTGAAGACTTTTATTGCGTTTGAAGTTCTCTGATGTATTCCTAATAGAAGATGAAACAACAGTAAACGGACATGACGTCGGAGAATGACAAACGGACATGACGTCGTTCAGTTTATTTAGACCCAACACACCTGACTTTAATTTCCTCGATTAATTTTTAATTTTAATTTCCTCAGTTAGCAGATCTAGCTCTAACATCGAGTCTATGGGGAACCGAACTGTCAAAAAAAAAAAAAATGATGAGAAACATGCTATCAAAATGTGTTAACTAGCTATGGATTCAGACAATCCAGATGAATCAGGTTTAATGATGAACCCATCCATTGACTGGAGGTAGTTACGGATTTAAAACAAGTAAGCAAACAAAGGTAAGCAAATGTAACAAAAGTGATCCTGTTTGAGCTAGCATAGCACAGTGTTGTATTTTGTAAGATGGAAAATTACCTGTTCACTAACTTATCTGAGTAGTCTGACAATTTTACAAAGCTATCTACAAAGTAACGCAACACATGTAATAAAATCCAACTACAAACAGAAATGCTGCATAAATTCACAAGACACTGGCTGCTCACAAATTGGTCAACATTATAGCCAGCTAAAAAACAAGAACCTAGGAACGAATGCCACTTCTTGCTGCTTTTTGAACAATTTAATTATGAACAAATAAGGTTGCAACCTAACATTTATGGAACGTAACATTTATTGATATTGAAATCAGTCACTTCAGTTCCCCCTTTTTGGCATGGAAGTAAAACAATTTTGCGTCCCAAATCTGGACCCTTTTTGCTGAAGTGTGCACCTCTGCTCTATGCAGCATGGATCCTCAAGGCTTAAAAAAGGCTTAATCCTGGTTTTACATCCATGGGTGGCAGTACACAGAAAAAGGAATGAGAAGTAGGAATAAGACCATGCATTTGCCATGATGCTAAATCAAGATGGTCATCTTAGCCGTGATAAAATGGTCCCTGCATGATCATGGCGCCATCTCGAAGTGTCTGTATTTTTTCTCTCCCATATTCAAAGCTTAATATACTCAGTAACACACAATGTTACTGGCCTGCACTTTGCTGAAACACACACTTTAACCCTTGGAGATATTCCAGAGCTTCTTTGACTCACATGTTTGCCCACAATTTTAGCAATATACTTTCTTGACATATGGTAAACTTACAGTAACTTTTAGGTCAGGTGGGATTTGAACTGTAACTTCAGAGAACATCTGCACCAAGTGACAAGGACATATGTAGTGCACCACACATGCTCTCAGGAAACATGTGTTTTTCACTCTATTTACATTTTTCAGAAATGTGAATTGAAATAAAGACAAAGCAGTGGTTTCACTGTGTTTAATTGTCCCACCGCAGTTCAATTATAACACAAAAGATTGTTAGGAAGTAGAAAATGTAAGATTTTAGTTCAAGTTAGTTTCAGACCTTGAAGACTTCACTCACAGGTCTTAACCACACGGCCACTGAGGTGTCAGACATCTTCCCAAAAATGTGACAACGTGAACTCATTGTCATAACCCTCTGAGCTCCCCAGGAGGGTTTGAATGATGACACCCATCCTGCCTCCCAACCCCACCCCCACCGCCACGCCCCTCCAGCCAGCCCTGGTTGGAGCCCAGCTGAATGTCATTGCCAATCAATCAGTCAGCCTCTGCAACGGCCTTGGAACAAGTTGTTGCCTTCACCAAACAAGTTACAGTAAGAAAGAATTGCTTTGGTTTTGTTTGATTGTGTTTTAGATTTGAGTTTACATGAGTTGCCTCCCTTTTACCTGTCAGGTGTAGCAACATGTGAGTAGTGAGTTTCTCTGGAGTTAGATTCCTGCCTTGTCTAGAAGGTTGTGAAGAGTGGCTGTGATGTGCTGTTGAGTGATGCAGTCTGTGTCTCTGAATGTAAGGATTGTAGGTTTGAGTCTGGGCACAGTTCTGGGGTCAGTTTTCTGAAAGCTTTGGAGCTAATGCAATACTTTATCAAAAACTTTCAGGCCCACTCTCTCCTAGATCAGCAAAGTTGTTAATTGCAGCACATTTCTTGAAACAGTATTCCACTTTTGAAAACAGTTAACACGAACCCCTTAACAGTTAACAGGTTTGCTAAAACGCCACATTTCTTTTGCAAAATGCACTATAAGTCACAACTTGGCACAAAGAGCAATCCCTTTTTTCTTCCCCTTGTTCCAGTAGAGATCCATAAGAATGTGATCTCACCCCTGGAGGGCGAGGTGAAGGACCACGTCCTCCACCAGAAGCACACAGACCTGAAGGACAAGATGAGGGATCTGAACCAGGGCTTCGAGCGTCTGCGCAAAATCAGCCATGAGGGTTTCAGTGAGGACAGTGGTGAGATTTCTCCAGTCACCAATACAAGCATGATAGAACACTATGGGGTCACCTGTAGCACACCATATAGAATGAAGCAGTGTGTGTGGTAGAGTGTTCTAAGATAGAATGAAGCAGTGTGTTCTAAGATAGAACATGCTGCTTCATTCTACGTGGTATTGTGGACATTAGAACACAGACTGTTTCCTTGACGGTAGTTTTCTCCATGTCTGAAGTATAATAAAGTACATTATGTGCTAATGTTTGTTGGAGACAACCGATGTAAAGGATACCTATTGAAAATGTCTGCTGTGTGTTCCACATTTAGTTTTGCTCGTCTCCTGCAGGGTATGTTGCTGTTCAGGTTGCTAGTTAATTACCCGTCCTGTTACTTATTAATCAATAATTAGAATAAAGTTAACTGTAATTATCTATGACTTTCTCTTATTAAAATGATCCCTCTTTATTGGTCTGTACAGGAGCTCATTTATGAAAGTGGTTGTTGGATGCTTTGCTGAGTCCTCAACCTTCATTGGTTTTGTGCTGTTTGTCCTTGTAGGATTTAGGAAAAAAATGCTCACATCAGAAGATCATACAAGATAGTGGGTCTCTGTTCCTTCTTTTATGTTCCGTTACATTCTCTCACACACACACACACACACACACACAGGTGTCTCTTTACTCTTTACATCTTTCTTCTGTTCCTCTAAAGCCCTACAGTTATTGTTAGTTGTTTGGGAGGGTTTACAGCTCCAATGCAATACTTTATCAAAAACTTTCAGGCCCACTCTCTCCTAGATCAGCAAAGTTGTTAATTGCAGCACATTTCTTGAAAAAGTATTCCACTTTTGAAAACAGTTAACACGAACCCCTTAACAGTTAACAGGTTTGCTAAAACACCCCATTTCTTTTGCAAAATGCACTATAAGTCACAACTTGGCACAAAGAGCAATCCCTTTTTTCTTCCCCCTGTCCCTTGTTCCAGTAGAGATCCATAAGAATGTGATCTCACCCCTGGAGGGCGAGGTGAAGGACCACGTCCTCCACCAGAAGCACACAGACCTGAAGGACAAGATGAGGGATCTGAACCAGGGCTTCGAGCGTCTGCGCAAAATCAGCCATGAGGGTTTCAGTGAGGACAGTGGTGAGATTTCTCCAGTCACCAATACAAGCATGATAGAACACTATGGGGTCACCTGTAGCACACCATATAGAATGAAGCAGTGTGTGTGGTAGAGTGTTCTAAGATAGAATGAAGCAGTGTGTTCTAAGATAGAACATGCTGCTTCATTCTACGTGGTATTGTGGACATTAGAACACAGACTGTTTCCTTGACGGTAGTTTTCTCCATGTCTGAAGTATAATAAAGTACATTATGTGCTAATGTTTGTTGGAGACAACCGATGTAAAGGATACCTATTGAAAATGTCTGCTGTGTGTTCCACATTTAGTTTTGCTCGTCTCCTGCAGGGTATGTTGCTGTTCAGGTTGCTAGTTAATTACCCGTCCTGTTACTTATTAATCAATAATTAGAATAAAGTTAACTGTAATTATCTAAATGACTTTCTCTTATTAAAATGATCCCTCTTTATTGGTCTGTACAGGAGCTCATTTATGAAAGTGGTTGTTGGATGCTTTGCTGAGTCCTCAACCTTCATTGGTTTTGTGCTGTTTGTCCTTGTAGGATTTAGGAAAAAAATGCTCACATCAGAAGATCATACAAGATAGTGGGTCTCTGTTCCTTCTTTTGTGTTCTGTTACATTCTCACACACACACACACAGGTGTCTCTTTACTCTTTACATCTTTCTTCTGTTCCTCTAAAGCCCTACAGTTATTGTTAGTTGTTTGGGAGGGTTTACAGTTGCAGTCTGCTCAGGAGTTAGACCTGAGGGTTATCTCCTTGATGCTGACTCATGCTGACTTTTTCCCCCACTCTGCTGTGCTTACTCCCTCCTTTTCTTTCCCTCTCTTTCTCTGCCTCTCCCACTTTCCCTGATCTATTGCTTATGTTCTCCCCCCCCCCACCCCCTCTCTCCCTCCTCCCTTCTTTCCCCTTCCTCTCCCCCCACCTCCCTTCTTTCCCCATTCCCCCCCCCCCCCCCCCCCCCCTTCTCTCTCTCTCCTCCTTCCCTCCTCCAGAGTTCAAAGAGCCCAGGGTGATAGAGCTGTGGGAGATGGCCAGAAGAGCCAACCTGAGTGAAGATGAACTGGACTCTCAAGGTGAATTCCCACTTCTTTCTCAACTGCCGTCCAAACGCCACATGCTCTGGACTGTTACCTCTGGACTGTTTTTAACCAATGCCAAGTGAAGTAAAGATGAGTCTCAGGGTCCAAGAAAATACCACGGCCCCCAATGCAATCAATTGTTAGCATCCGTGTTCAATAACAATGTCTATAGGGGGAACAGCTTGTGGGGCGTGTGTTATGGAAAATACATTCATAGAACTATTTTCAGGTTATACACTTTCATATGACTGATAAACTTGTGTAACTTCTGTGATTACATTTTCTCTTGCCACACCTCTAAGGTTCTATAGCCATTGTTCTGGGAAGCACTGTATGATTTACCATATGAACAGCGGTGATCTCTGAGGGAGTGGTCAGAGAGAGCAATAATAGGGGGACAGGCGCATCCTGCCGACAGGTGTGAAATGTTGAACAGCGATTAAGCAGTAAGAAAGCGCTGATTGATCAGTAAGAGAGTCTCACCATTGTTCATTCTCTCCCGCCCTTTCTCACGTAAGCACAGGCCCATCAGCCGATAGCCTTGGCGGCGCCTGTATTATGTTTAAACTGTATAAAAGACGAACCTGATCATTGTCTCTTTAGACTTGTGCTGAACGGACCCCCGGTTCTACGCTGGGCTGCTGTTACGCTCTTGTCTCTTGTTTGCAAGCAATAAATACCGGACTCAGATATTGTGGCTACTCGGGACTTGTTTCTTGATTCTTACCTCCGAAGAGCTAAAGTACAGAGTGGTAAATCCTAGACTTCCACCACACGTGTCAGTTTTAACGCCTCCAATACAGCAGAAACATCAAGTGAACCTGCAGTGCAGAGACTAAGCTTAAATCTTTTGCCATGAAGCCTTGTGCCTTGTTTACTCAAAGTGTAACATGGTGTATCTCATCCTCTTCTCCGTGTGTGTGTGTGTGTGTGTGTGTGTGTGTGTGTGTGTGTGTGTGTGTGTGTGTGTGTGTCTGTGTGTGTGTGTGTGTGCAGAGAAGACCAGAGAAGACCAGAGAGATGGGCTACAAGGTAGGAGGTATGGGGGGATAGAATGTAGGAAATGCATGAAATAATTCTGACGGTCACACAGACGTGTGTTTATGCTCACCCACAGCATTCATCGTAGACATCTCTGTCCACATCAGAGAAGGAATACTAATGTAAAACTCTGTCCTTGTAGAGAAAGCACTGGCAATTTTTTACCCTTCATTGTATCATGTGGCAGCACATGTGACAGCATGAGGAGCGCCATGTAGTCAACTAGGGTGGGACTTCCTTGGAGCTTGGAAGGCATCAGCCAATTGGATCAACACATGGTCTTCTTCAATAGGATTCTCAATTGTAAATGGCTTTAAGGTGTATGATGCCATGACTACTGGTGCCAGTTAGTGACTGACCTGAGACAATCACCCACGTTTGGAGCTGTCAATCACCCACGTTTGATCACAAAAGATAAAGTAAGTTGACTCCATGGCGCTCTGAATATAAGCACCGTTCATTTAGGGGAGTGTGCCCTCTAGTGTTTATAGATGGATGTTGTACACACACTTCCCCTCCACGTTCCTCTTTTGGAGACCGCTTTTAGTCTCGTAAACTAAAGGAATCAATGTTTTTTCTCCAGTGCCATGCTGTTCAAAAATCCTGGGGGAGAGCCCTGAATCCAGTTGAATCTGATCTCAGGGGTTATTCAACCTCCACCCTCAATTTTGGATTCAACTCCATTTAACAAGAGTCAGAACATAACTTGATAGAAAAGGTTTTTGATTCTCATCCACTGTGACTATTCTCTTCTCCATCATATATGTTACTGCAGTTGTTAGAGTTTAACGCTTCTGATTTTGAAAACGGATCCAATGCACACTTAACTCCTAAGGGATTATATATGTTTGTTTTCTCTATCAGCCTCCTGACCAAACAGAACAGACACACACAGACACACGTAAGTCAAGCTGGTACTGTTGTATTGTAGCTACTCCTATGTAAAGTTAGTAAACTAGACTGTAACAAATAGCCATTTGGCTGCTTTTACTGTTGTTTCATTTTGTATTGGGAATACATCAGAGAACTTCAAACGCAATAAAAATCTTCAAATCAAGGTGTAACACTACACCTACCTGACAACCTACTACCCCTGCAACCCCCACCCCCCCCCCCCCCCACCCGGACAATTGCACTATTGCACTATTACTCCCCTCCCCTGCTCTTACTCAATACCACTGCTCTTCTGTACATACCTGTCCATACTGTTCATACTGTTCATAATGCACATATCCTATATTTTCTTTAATACTACTGCACATACTGTACATACTTGTTTATACTGTTTATACGGCATTCCATATTTATATTTATTCTGCGTCTACCTCATGTTACTGTTAATACATATATACTGCTAGACTGCATTACACATACAGCTCATATGCTGCTACACTGCTCATACTGTAACTATTTATTCTGCTATAATGCTACTGCTACTCATATACTGCTATACTGCACTGCTATATTATACTGCTTATATTATACTATATTATACTGCACTACCACTGATCATATATTGCACTACCTGTAATACTGTTCATTGCACTTTCTGCTATTTTGCACTTCTGGTTAGACGCTAACTGCATTTCGTTGTCTCTGTACTTGTACTCTGCACAATGACAATAAAGTTGAATCTAATCTAATCTAATCTAAAGCAGTTCATTTCCATCTTTTGGGATTTGTGAAAAATGTATGTGGAAATGTTGGCGTATGTTGATGAATTGAACCAGATGACCAGCAGCACAGTGACTTTCCACTCCATTATGGAGAAGCAGCGGGATGATGGCGCCATCATGTGGACAACATCATGACCTGCAACCTGCCACCTGGGTACACTGATACTGGAGCGACAGGGACGAAATTAGGCCTCCCAAACAATCTGGATAGAATAATGGGGTGACAGAAGTTTGGTGACATGAATATAGCAGGAATACAATTAGCATCATTTCAGAATAGGAAGAACGGTTGAATTTCCGAGATATTATTTATTTAGGATAGTTCTGAAGACGGAGAAAGACAACCGGACATGACGTCTATCAGTTCCACGTCAAACCAACACACCTGACTTTCACTTCCTTGACTGGGGAATGGCATTGTGGGTAGTCCGCCAGCTTGTTGTTTAGCTGATTAGCCATTTGGCTGCTTTTACTGTTGTTTCATCTTCTATTAGGAATACATCAGAGAACTTCAAACGCAATAAAAGTCTTCAAATCAAGCTGCAGCAGTTCATTTCCATCTTTTGGGATTCGTGAAAAATGTATGTGGAAATGTTGGCGTATGTTGATGAATTTAACCAGCTGGCCCGCAGCACAGTGACATTCCACTACTTAATGGAAAAATAGTGTTAGCGCCATCATGTGGACAAAATCATGACCTGCAACCTGCCACCGAGGTACACTGATACTGTAGGTACAAGGATGAAATTAAACCTTTCAAACAATCTGGATAGAATAATAGGGTGAAATAAGTTTTGTGCGGTTAGAACGGTTGAATTTCATAGATATTATTATTTATTCAGTATAGTTTTGAAGCGTCGGAGAATGACAAACGGACATGACGTCGATCAGTTTATTTCGAACCAACACACCTGACTTTAATTTCCTCGATTGGAGAATGGCATTGTGGGTAGTCCGCCATCTTGTTGTTTAAGACCTATCCAGATGAATCCGATCTACTGCAACAATCACCGAGATACGAACAGTTAGCAGATCTAGCTCTAACATTGAGTCTATGGGGAACCGAACTGTCAAAACTGAATTAAAAAAAACAATACTGAATAAATAATATCTATGAAATTCAACCGTTCTTCCTGTTCTGAAATGATGGTAATTGTATTCCTGCTATATTCATGTCACACAACGTATGTCACACTATTATTCTATCCAGATTGTTTAGGAGGTTTAATTTCTAATTATTATTATAATTTTTAATTAGCTACAGTATCAGTGTACCTCGGTGGCAGGTTGCAGGTCATGATTTTGTCCACATGATGGCGCTAACACTATTTTTCCATTAAGTAGTGGAATGTCACTGTGCTACGGGCCAGCTGGTTAAATTCATCAACACACGAATATTTCGTCATGCATTTTTCACAAATCCCCCAAAATGGAAATGAACTGCTGCACCTTAATTTGAAGTTTTTTTTATTGCGTTTGAAGTTCTCTGATGTATTCTTAATAGAAGATGAAACAACAGTAAAAGCAGCTAAATGGCTAATCAGCTAAACAACAAGCTGGCGGACTACCCACAATGCCATTCCCCAATCGAGGAAGAATGACAAACGGACATGACGTCGTTCAGTTTATTTAGAACCAACACACCTGACTTTAATTTCCTCGATTAATTTTTAATTTTAATTTCCTCAGTTAGCAGATCTAGCTCTAACATCGAGTCTATGGGGAACCGAACTGTCAAAACTGAATTAAAAAAAACAATACTGAATAAATAATATCTATGAAATTCAACCGTTCTTCCTGTTCTCAAATAATGGTAATTGTATTCCTGCTATATTCATGTCACACAACGTATGTCACACTATTATTCTATCCAGATTGTTTAGGAGGTTTAATTTCTAATTATTATTATAATTTTTAATTAGCTACAGTATCAGTGTACCTCGGTGGCAGGTTGCAGGTCATGATTTTGTCCACATGATGGCGCTAACACTATTTTTCCATTAAGTAGTGGAATGTCACTGTGCTGCGGGCCAGCTGGTTAAATTCATCAACACACGAATATTTCGTCATGCATTTTTCACAAATCCCCCAAAATGGAAATGAACTGCTGCAGCTTGATTTGAAGACTTTTATTGCGTTTGAAGTTCTCTGATGTATTCCTAATAGAAGATGAAACAACAGTAAACGGACATGACGTCGGAGAATGACAAACGGACATGACGTCGTTCAGTTTATTTAGACCCAACACACCTGACTTTAATTTCCTCGATTAATTTTTAATTTTAATTTCCTCAGTTAGCAGATCTAGCTCTAACATCGAGTCTATGGGGAACCGAACTGTTAAAAAAAAAAAAAATGATGAGAAACATGCTATCAAAATGTGTTAACTAGCTATGGATTCAGACAATCCAGATGAATCAGGTTTAATGATGAACCCATCCATTGACTGGAGGTAGTTACGGATTTAAAACAAGTAAGCAAACAAAGGTAAGCAAATGTAACAAAAGTGATCCTGTTTGAGCTAGCATAGCACAGTGTTGTATTTTGTAAGATGGAAAATTACCTGTTCACTAACTTATCTGAGTAGTCTGACAATTTTACAAAGCTATCTACAAAGTAACGCAACACATGTAATAAAATCCAACTACAAACAGAAATGCTGCATAAATTCACAAGACACTGGCTGCTCACAAATTGGTCAACATTATAGCCAGCTAAAAAACAAGAACCTAGGAACGAATGCCACTTCTTGCTGCTTTTTGAACAATTTAATTATGAACAAATAAGGTTGCAACCTAACATTTATGGAACGTAACATTTATTGATATTGAAATCAGTCACTTCAGTTCCCCCTTTTTGGCATGGAAGTAAAACAATTTTGCGTCCCAAATCTGGACCCTTTTTGCTGAAGTGTGCACCTCTGCTCTATGCAGCATGGATCCTCAAGGCTTAAAAAAGGCTTAATCCTGGTTTTACATCCATGGGTGGCAGTACACAGAAAAAGGAATGAGAAGTAGGAATAAGACCATGCATTTGCCATGATGCTAAATCAAGATGGTCATCTTAGCCGTGATAAAATGGTCCCTGCATGATCATGGCGCCATCTCGAAGTGTCTGTATTTTTTCTCTCCCATATTCAAAGCTTAATATACTCAGTAACACACAATGTTACTGGCCTGCACTTTGCTGAAACACACACTTTAACCCTTGGAGATATTCCAGAGCTTCTTTGACTCACATGTTTGCCCACAATTTTAGCAATATACTTTCTTGACATATGGTAAACTTACAGTAACTTTTAGGTCAGGTGGGATTTGAACTGTAACTTCAGAGAACATCTGCACCAAGTGACAAGGACATATGTAGTGCACCACACATGCTCTCAGGAAACATGTGTTTTTCACTCTATTTACATTTTTCAGAAATGTGAATTGAAATAAAGACAAAGCAGTGGTTTCACTGTGTTTAATTGTCCCACCGCAGTTCAATTATAACACAAAAGATTGTTAGGAAGTAGAAAATGTATGATTTTAGTTCAAGTTAGTTTCAGACCTTGAAGACTTCACTCACAGGTCTTAACCACACGGCCACTGAGGTGTCAGACATCTTCCCAAAAATGTGACAACGTGAACTCATTGTCATAACCCTCTGAGCTCCCCAGGAGGGTTTGAATGATGACACCCATCCTGCCTCCCAACCCCACCCCCACCCCCACTGCCACGCCCCTCCAGCCAGCCCTGGTTGGAGCCCAGCTGAATGTCATTGCCAATCAATCAGTCAGCCTCTGCAACGGCCTTGGAACAAGTTGTTGCCTTCACCAAACAAGTTACAGTAAGAAAGAATTGCTTTGGTTTTGTTTGATTGTGTTTTAGATTTGAGTTTACTTGAGTTGCCTCCCTTTTACCTGTCAGGTGTAGCAACATGTGAGTAGTGAGTTTCTCTGGAGTTAGATTCCTGCCTTGTCTAGAAGGTTGTGAAGAGTGGCTGTGATGTGCTGTTGAGTGATGCAGTCTGTGTCTCTGAATGTAAGGATTGTAGGTTTGAGTCTGGGCACAGTTCTGGGGTCAGTTTTCTGAAAGCTTTGGAGCTAATGCAATACTTTATCAAAAACTTTCAGGCCCACTCTCTCCTAGATCAGCAAAGTTGTTAATTGCAGCACATTTCTTGAAACAGTATTCCACTTTTGAAAACAGTTAACACGAACCCCTTAACAGTTAACAGGTTTGCTAAAACGCCACATTTCTTTTGCAAAATGCACTATAAGTCACAACTTGGCACAAAGAGCAATCCCTTTTTTCTTCCCCTTGTTCCAGTAGAGATCCATAAGAATGTGATCTCACCCCTGGAGGGCGAGGTGAAGGACCACGTCCTCCACCAGAAGCACACAGACCTGAAGGACAAGATGAGGGATCTGAACCAGGGCTTCGAGCGTCTGCGCAAAATCAGCCATGAGGGTTTCAGTGAGGACAGTGGTGAGATTTCTCCAGTCACCAATACAAGCATGATAGAACACTATGGGGTCACCTGTAGCACACCATATAGAATGAAGCAGTGTGTGTGGTAGAGTGTTCTAAGATAGAATGAAGCAGTGTGTTCTAAGATAGAACATGCTGCTTCATTCTACGTGGTATTGTGGACATTAGAACACAGACTGTTTCCTTGACGGTAGTTTTCTCCATGTCTGAAGTATAATAAAGTACATTATGTGCTAATGTTTGTTGGAGACAACCGATGTAAAGGATACCTATTGAAAATGTCTGCTGTGTGTTCCACATTTAGTTTTGCTCGTCTCCTGCAGGGTATGTTGCTGTTCAGGTTGCTAGTTAATTACCCGTCCTGTTACTTATTAATCAATAATTAGAATAAAGTTAACTGTAATTATCTAAATGACTTTCTCTTATTAAAATGATCCCTCTTTATTGGTCTGTACAGGAGCTCATTTATGAAAGTGGTTGTTGGATGCTTTGCTGAGTCCTCAACCTTCATTGGTTTTGTGCTGTTTGTCCTTGTAGGATTTAGGAAAAAAATGCTCACATCAGAAGATCATACAAGATAGTGGGTCTCTGTTCCTTCTTTTATGTTCCGTTACATTCTCTCACACACACACACACACACACACACAGGTGTCTCTTTACTCTTTACATCTTTCTTCTGTTCCTCTAAAGCCCTACAGTTATTGTTAGTTGTTTGGGAGGGTTTACAGCTCCAATGCAATACTTTATCAAAAACTTTCAGGCCCACTCTCTCCTAGATCAGCAAAGTTGTTAATTGCAGCACATTTCTTGAAAAAGTATTCCACTTTTGAAAACAGTTAACACGAACCCCTTAACAGTTAACAGGTTTGCTAAAACACCCCATTTCTTTTGCAAAATGCACTATAAGTCACAACTTGGCACAAAGAGCAATCCCTTTTTTCTTCCCCCTGTCCCTTGTTCCAGTAGAGATCCATAAGAATGTGATCTCACCCCTGGAGGGCGAGGTGAAGGACCACGTCCTCCACCAGAAGCACACAGACCTGAAGGACAAGATGAGGGATCTGAACCAGGGCTTCGAGCGTCTGCGCAAAATCAGCCATGAGGGTTTCAGTGAGGACAGTGGTGAGATTTCTCCAGTCACCAATACAAGCATGATAGAACACTATGGGGTCACCTGTAGCACACCATATAGAATGAAGCAGTGTGTGTGGTAGAGTGTTCTAAGATAGAATGAAGCAGTGTGTTCTAAGATAGAACATGCTGCTTCATTCTACGTGGTATTGTGGACATTAGAACACAGACTGTTTCCTTGACGGTAGTTTTCTCCATGTCTGAAGTATAATAAAGTACATTATGTGCTAATGTTTGTTGGAGACAACCGATGTAAAGGATACCTATTGAAAATGTCTGCTGTGTGTTCCACATTTAGTTTTGCTCGTCTCCTGCAGGGTATGTTGCTGTTCAGGTTGCTAGTTAATTACCCGTCCTGTTACTTATTAATCAATAATTAGAATAAAGTTAACTGTAATTATCTAAATGACTTTCTCTTATTAAAATGATCCCTCTTTATTGGTCTGTACAGGAGCTCATTTATGAAAGTGGTTGTTGGATGCTTTGCTGAGTCCTCAACCTTCATTGGTTTTGTGCTGTTTGTCCTTGTAGGATTTAGGAAAAAAATGCTCACATCAGAAGATCATACAAGATAGTGGGTCTCTGTTCCTTCTTTTATGTTCTGTTACATTCTCACACACACACACACAGGTGTCTCTTTACTCTTTACATCTTTCTTCTGTTCCTCTAAAGCCCTACAGTTATTGTTAGTTGTTTGGGAGGGTTTACAGTTGCAGTCTGCTCAGGAGTTAGACCTGAGGGTTATCTCCTTGATGCTGACTCATGCTGACTTTTTCCCCCACTCTGCTGTGCTTACTCCCTCCTTTTCTTTCCCTCTCTTTCTCTGCCTCTCCCACTTTCCCTGATCTATTGCTTATGTTCTCCCCCCCCCCCCACCCCCTCTCTCCCTCCTCCCTTCTTTCCCCTTCCTCTCCCCCCACCTCCCTTCTTTCCCCATCCCCCCCCCCCCCCCCCCTTCTCTCTCTCTCCTCCTTCCCTCCTCCAGAGTTCAAAGAGCCCAGGGTGATAGAGCTGTGGGAGATGGCCAGAAGAGCCAACCTGAGTGAAGATGAACTGGACTCTCAAGGTGAATTCCCACTTCTTTCTCAACTGCCGTCCAAACGCCACATGCTCTGGACTGTTACCTCTGGACTGTTTTTAACCAATGCCAAGTGAAGTAAAGATGAGTCTCAGGGTCCAAGAAAATACCACGGCCCCCAATGCAATCAATTGTTAGCATCCGTGTTCAATAACAATGTCTATAGGGGGAACAGCTTGTGGGGCGTGTGTTATGGAAAATACATTCATAGAACTATTTTCAGGTTATACACTTTCATATGACTGATAAACTTGTGTAACTTCTGTGATTACATTTTCTCTTGCCACACCTCTAAGGTTCTATAGCCATTGTTCTGGGAAGCACTGTATGATTTACCATATGAACAGCGGTGATCTCTGAGGGAGTGGTCAGAGAGAGTAATAATAGGGGGACAGGCGCATCCTGCCGACAGGTGTGAAATGTTGAACAGCGATTAAGCAGTAAGAAAGCGCTGATTGATCAGTAAGAGAGTCTCACCATTGTTCATTCTCTCCCGCCCTTTCTCACGTAAGCACAGGCCCATCAGCCGATAGCCTTGGCGGCGCCTGTATTATGTTTAAACTGTATAAAAGACGAACCTGATCATTGTCTCTTTAGACTTGTGCTGAACGGACCCCCGGTTCTACGCTGGGCTGCTGTTACGCTCTTGTCTCTTGTTTGCAAGCAATAAATACCGGACTCAGATATTGTGGCTACTCGGGACTTGTTTCTTGATTCTTACCTCCGAAGAGCTAAAGTACAGAGTGGTAAATCCTAGACTTCCACCACACGTGTCAGTTTTAACGCCTCCAATACAGCAGAAACATCAAGTGAACCTGCAGTGCAGAGACTAAGCTTAAATCTTTTGCCATGAAGCCTTGTGCCTTGTTTACTCAAAGTGTAACATGGTGTATCTCATCCTCTTCTCCGTGTGTGTGTGTGTGTGTGTGTGTGTGTGTGCGTGTGTGTGTGTGTGCGTGTGTGTGTCTGTGTGTGTGTGTGCAGAGAAGACCAGAGAAGACCAGAGAGATGGGCTACAAGGTAGGAGGTATGGGGGGATAGAATGTAGGAAATGCATGAAATAATTCTGACGGTCACACAGACGTGTGTTTATGCTCACCCACAGCATTCATCGTAGACATCTCTGTCCACATCAGAGAAGGAATACTAATGTAAAACTCTGTCCTTGTAGAGAAAGCACTGGCAATTTTTTACCCTTCATTGTATCATGTGGCAGCACATGTGACAGCATGAGGAGCGCCATGTAGTCAACTAGGGTGGGACTTCCTTGGAGCTTGGAAGGCATCAGCCAATTGGATCAACACATGGTCTTCTTCAATAGGATTCTCAATTGTAAATGGCTTTAAGGTGTATGATGCCATGACTACTGGTGCCAGTTAGTGACTGACCTGAGACAATCACCCACGTTTGGAGCTGTCAATCACCCACGTTTGATCACAAAAGATAAAGTAAGTTGACTCCATGGCGCTCTGAATATAAGCACCGTTCATTTAGGGGAGTGTGCCCTCTAGTGTTTATAGATGGATGTTGTACACACACTTCCCCTCCACGTTCCTCTTTTGGAGACCGCTTTTAGTCTCGTAAACTAAAGGAATCAATGTTTTTTCTCCAGTGCCATGCTGTTCAAAAATCCTGGGGGAGAGCCCTGAATCCAGTTGAATCTGATCTCAGGGGTTATTCAACCTCCACCCTCAATTTTGGATTCAACTCCATTTAACAAGAGTCAGAACATAACTTGATAGAAAAGGTTTTTGATTCTCATCCACTGTGACTATTCTCTTCTCCATCATATATGTTACTGCAGTTGTTAGAGTTTAACGCTTCTGATTTTGAAAACGGATCCAATGCACACTTAACTCCTAAGGGATTATATATGTTTGTTTTCTCTATCAGCCTCCTGACCAAACAGAACAGACACACACAGACACACGTAAGTCAAGCTGGTACTGTTGTATTGTAGCTACTCCTATGTAAAGTTAGTAAACTAGACTGTAACAAATAGCCATTTGGCTGCTTTTACTGTTGTTTCATTTTGTATTGGGAATACATCAGAGAACTTCAAACGCAATAAAAATCTTCAAATCAAGGTGTAACACTACACCTACCTGACAACCTACTACCCCTGCAACCCCCACCCCCCCCCCCCCCCCCACCCGGACAATTGCACTATTGCACTATTACTCCCCTCCCCTGCTCTTACTCAATACCACTGCTCTTCTGTACATACCTGTCCATACTGTTCATACTGTTCATAATGCACATATCCTATATTTTCTTTAATACTACTGCACATACTGTACATACTTGTTTATACTGTTTATACGGCATTCCATATTTATATTTATTCTGCGTCTACCTCATGTTACTGTTAATACATATATACTGCTAGACTGCATTACACATACAGCTCATATGCTGCTACACTGCTCATACTGTAACTATTTATTCTGCTATAATGCTACTGCTACTCATATACTGCTATACTGCACTGCTATATTATACTGCTTATATTATACTATATTATACTGCACTACCACTGATCATATATTGCACTACCTGTAATACTGTTCATTGCACTTTCTGCTATTTTGCACTTCTGGTTAGACGCTAACTGCATTTCGTTGTCTCTGTACTTGTACTCTGCACAATGACAATAAAGTTGAATCTAATCTAATCTAATCTAAAGCAGTTCATTTCCATCTTTTGGGATTTGTGAA
This sequence comes from Argentina silus, assembly GCF_951799395.1. NCBI lineage: Eukaryota > Metazoa > Chordata > Actinopteri > Argentiniformes > Argentinidae > Argentina > Argentina silus. The sequence continues at coordinate 158,357 of NC_139675.1, forward strand.
AAATGTATGTGGAAATGTTGGCGTATGTTGATGAATTGAACCAGATGACCAGCAGCACAGTGACTTTCCACTCCATTATGGAGAAGCAGCGGGATGATGGCGCCATCATGTGGACAACATCATGACCTGCAACCTGCCACCTGGGTACACTGATACTGGAGCGACAGGGACGAAATTAGGCCTCCCAAACAATCTGGATAGAATAATGGGGTGACAGAAGTTTGGTGACATGAATATAGCAGGAATACAATTAGCATCATTTCAGAATAGGAAGAACGGTTGAATTTCCGAGATATTATTTATTTAGGATAGTTCTGAAGACGGAGAAAGACAACCGGACATGACGTCTATCAGTTCCACGTCAAACCAACACACCTGACTTTCACTTCCTTGACTGGGGAATGGCATTGTGGGTAGTCCGCCAGCTTGTTGTTTAGCTGATTAGCCATTTGGCTGCTTTTACTGTTGTTTCATCTTCTATTAGGAATACATCAGAGAACTTCAAACGCAATAAAAGTCTTCAAATCAAGCTGCAGCAGTTCATTTCCATCTTTTGGGATTCGTGAAAAATGTATGTGGAAATGTTGGCGTATGTTGATGAATTTAACCAGCTGGCCCGCAGCACAGTGACATTCCACTACTTAATGGAAAAATAGTGTTAGCGCCATCATGTGGACAAAATCATGACCTGCAACCTGCCACCGAGGTACACTGATACTGTAGGTACAAGGATGAAATTAAACCTTTCAAACAATCTGGATAGAATAATAGGGTGAAATAAGTTTTGTGCGGTTAGAACGGTTGAATTTCATAGATATTATTATTTATTCAGTATAGTTTTGAAGCGTCGGCGAATGACAAACGGACATGACGTCGATCAGTTTATTTCGAACCAACACACCTGACTTTAATTTCCTCGATTGGAGAATGGCATTGTGGGTAGTCCGCCATCTTGTTGTTTAAGACCTATCCAGATGAATCCGATCTACTGCAACAATCACCGAGATACGAACAGTTAGCAGATCTAGCTCTAACATTGAGTCTATGGGGAACCGAACTGTCAAAACTGAATTAAAAAAAACAATACTGAATAAATAATATCTATGAAATTCAACCGTTCTTCCTGTTCTGAAATGATGGTAATTGTATTCCTGCTATATTCATGTCACACAACGTATGTCACACTATTATTCTATCCAGATTGTTTAGGAGGTTTAATTTCTAATTATTATTATAATTTTTAATTAGCTACAGTATCAGTGTACCTCGGTGGCAGGTTGCAGGTCATGATTTTGTCCACATGATGGCGCTAACACTATTTTTCCATTAAGTAGTGGAATGTCACTGTGCTGCGGGCCAGCTGGTTAAATTCATCAACACACGAATATTTCGTCATGCATTTTTCACAAATCCCCCAAAATGGAAATGAACTGCTGCACCTTAATTTGAAGTTTTTTATTGCGTTTGAAGTTCTCTGATGTATTCTTAATAGAAGATGAAACAACAGTAAAAGCAGCTAAATGGCTAATCAGCTAAACAACAAGCTGGCGGACTACCCACAATGCCATTCCCCAATCGAGGAAGAATGACAAACGGACATGACGTCGTTCAGTTTATTTAGAACCAACACACCTGACTTTAATTTCCTCGATTAATTTTTAATTTTAATTTCCTCAGTTAGCAGATCTAGCTCTAACATCGAGTCTATGGGGAACCGAACTGTCAAAACTGAATTAAAAAAAACAATACTGAATAAATAATATCTATGAAATTCAACCGTTCTTCCTGTTCTCAAATAATGGTAATTGTATTCCTGCTATATTCATGTCACACAACGTATGTCACACTATTATTCTATCCAGATTGTTTAGGAGGTTTAATTTCTAATTATTATTATAATTTTTAATTAGCTACAGTATCAGTGTACCTCGGTGGCAGGTTGCAGGTCATGATTTTGTCCACATGATGGCGCTAACACTATTTTTCCATTAAGTAGTGGAATGTCACTGTGCTACGGGCCAGCTGGTTAAATTCATCAACACACGAATATTTCGTCATGCATTTTTCACAAATCCCCCAAAATGGAAATGAACTGCTGCACCTTAATTTGAAGTTTTTTTATTGCGTTTGAAGTTCTCTGATGTATTCTTAATAGAAGATGAAACAACAGTAAAAGCAGCTAAATGGCTAATCAGCTAAACAACAAGCTGGCGGACTACCCACAATGCCATTCCCCAATCGAGGAAGAATGACAAACGGACATGACGTCGTTCAGTTTATTTAGAACCAACACACCTGACTTTAATTTCCTCGATTAATTTTTAATTTTAATTTCCTCAGTTAGCAGATCTAGCTCTAACATCGAGTCTATGGGGAACCGAACTGTCAAAACTGAATTAAAAAAAACAATACTGAATAAATAATATCTATGAAATTCAACCGTTCTTCCTGTTCTCAAATAATGGTAATTGTATTCCTGCTATATTCATGTCACACAACGTATGTCACACTATTATTCTATCCAGATTGTTTAGGAGGTTTAATTTCTAATTATTATTATAATTTTTAATTAGCTACAGTATCAGTGTACCTCGGTGGCAGGTTGCAGGTCATGATTTTGTCCACATGATGGCGCTAACACTATTTTTCCATTAAGTAGTGGAATGTCACTGTGCTACGGGCCAGCTGGTTAAATTCATCAACACACGAATATTTCGTCATGCATTTTTCACAAATCCCCCAAAATGGAAATGAACTGCTGCACCTTAATTTGAAGTTTTTTTATTGCGTTTGAAGTTCTCTGATGTATTCTTAATAGAAGATGAAACAACAGTAAAAGCAGCTAAATGGCTAATCAGCTAAACAACAAGCTGGCGGACTACCCACAATGCCATTCCCCAATCGAGGAAGAATGACAAACGGACATGACGTCGATCAGTTTATTTAGAACCAACACACCTGACTTTAATTTCCTCGATTAATTTTTAATTTTAATTTCCTCAGTTAGCAGATCTAGCTCTAACATCGAGTCTATGGGGAACCGAACTGTCAAAACTGAATTAAAAAAAACAATACTGAATAAATAATATCTATGAAATTCAACCGTTCTTCCTGTTCTCAAATAATGGTAATTGTATTCCTGCTATATTCATGTCACACAACGTATGTCACACTATTATTCTATCCAGATTGTTTAGGAGGTTTAATTTCTAATTATTATTATAATTTTTAATTAGCTACAGTATCAGTGTACCTCGGTGGCAGGTTGCAGGTCATGATTTTGTCCACATGATGGCGCTAACACTATTTTTCCATTAAGTAGTGGAATGTCACTGTGCTACGGGCCAGCTGGTTAAATTCATCAACACACACGAATATTTCGTCATGCATTTTTCACAAATCCCCCAAAATGGAAATGAACTGCTGCACCTTGATTTGAAGACTTTTATTGCGTTTGAAGTTCTCTGATGTATTCTTAATAGAAGATGAAACAACAGTAAAAGCAGCCAAATGGCTAAACAGCTGGCCAAACTAAAACTTCTGGCCAAACTAAAACTTCTGCCCAAACTGGTCTTCCCTGTTTGTCAGATCATTTTCATACACATTTCCCATTCAGTATTAAACTGCATTGAAGAAGCATTTGTTACAGTCTAGTTTACTAACTTTACACAGGAGGAGCTACAATACAACAGTTCCAGCTTGATTTACTAGTGTGTGTGTGTGTGTTTGTGTGAGAGAGATTGTGTGTGTGTGTGTGTGTGTGCGAGAGAGATTGTCTGTGTGTATGTTTGTGTGTGTGTGTGTGTGTGTGTGTGTGTGTGTGTGTGTGTGTATGTGTATGTGTATGTGTATGTCTATGTCTGTTTTGACCTCAATGTCAAAGGTACAAAAAGAAGCTTGCCAAATGTGAAAGCACTGGTGGCTCTGTGCAAAGAACTCTGCCTCATCTGTAAGAGGTCACCGGTTCAAGGCTTGTTTTGGGACTTTCTTTTCAACATGTTACAGCAAACCTCAATGTCAAAGTTACGAAAAGAAGCTTGCCAAATAAGAAAGCAATTGTGCCTCTGTGCAAAGTACTCAAAATATTTTTCAGCAAACATGATGTCAAAAAAGCATGCCGAATGGCTATCTAGATAAGTGGTTTACCATGTCGGAATAAAGTTGTTTGAACCATCACTTGTTTCGTATTGTTCCACCGCGACAGATGAGGCAGAGTTCTTTATGCAGAGCCACCACTGCTTTCACATCTGGCAAGCTTCTTTTCGTAACTTTGACATTGAGGTTTGCTGTAACATGTTGAAAAGAAAGTCCCAAAACAATGCCAGGATTTCCCTTTGCCACAGTGGCACTGCGCCTATCGTTAGACTGACAGTATAAAAGGACTGGGACACACCCCCAGCAGATCATTTGCTGATGGACTTCTTGCTGAAAGCATGTGCATTTTAGCTCTAACAAAGGTTTTTTTGTCAAGGCTAAGACAGCCATCTTGGTTTATCATCATGGCATAGAGAGGGAGGAGGGGTCATACCACCACAGCCTCTTCCATTCTTGATCTGATCCATCTAGATTGACTTAAGGAAATCAACACGAGTGGGAGGAGGGGTCCCATAGAAATACATTCCTAACCCTAACAGTCCCATAGAAATACATTCCGAACCCTAACAGTCACATAGAAATACATTCCTAACCCTAATAGTCTCAAATAAATATATTCCTAACCCTAACAGTCCCTAGAAATACATTCCTGCCCCCCCCAGCCCTCCACACTGCCCCCCCAGCCCTCCACCCTGCCCCCCCAGCCCTCCACACTGCCCCCCCCCAGCCCTCCACACTGCCCCCCCCCAGCCCTCCACACTGCCCCCCCCAGCCCTCCACCCTGCCCCCCCAGCCCTCCACACTGTCCCCCCCCCAGCCCTCCACACTGCCCCCCCCCAGCCCTCCACACTGCCCCCCCCAGCCCTCCACCCTGCCCCCCCAGCCCTCCACCCTGCCCCCCCAGCCCTCCACACTGCCCCCCCCCCAGCCCTCCACACTGCCCCCCCCAGCCCTCCACACTGCCCCCCCCAGCCCTCCACCCTGCCCCCCCAGCCCTCCACACTGCCCCCCCCAGCCCTCCACCCTGCCCCCCCAGCCCTCCACACTGCCCCCCCCCAGCCCTCCACACTGCCCCCCCCCAGCCCTCCACACTGCCCCCCCCAGCCCTCCACCCTGCCCCCCCAGCCCTCCACACTGCCCCCCCCCCAGCCCTCCACACTGCCCCCCCAGCCCTCCACACTGCCCCCCCCAGCCCTCCACCCTGCCCCCCCAGCCCTCCACCCTGCCCCCCCAGCCCTCCACACTGCCCCCCCCCCCAGCCCTCCACACTGCCCCCCCCCCCCCCCCGCCCTCCACATTGCCCCCCCCCCCACACTGCCCCCCCCTCCACACCTCCCCTCCTCCTTCCTCCATTCACTTCCTACTCAAAATGCATTGGAGGATTTCGGTTTCTCCCCTCTGATATTCTCCTCCAATGCTTTTTGAGAAGGAAGCGAGGGGAGGACGGAGGCGAGGAGGCAAGGAGGCGAGGAGGCGAGGAGGCGAGGAGGTCCAGCAGTCAGAAAGGTTTGGCTGCTCCTGGGGTCAGGCTGTGATGGGACGACTGAGTGACAGAAGTGAGGAGTTCATGGTCAGAGTGGAACCTCCAGAAGACCATGGGACTCTAACCTGCAGACGACCAACATTAATGTCTCTACATGCCCCGTTGACACCATTGTGAAGGTAGGTCACAGAGAGGATCTGATCTGTGAGCTGAAACATTGCTTCATGCATTTCTTGTAGAGCTGGGGTTCGGGTTCGGGTTAAGCTGTTACTTACAGGGTTAGGGTTAGGGTTAAGCTGTTACTTACAGGGTTAGGGTTCAGTTTAGGGTTCAGTTTAGGGTTCAGTTTAGGGTTCGGGTTAAGCTGTTATTCACAGGGTTAGGGTTAGGGTTAGGGTTTGGGTTAAGCTGTTACTTACAGGGTTAGGGTTTGGGTTAAGTTGTTACTTACAGGGTTAGGGTTAGGGTTAAGTTGTTACTTACAGGGTTAGGGTTAGGGTTAGGGTTCGGGTTAAGCTGTTATTCACAGGGTTAGGGTTCAGTTTAGGGTTTGGGTTAAGCTGTTACTTACAGGGTTAGGGTTAGGGTTAGGGTTCAGTTTAGGGTTCAGTTTAGGGTTCGGGTTAAGCTGTTATTCACAGGGTTAGGGTTAGGGTTCGGGTTAAGTTGTTACTTACAGGGTTAGGGTTAGGGTTAGGGTTAGGGTTTGGGTTAAGCTGTTACTTACAGGGTTAGGGTTCGGGTTAAGTTGTTACTTACAGGGTTAGGGTTTGGGTTAAGCTGTTACTTACAGGGTTAGGGTTTGGGTTAAGTTGTTACTTACAGGGTTAGGGTTAGGGTTAGGGTTAGGGTTCGGGTTAAGCTGTTATTCACAGGGTTAGGGTTCAGTTTAGGGTTTGGGTTAAGCTGTTACTTACAGGGTTAGGGTTAGGGTTAAGCTGTTACTTACAGGGTTAGGGTTAGGGTTTGGGTTAAGCTGTTATTCACAGGGTTAGGGTTCAGTTTAGGGTTAAGCTGTTACTTACAGGGTTAGGGTTAGGGTTAGGGTTAAGCTTTTACTTACAGGGTTAGGGTTAAGAAAGGTTAGGGTTAGGGTTAGCCCTAAACCCATTAGAGAGGTTAGGGTTAGAGTTAGCCCTACTGCAATCAGTTAATTAGTCAGGCATTCTACATTCAAAGGATCAGGTGACTGAAGGTAAGTTGATCCTGTGGTTTAGATGTTAAGGTGACATCATAACATGTATTTACAAGTGAAGGAATGTAATCAGTCTTTCTGAAAATCATCAATGAAAATAGATGTGATTTCTCTGGGCTCTGGTCACCTACAGCAACATGTAGAGAAGACTGAGTGGGTTAGGGTTAGGGTGAGTGGGTTAGGGTGGGTTAGGGTGAGTGGGTTAGGGTGGGTTAGGGTGAGTGGGTTCGGGTTAGGGTGGGTTAGGGTGGGTTAGGGTGGGTTAGGGTGAGTGGGTTGGGGTGGGTTAGGGTGAGGGTGGGATAGGGTGAGTGGGTTAGGGTGAGTGGGTTGGGGTTAGGGTGGGTTAGGGTGGGTTAGGGTGGGTGAGGGTGAGTGGGTTGGGGTGGGTTAGGGTGAGGGTGGGTTAGGATGGTTTAGGGTTAGGGTTAGGTGGGATAGGGTGAGTGGGTTAGGGTGGGTTAGGGTGAGTGGGTTGGGGTGGGTTAGGGTGAGGGTGGGATAGGGTGAGTGGGTTGGAGTGGGTTAGGGTGAGTGGGTTAGGGTTAGGATGGTCTAGGGTTAGGGTTAGGTGGGATAGGGTGAGTGGTGTCTGCCTTGGGTCTCATTGGGGTCTAATTGAGCTTTAAAACCCTGGAAAAGACTGATCCCCAAACATGACCTCCTTCTGGGGGTCACACACACACACACACACACACACACAGATACGCACACACGTACACACTTGTACACATACACACACGGACACAGACACATGACCACACACACACTTCCACACACACTTGAGGTCATGGCACATACAGTGTCTGCTGATTCCTCTCCACGGGTCCATGAGTACTGCCTTCTTAGGAGAGAGTCACCCAGTCTGGTGGATCTGGCTGAAGAGAAGAAACCATGTGTGTGTGCGTGTGTGTGCGCGTGTGCGCGTGCGCGTGCGTGTGTGTGTACTACAGTTAGTTAGTGTTTTAAAGCTGCCTGCAGTGAGGAGGGAGCTGGCACAGACCATGGCATTAGGAGCAGTTGCACCTAATATGGTTTTAAATGTGAATGTGCTGCAGGAAGCTCTTTTATCCATCATCCAGGTTCCTCTTGACACTGTGGAGAACAAATTCTGTTAGTGTTGTTTTTACACACACGTACACACACACACACACAATATGTCACTGTTTATCTTGGCAAACAATTCTGTCAATATGTCCAAAACGTCATGTTTGAGAAGCGTTTAGATGAGTTAGGACCTGTATATCTACAGACATGGCCAAACATATTGGCACCCCTGCACTTGTTTCAGATAATGCACCACTTCTCCCAGAAAATTGTTGCAATTCCAAATGCTTTATTTATTTTGTTTGCATTAGAAAAATACAAAAAAGCCAAATCTGATACCATTAAAGATAGAAATCCAAAAATGGACTGGACAAAATGATTGGCACCTTTTCAAAACGAGGTCTATGTTAGTGTTAGTGTTAGTGTATGTATCTGTTAGTGTTAGTGTTAGTGTATGTATCTGTGTTAGTGTATGTATCTGTGTTAGTGTTAGTGTTAGTGTATGTATCTGTGTTAGTGTATGTATCTGTGTTAGTGTATGTATCTGTGTTAGTGTATGTATCTGTGTTAGTGTTAGTGTTAGTGTATGTATCTGTGTTAGTGTTAGTGTATGTATCTGTGTTAGTGTATGTATCTGTGTTAGTGTTAGTGTATGTATCTGTGTTAGTGTTAGTGTTAGTGTATGTATCTGTGTTAGTGTTAGTGTTAGTGTTAGTGTTAGTGTTAGTGTTAGTGTTAGTGTATGTATCTGTGTTAGTGTATGTATCTGTGTTAGTGTTAGTGTTAGTGTTAGTGTTAGTGTATGTATCTGTGTTAGTGTTAGTGTTAGTGTATGTATCTGTGTTAGTGTTAGTGTTAGTGTATGTATCTGTGTTAGTGTATGTATCTGTGTTAGTGTTAGTGTTAGTGTATGTATCTGTGTTAGTGTATGTATCTGTGTTAGTGTTAGTGTTCGTGTATGTATCTGTGTTAGTGTTAGTGTTGGGGAAGTACTTGACAGCAATATTAATGTCAGTCTGACATCTGTCTTCTTAAAGACTTTCCCCCGTCTGTGTGTGGATGAAGGTCAGATGAAGCTTTAAGCCCCAGGGGCAGAGGGGCCCTAGTGGTGGGCTCACGTTTTCAACACCAAGGGGTCCGGGGGGCCTCACACTGTAAGCACTGAGGGTCTGTTAGCTCATGCTATCAGCACCCAGGGGCCTAGTGGTCAGCTTGCGCTGTGCACACTGAGGGCCCTGGCATTCAACTTCAACCTCAGAAGTTTTGGGCCTCGCAGCATTCACGGCCTGAGGCTTGGAGGCCTCCTGGCAGTCCAAGACCCCGGGGCACTGGTCCATAATCCAGCCTTGATTGTAGTCCTTCAGAGACAGACAGACAAACACCATAGAAAAGAAAGTGGGACTCACTGTTGACGTTAACAATGAATCAAACACAACTCAGATGTAGTACTTAAATGGAAATGCCAACTCTCTGGTGCTCCGATGAGATGTTGGAACCACCCAGCGTCTGTTTAGGGACTAATGTAGCAGGAAAACAGACCTGCTGGACCAAGATGCTGCTACATACCATTCCATCTAGAGGTGGCTGTGCTGCATTCTGGGAGATGACATCACCATAATCAAGCACTGGCGTGAAGGTTGAATCTACTTCCTGCTGTTCAGGGAAAGGCATTCCTAGAAAAGATGCCCACCTTAAATCTTGGCTTTTTAACAAGCTGCTCTGTGTGTTTTCTGAACGTCAAGTCTTTGTCAAACCAAATGCCCAGGTATCAGCAGGACACGTTCAATGTACATATGTACACCACATATGTACACCACCAACAGTACATATGCATAAATCAGATACATTTTTCTGTGATTTGGTAAATAACATATATTTTGTCTTCCCAGCATTAAGCACCAACCTCAGCCCAACAAATACTCCCTGCAGGACAGTGAATGCAGACTGGGGGCAACAGCATAAACAACAGTGTCATCAGCATATAGATGCAGGTTACAATTATTTACAGATAATCCAATATTGTTGATCTAAATAGTAAAAAGAACTGGACCAATAATTGATCCTTGTGGAACACCCTTTGTTATGTCCAAAAAACCTGATTTAACACCATCAGTTAAGACACATTGTGTTCTGTCTGTTAAATAATTTTCAGTAGTGTTTTATTATTTCTCTGTCCTCCCTCCCTCCCTCCCTTCCTTCCTCCCTCCCATAAAGACTGTAATATCCTGGAGCGTTAGAAATGGAGCCCCAAGCAGAGGAGGACCTGAAGGAAACCACCCCGCTGGAGGCGTTGTCAGAAGAGCTTTACACCTCTGCCTCCCCCTCCCCCTCCTCCTCCCTCCCTCTGCTGACTCCCTCCTTCCCTTCCTCCAGTGGGGGTGTTGAACATCTAGGGAAGAAGGGGGGGATGGTTGGATCTGAGGGGGAGGAGGGAGAGGAGGAGGGGGAGGAGGTGGGGGAGGAGGAGGAGGATGAGGAGGGGGAGGGGGGGGATGAGGAGGAGGGAGGACGTCTCAGTGAATCACCTCTTGCTCTTGTGTCCTGTGGAATGTCCAAGGGGAGTGGGGGGGGGGGGGTGGAGGGAGGGGCAGCCAGACTCCAGGGACTCTGAGACACTGGTCTCAGCCAGCAGACAGAGGGACCAGGATCGAGGAGTCTACAGGGTCAGACACACACGTAAGTAACCTGCCTAACCCTAACCCAGACTAACCCTAACCCAGACTAACTCTAACCCAGACTAACCCTCACCCAGACTAACTCCAACCTAGACTAACCCTAACCCAGATGAACCCTAATCAGACTAACCCTAACCCAGACTAATTGTAACCCTAACCCAGACTAACCCTAACGCAGACGAACCCTAACCCAGACGAACGCTAACCCATACTAACCCTTACTCTTCCTCTATTCTTCACTCTGAACCCTAACACCAATGGAAGACTAACTGTTTGTCTCTGATGTCAGTTATGTGTAGGAATGTGTTGTTTCAAATGCTGTCTTTTCACAACACAATCAACATGGAGTCCTTCCTCTTCCATGTTCCGTAGTTGTGATAAACAGAGTGAATGTTCGACAACAGGTTAGTAATGTCATTCTGGGGCTGCAGGGCAAGATGCAGGGAGAAGGGGCAGACAGGCAGGAAAGCAGACAGACAGACAGACAGGCAGGCAGGCAGGCAGACAGGCAGGCAGGCAGACAGAGAGCCTGTTCTGGAGGGTTAGGGTTAGGGCAGACAGACTGGAGGGTTGAGTCATCATGATGTCAGAACTGTGTTTGATAGAAAGCAGCATGTGTGGCCCTGTAGCCCGACACCAGCCCCCCCTGCTCCTCATTGGCCTATAGCTAGACACCAGCCCCCCCTGCTCCTCCCTGACCCTAGCTGTAAGTAAGACCATAGTGTTTAATGTTGAGAAGCTAAAAATAAACAGATCCAGTTGCAGAAAGAGCAGGTAGAGTTTGCTGCAGCCTCCGGGGGGCTAGTACATTGGACTAAAGCACTCTAGTACAAGGCAGAACACTCTAACTCTATACTAGGACACCATTAATGAGTGACTCTCTGTAGTTAGGGTTAGGGTTAGGTTACATACTACATCTGGTAGTTACTCTCCTAAAGGCCTGTGTAAAACACAATGTAGCAATAATACTAATCTAATACTTTATTAAATAATCAACCACTTCTAATATGTCCTGGAAGGTCTCTGAAAAGCTGCACTGTCTATTTCTGAATTCAAAATGTTCTTCTCTCATCCCCCCTAACCCTATCCCCCCCCCCCCCCCCCCCCCCCAGGGCTCAGCCATAGAGGGAGCCAATCGGAGGCCGAGGTGAGAGAGGCCAAGTCTAAATGTAGGCGTGTCTCCCTGCTGCTGACAGAGCCTCCGGACCCCCAGAGCAGAGGAGCGCTGATGTTCAGGAGGAGACGCCACAGAGTCAAGAAATACACCCTGGTGAGCTACGGAACAGGACAGAACCAGAACCAGCCACACCTAGTACCAAACCAGACGCAGCCAGCCATAGAAACCAGACAGACACCGCTGGTACCGGACCAGAACTACCAGGTACAGCAGAACTACCTGGTACCAGACCAGAACTACCTAGTACCAGACCAGAACTACCTGGTACCAGACCAGAACTATCAGACCAGTGATTCTGACCTTGAGGAGGACGACCAGGTGAGCTGGGGCTGGGACGCAGCCAGGATAGACAGAGAGATGGAGAGACTTCCAGAGACGAGAGGAAAGGAAGAGATGGAGAGACTTCCAGAGACGAGAGGAAAGGGAGTGATGATGTTCGCCCAGCGACGCCAACGGATGGAGGAGATTACACTGGAGCAGGAGGAGCGGAGACATCACAGTTTACCTGCGGCAGGAAGCAGCTATGACATCATGGCAGGAACCAGCTATGACATCATGGAGGAACATGCTGATCACCATGGACATTGTTACCAAGACAACAAGCAACATTACTATGACAACAACCACCAGTACCAAGACAACAGAGAGTCTGATTCCATCAACCACCAGCCCAGCCCTGCTCACAGCCCAGCCCCCAGGGCTCTGGTGCCCAACAGGACGGCTCAGCCTTTCCTAGGGTTCCAGAGCAGAGCTGCTCCCAGGAGAATCATCAGCCCAGGGTTAGGATCAGGGTCAGGTTTAGGGTCAGGAACAGGATTGGGGTCTAAGAAGCATGACCTCAGGTTCAAGGTTCCAGTTCCGGTGATTAACGTCAGTCCCCAGGTCTGGTCTCCAACCGGCGACATCATCGCCTCTCGTGATGAGCGCATCTCTGTCCCGGCCATCAAGAGGGGCGTGCTGCCAGACAGGAGGAGAGGCGGGGGGGGGAGACCCAGCGAGCAACAGCCCCCCCCCAGCCCCTCCCACCCCCCCCCCACCTCAGAGGAGGACTTCTTCAGCCTGGGAGCCGAGGCCTGCAACTTCATGCAGCCACGAGCCGTCAAACATAAGAACCCTCCACCTGTCGCCCCCAAGCCCAGAATCAGGAACCCAGGCCAGGGCAGCCTCCATCCAACCACCAGCAGCCCTCTCCCTGAAGCTCACCCCACCCAGGGTACCAGGAGCAGCAGGAGCACCCAGCCCCCTGTGAGTATCCAGGCTCCTCACCCCACCTCCCTCCCCACCTCCCTCCCTACTGCTGCAGGGGGCCTGGCAGCTGAGGATCACCCCCTCAGAGGGAGAGGGGTGGAGCTGTTTGCCCAGAGGCAGACCCGTATGGAGAGGTTTGTAGTGGACGCAGACACGGTTCAGGCCAACCAAGTCAAGTCCCCCTCCCCCCCCCCCTCCCCCCCCACCTCCTCCCTCCCCAGTACCTGGAGGTATTCCCCCAATGTGCGGGCCCCCCCTCCCCTCTCCTACAACCCCCTTCTAACCCCCTTCTACCCCCCCGCCGCCGCTAAGCAGCCTCCCTCAATGAGCCCTAAGACTCCCCCCCCTCGCTCCCCCTCCAGACATCTCACCTCCCTGGACCTGATGAAGCAACGACCCAACCATCTGGACTCCTCCCTCTTCTCCTACACAGTTGGTGCTGAAGCAGGTTCTGCCCCCACCACCACCCCAGCCTCCTCTTCTCAGTGGACTCACAACCACCCCCCAGGTAGACACCCCAGGCCCCTAGCCTCCTTTAACCCCCCCACAGGTAGACACCCCAGGCCCCTAGCCCCCGTTAAGTCCCCTGGAGCGGTGAGTGTCTCCTCCTCCTACCAACCATCACTACCAACTAGCTCCTCCCACCAACCATCATTACCTACTAGCTCTTCCCACCAACCATCACTACCAACTAGCTCCTCCCACCAACCACCACTACCTACTAGCTCCTCCCACCAGCCATCACTACCAACTAGCTCCTCCCACCAACCACCACTACCTACTAGCTCCTCCCACCAGCCATCACTACCAACTAGCTCCTTCCACCAGTCTAGCCCCTCCCCCTTCCCTCGAGGTCATATGGCTCCTCGTCCAAAGTTCTCCGCCAGGAAGCCGGCAGGAAACACCAAACAGTGGAGGCGGGTTGTCCTTCAGTATTAGTAACAAGCCATGATGTATCTGTGGTAACATGTACCTATGGTAACAAGCCATGATGTATCCATGGCAACATGTATCTATGGTAACAAGCCGTGATGTACACACAGCTCCAGTCTCCAATGATTCCACTCTGGGGGATCGTTTCTGCAGACCAAAGAATAGGATCTGTGTGGTGGTGTTATCTAGCTATACTGACAGGTAAATACAGAAGGATGAACACCACATCAGGAGGCAGAAACCGCCCAACTTGCAACCCGAACATTGCTGGTTTGAATCATGCTGGGGACATTTATTTACTTTTTATTGTGCTAATTCTAGCTAATTGTTGTTGATTATGCTAATATTTGCTAATGCCTTCCCCAGACAACTTCCCATAACCACTCAGTTAATGCCTAATACTGCCTAACCGCCACGCAGGTTGGAATTCACATATCTCTTACACAACCTATGTTTAGTTTTTGACGTATCTTATGCCCAAACAGGTGGTCAAATGCTGCTTTCGCAGATAATACGATCCCCCAGACCGTATTTTCTTGGTCTGCAGAAACGATCCCCCAAAACGTATTCCGTTGGAGACTATGTTGTGCATACATGTATCTATGGTAACAGGCCATGATGTATACATGTATCTATGGTAACAGGCCATGATGTATACATGTATCTATGGTAACGGGCCATGATGTATACATGTATCTATGGTAACGGGCCATGATGTATACATGTCTCTATGGTAACGGGCCACGGAGAAGCAGCTATGTGTGTTCAGTCATTTTTTGCTGAGGTTGTTTTTGGTCCCACTGTCTGCATCCGACACCGTCCCAGCCAGCTGTTCCCTCAGCCAGCTGTTCCCTCAGCCAGCTGTTCCCTCAGCCAGCTGTTCCCCCCCATTATTTTAGATTAGAACTGGTTCGCTTGAGTTAGATGTTTGATAGAAATATGAATAGGATCATTATGGACTGATGTTACAACAGAGGACTCTGCTCATAGATATATCTATATAATATCTAGAATAGATGTATCTATATAATATCTATATAATATCTAGAATATCTATATCTGTGTATATAATAGAGGGTTGGAGGTTTGTTTTAATCTTTGTTGTTATTGTGTTGTTGACGATGTGGAGTTTAGTATTTTGATGATGAATTGTGGCCAGTCAACCAGCTGTTGTTCTTACTGGAACAGTAGGAGCTGCTGAGGTTGAAAACAACTGTTAGACAGACAGCTGCCTCTGGCCTCTCTGCCTTTATCCTGTCTGTCTGTCTGTCTGTCTGTCTGTCTGTCTGTCTGTCTGTCTGCCTGCCTGCCTGTCTGCCTGTCTGTCTGTCTGTCTGTCTGCCTGCCTACCTGCCTGCATGTCTGTCTGCCTGCCTGCCTGCCTGCCTGCCTGTCTGTCTGTCTGTCTGTCTGTCTGTCTGTCTGTCTGTCTGTCTGCCCCTCTGTCCTGTATTCTTCTACTAGGCCTATTGTACTTCCTCCTCAGCACCATCATCCTAATAAATGTATCCTTCTGGTTCTTGGTGTCTTTCTCTGCTTTGACTATTCAACCACACTCATATTTCTCATCTTTTCTAAATGTTGCTTTAATAACATTCTAGTCATCTAGAACTTCCAGTAATTGTTTCATATGTTCTATATGATCATTAGGACTACAGATCCCAGTCATCTGAACATTAGGACTACAGATCCCAGTCATATGAACATTAGGACTACAGATTCCAGTCATCTGAACATTAGGACTACAGATCCCATTCATATGAACATTAGGACTACAGATTCCAGTCATCTGAACATTAGGACTACAGATCCCAGTCATATGAACATTAGGACTACAGATTCTAGTCATATGAACATTAGGACTACAGATTCTAGTCATATGAACATTAGGACTACAGATCTCAGTCATATGAATATTAGGACTACAGATCCCAGTCATCTAACATTAGTAGGTGATAACTACATGTCCCAATAAGAGAAGCTCCACTGCTAGAATAACAAGACCACATTCCTATTATGAGGTAAAGAACAGCAGTGATATGATGTCATATTACCATGTTGACAATGTCACTGAGATGATGTCATATTACCATGGTGATGATGTCACTGAGATGATGTCATATTACCATGGTGATGATATCACTGAGATGATGTCATTCTCTTAAGGTTTTCAAATAGTCTAACAAGCCTTTGTTCAAACTCCCAGACACAGATTAACCTCTGAGGTGTCCCAGGTGGAGAGGCACAACAAAGAGGGAATAATAATCACAAATATTGATTTGGATCAATAACTGTAATAGAAAGGGAACGATGACCTATTTTTCTGATCAGTCACTGTGTTGTATTACAACACTGGTACCTGTGTGTGTGTTTCTGTCTGTGTGTTTCCTTCAGGGCCTGGGCCGAAGCTGCTCCCTCTCCCTACCCAGACATCTGTCCTCCTGGTCCAGCCCGGTGCAGCCCTCCCCTGGGTCTTTGGCCTCCAGCCTGGCCCTCCAGCCCTCCTCCCAGCCCCCCAGCCCTAAGCCCCCCAGCCCCTGGGAGGCAGCCCTCCGGAGTCCTCTGGGCTGGGTGGAACAGGCCTTCCCTCCATCTCTCCCCGCCCAGCGCCGGGCTCTGCCAGAACCGCCCCCACAATGGAAGCGCAGCATGTCATTGGATGTCCCCGCTGTCACTCAGGGGTACTATCCTCATTCCCCAGCCAATCAGATCCTGCAGAACAGTATGGTCCATGAGAAACCTTCTCTGATTGGGCCTCCCTTCAGACCCGCCCAGTCGGTTGGGTCTTGGAGGAGAGTTACCATTGGACAGAGCTGCATAACCTCACCCTGACCCCTGACCCTAACCCTAAACTTCTAACCCTAACCGTTAACCCCTAACCCTGATCCCTTAACCCTGACCCCTGACCCTAACCCTTAACTTCTAACCCTAACCCCTTAACTCCTAACCTCTGAACCATAACCCTCACCTCAACCCCTTAACCCTAACCATTAACCCCTGACCCCTTAACCCTAACCGATAACCCCTAACCCTTAATGTCACAATACGGTGTGCTCAAACAAAAGAGAAGATGTTCAGAAGTTCACGAAAAGTACCCAACAATACTGAATGTTTATGACAGATAACAATACTGAATGTTTATGACAGATAACAATACTGAAAGTTTATGACAGATAACAATACTGAATGTTTATGTTTATGATAGATAAACGTAGCTTACTGAAGGTTAACAGGAGTTAACAGGAGCCAGTAACAAGAATTTTTGAGTTTCAGCCCCTGAGGTTCTCTGGCAGGCTGTTTCAACCATGTTAGACCGTGTTAGACTGTGCTAGACCACTCTAGACCATGCTAGACCAAGTTAGACCGCTCTAGACCATGCTAGACCGTGTTAGACCGTGTTAGACCATGTTAGACGAAGTTAGACGAAGTTAGACCACTCTAGACCACGTTAGACCATGTTAGACCAAGTTAGACCGCTCTAGACCATGTTAGACCATGTTAGACAGCGTTAGACCAAGTTAGGCCGCTCTAGACCATGTTAGACCACTCTAGACCATGTTAGACCACTTTAATTTGTGTTAGACCGTGTTACACCATGTTAGACCACTCTAGACTGTGTTAGACCATGTTAGTCTGTGTTTGACCGTGTTAGACCATGTTAGTCCGTGTTTGACCACGTTAGACCATGTTAGACGACGTTTGTCCGTGTTAGACCACTATAGACCATGTTAGTCCACTTTAGACCATGTGACATCATGGATCCTTGCTGTGTGATTGGCTACAAGTTCCTGGAACATTTGGAAAGTTAACAGTGTTTTAAAGTTCCTCATCATTTGTGAAGTCACTGTTTGGTTTGACACGCTTCACATTCTCACTTTGTTGGTTATTGTGACTTTTATCACTAAAGTGTGTTGTTTGGTTTTTGATTTGTTTGATGATAATCCTTGGTTTAACCCTTACCCTAACCCTCGCCCTTGTTGTACACAAATGTTTCCATTAAACCTTCAACCACGTGTCTGTGAGGTGTTTATTGGAAAGACAACATTAATTTGCACCCTCTCTCCCTTCCTCCCTCCCTCCGTCCCTCCCTTCCTCCATATTCTACCCTTTCTCTCTCTGGTAGCCTCCCCTTGTTCCAGCGGCTGAGTGTTTGGAGGTTAAATTTAGCCTTTTGATGTCAGCTGCATTCCGAGAGAGAGACAGACAGAGAGAGAGAGAGACAGACAGAGAGAGAGAGAGAGAGGGAGAGAGGGGGAGAGAGAGGGAGAGAGAGAGGGAGGGAGTAACCGCGGGGTGGGACAGAGAGCCAGTGGAGGTCCAGCCGTGTTTGAAGACCAGATCAGTTTGACACCTCGTCTCCTCACGGACACACAGGACGTCCACCACAACACCTGCACAGGTACGCCTAGCCCTAACCAACCCTAACCAACCCTAACCAACTCCAACCCTAACCCTATCCAACCCTGACCAACCCTAACCAACCCAAACCAACCCTAACCAACTCCAACCCTAACCCTATCCAACCCTGACCAACCCTAACCAACCCAAACCAACCCTAACCCGAGCCTAATCAACCCTAACCCTATCCAACCCTAACCTGCTAACTATGCTAAGGGTTAGGGTTTGAGTTAGGGTTAAGTTAACCAAGTTTCTACATTTGTCATGATGAAGAGTTGTTCTGAATGTCAGTGTGTGTGTGTGTGTGTGTGTGTGTGTGTGTGTGTGTGTGTGTGTGTCTGTGTGTGTGTGTGTGTGTGTGTGTGTGTGTGTGTGTGTGTGTGTGAGTGACAACACGTGCTCCAGAGCAAACATGTCTGTTGGCAGCATCATGTTACTGCTCTCCAGTTACACAATGTTCACCTCTGACCCCCCCCCCCCCCACACACACACACACCATTTGCATGCAATAAGCCTGAAGTCTGCGACCCATTGACCCCACCAGATGCTGGGGGTCTTCTCTGGTGATGCTCTGCCAGGCCTGGACTGCAGCCATCTTCACTTGTTTATTTTAACGGTGTTTTGCCGAAAATCTTATCATCAGGAAATGAAATGCATGTTCAATTGGATTTAAATCTGGAGACTGACTTGGACAGTCAAGAACTTTCTACTTTTTGGCCCTGAAAAACTCCCTACTTGTATGTTTTGGGTCATTATCCTGCTGTATGATGCGCCGTGCAATGAGTTTGACCCTAACCCTAACCCTAACCCTAACCCTAACCCTAACCCAATGAGTTTGGAGGCATTTGCTTGTCCAGAACTGGAGCAGACAAGATGTTTCTGGACCCTTCAGTATTCCTCCTGCTGCTGAAGACAAGTCAGCCATTTCCAGTGGTTCGTCATAATATTCTCATCTGTCCACAAGAGCGTTTTCCAACCCTTCACGCTTCTCAACCTGTAACCTGACCATTCTGGAGTAGCCTTGCAGTGAAGTGTCTGTAGTTGGGCTGGTGGCTGTGTGGATGGGGATGGGGTTAGGGTTAGGGTTAGGAGAGGGGTCCTGATCTGTGCTAGAGGGTTAGGGTTGAAGAGTTAGAGTTGAAGGGTTGAATGGTTTGGTTAGAGGTTAGCATTAGGGTTCATGGTGGAGAGAGATCAGGTGTCAGGGCCTTGGAGCCCCAGAGCCGGAGTTCAAGCAGCAGCCAGAAATAAGTGAATGGTATGTTTCATTACCCCCCCAGTCCGTGTCCTTCTCAAACGGCTATTTCTGTGTGTGTGTGTGTGTGTGTGTGTGTGTGAGGGGGGGGGGGCGTTATGGTTAGGGGGTATTGATAACACAATCATGTCTTTCTCAGGCCGTTAGGGGGGAGGTTAGGGAGGCTAGGGAGGACAGAGCCAAATAAAGTGTATTTTTAAGCCATTACAACCCTGTTAGACTGCGTTAGACCGCGTTAGACCGCGTTAGACCGCGTTAGACTGTGTTAGACCGCCTTAGACCGTGTTAAACTGTGTTAAACCCTGTTAGATCATGTTAGACCATGTTAGACCGCGTTAGTTATTGTGGAGAAATATGTATTTGGGGAACTAACATGGTCTGGTGTGTGTGTGTGTGTGTACGTATGTGTGTGTGTTCTTGTGGCAGGGATGGACCTGGGGAAGAAGCTGTGTACGCCTAAAGACATCATGCTAGAGGAGCTCTCCCTGCTGTCCAATCGGGGCTCTCGCCTGTTTAAGATACGCCAGCAGAGATCAGAGAAATACACCTATGAGACCCAGACCCCCCAGACCACCCAGACCACCCAGACCACCCTCACCCACGCTGATGCCCTGGAGGTAGAGGCAGAGGGGTGGGGGGGGTGGTTGGGGGGGTGTACAATATGTGTGTGTAGTACATACTTAAATATAGTACACTTAGATATAGTATAGTTAGTACATACTTAAATATAGTACACTTAAATATAGTATAGTTAGATATGGTACACACTTCGGGGACTCTGTGTGTGTGTGTGGGGGGGGGACTCAGAGTGTCGAATGACTTTAGCGTGTTTGAGTTGCCATAACAACCGGGGTTTGATAGCAAGTCGGTCACACTAATAATAATATTACATTTGTCTACATTTGACAGATCTATTAAAGACTTCCTTCCTTCCTTCCTTCCCTCCCTCCTTCCTTCCTTCCTTCCTTCCTTCCTTCCTTCCTTCCTTACTTCCCTCCCTCCCTCCCTCCTTCCAGAGTATACTTCCCAGTGAGGACGTTAATGATGGGGAGAACCCCCCCAACCCAGAATGCATCACACCAGGTCTGTCCCATATCAATATAATACACTAATACATTTGGGATTGAGTGAGTGGTGAAGCCTGTTCTCCAGTCTAAGTAAATTAGTTTAATCTGGTTTAAAGTCAGTGTGCTGGTAGCTGTTTATTTTGCTGTGGCTATCCTGCCTTAAGCTCAGGAACCTAGTTTCTATTGGAAGCCAGCTGTTTGAAGCCAATTGCTGTGAAGTGCTGTCAATCTCCAGTGGGAGGGCCTAAACACTATCCTGCCAGGTATTTAACCCCTGCTCACCTTGGACCAGGACTAATCCATTTGGGATTGAGTGAGTGGGGAAGCTGTCTGGTTGTTAATTGATCGTCAGGTGGGAGGGGCTGCTACCCTGCTAGTCATCAGCAATCACAGAATCTGCATTTATATCGTGATGATCGCAGGGCGACAGCCTCCTGAGTCCATCGAGGAAGGCCTGAGAGGAAGGCCAAACTACTAAGTATTTTTATTCTAATTGATTATTTTTTCACAACTCTGAGTGTATTGAGTGCTACCTACATCCTATATTTCCCACTAACCCTCTATCTCTATACCGGCAAATATCACAATGGACTTTCTCCCCATTCCTGTTATTTCCTCCATCAGGAGGACACATAGACGCTACACCTCCACCCGCAACACTTCCAATCTAATCTACCCACCATGCTCAACTGACTACAACCTCACTGTCACAGGAGGACTTTGGAACTGCCAGCCAGCGGTCCAGAAAGCAGAGGCTATCTCAGCCTATGCCTGCGTCATGTCTCTCCACTTCCTTGCTCTCACAGAGACATGGATTACACCAGATAACACAGCTACTCCGGCAGCCCTCTCTGATGCCTACTCCTTTTCTTATTCCCCTAGACTCTCTGGTCGAGGAGGAGGAACAGGACTCGTCATCTCACCTAAGTGGTCACATACTGTCCTTTAGCTGTCACACCTGTCCATATCCACCTTCGAATTCCATGCTGTTTCTGTCACCTCCCCTGTCAAACTTCACATTGTTGTTATCTATCGTCCCCCAGGTCAGCTTGGCGACTTCTTAGATGACATGGAGGTCCTTCTCAGCTTCTTCCCTGAGGACGGTACACTGCTCACACTACTGGGCGACTTCAACATCCAGTCAGAGAAGTTCCACTCTCCTCCCACTCATAAGGTGGGCAATCAGCTCGACCTTGTCTTCACCAGAACCTCCCATACCTCCAACCTTACTGTTACCCCTCTTCCGGGTTTCATCATTTTATATCCTTCTCCCTTCCTCTCAAATCCTCCCCTTCCCAGTCAGTCTCTACCCACACTGTGTCCTCTCATCACAACCTGCGTACCCTCTCCCTCACCGCTCTCTCTTCCTCTGTCTTATCCTCCCAACCCTCTGTTGAATCCTTCTATCTTCTATCCATTGAGGCAGCTTCCTCCACCCTCCTGTCCTCTCTTTCCTCCTTCGACTCTCTCTGTCTCAAGGCCGGCACGATCCTCTCCTCGCGCTCCCTGGCTGTCTGAAACCTTGTAGAATAGGGCTCCGGGCAGCTAAGACGAAATGGAGAAAAACTGGCCTCTGTGATGACCAAGAACCTTCTCTCTCTCCTCCTCAACTACACCTCATCTGCATCAGCTGCTAAAGCTTCTTACCACCATTCCAAAATCCTCTGACCCAAGGAAACTGTTCTCCACATTTTCCTCACTCCTCAACCCACCTCCTCCCCCTCCTCCCTCCTCCCTGTCTGCAGATGACTTTGTCACCTACTTTGAAAAGAAGGTTGATGACATAAGCAGCTCTTTCCCTCTACCTCTCACCAACACTGCCACCTTTCCTTCCAAACCCACTGTGCTACAACAACTTTTGGTCCAAACACTTATGATCTCTCGCCTTGGACTACTGCAACGCACTCTTGGTCGGTCTCCCCACCTCCACCATCAGACCTCTGCAGCTCATCCAGAACACTGCCGCCCGTCTGGAGTGTTCAATCACCCCCCTCCTTCGCACCCTTCACTGGCTCCCGGTAGCAGCTCGCATCGGATTCAAGACCCTGGTGCTCGCCTACCTGGAGGCAAAGGGAACAGCCCCCCCCTACTTGCAAGCAAGGGTCAGCCCCCAAACCACCCCTGTACTAACCCTAACCCTAACCAAACCACCCCTGTACTAACCCTAACCCCTGTACTAACCCTAACCCCGGCCCGATCACTCCGCTTTTCCACCTCGGCTGGCTGCCTGGCACCGCCGCCTCTACAGCAGCCGCGCTACTCGGTCACGGCTTTTCACTGTCCTGGCGCCCCGCTGGTGGGAGGAGCTTCCCACTACTGTCAGGACTGCAGAGTCACTACCGATCTTCTTTTCTTATGATGACTGATGGATATGATGATTCACTTACTTAAACAAATGTATTTGTTGTAAGTCGCTTTGGATAAAGCGTGTGTGTGTGTGTGTGTGTGTGTGTGTGTGATCTATGGTGTGTGTTTTCAGGCCCCAGATCCTACCAGTCTCCATGGGAACAGGCTATCATCAGCGACCCGTCCCTGGCCGCCTCCCTAACCCTAACCATCCCAGAGGCCACGCCCCCCGCCCCAGACTACAAAAGCTTCAACAGGTTAGTACCAGACTATCCCAAACCCAAGACTAGAGACTAACCCAGATTAACCCTAACAAAAGACTAACCAGACCAGAGGCTCCAGATTATAGTTTAGTCTGATCTACTTTACCATCACAGTGCAAAACTAGGTCAGGGTTAGGGCCAGGTCAAGGTTAAGGCCAGGTCAGGGTTAGGGCCAGTTTAGGGTCAGAGTTAAGGCCAGGTTAGGGTCAGGGTTAAGGCCAGGTTAGGGCCAGGTCAGGGTTAGGGTTAGGGCCAGGTTAGGGTTATTGGTGCTATCCTCAGACATCCTAATTCTGACTCCACATGACCTCTGACCTCCAGGGTTGCGACTCCTTTCGGTGGTTTTGGAGGGGTCACCTTCCAGCTGGCTGTGCTGGACCTGCCCCTCCCCCAGGCCCCCCAGGCCCCCCTGCCACCCCCTGGACCGGCCCGGCCAGACTTCAACAGGACTGCCATGGGCTGGATCTGTGACGGGACCCCCCTCATCCTCCCCACCGTCCCCTTCCAGTCCCCCGACATCCCAGAGTCGGACGACCTCTAGGATCCTCACCCAACTAAGTACTGATCTTTCAAATGAGCTCACTTCCTGTTCCTGTGTCTCAGTTGCCTGGGCGATGAAGAATTATCATGTAAATAAATAGTCCAAGTGTCGTCAGTTCTGTTGAAAAGAAAAGAAAACACATTGAAGCAGTTCTTCTACTTAGGGTTAGGGGTAGTCAGTTCTTCGGGTTAGGGTTAGGGTCGTCATGTGAAGCTGTGGCCTATTTCACTTTTAGAATGTGTAAATAAACGAGTGTGCTACTAAATGAGTGTGTGATATTACTGGGTACTGGGGTCATGAGATACTGGGGTCATGAGATACTGGGTGACACCATTCTGATCAGGCTGATCAGGAATGTTCTCTGCTGGTTATTTACTTATTTACTGTGAACATTATTGAGGACGGCCCAAGGGGACGTCCTCACGCACGCCAAGCCTGAGAACCACTAAAGTCCAGTCAAATTGAGCTGGTTGAGGTGGGATGTGACATCACACTTGCCATAGAATTGCTGTCATTCGAAAAGTCAAGAAAGGTTTGTGCCTTCTGGCTTTTCAGGCAGCCGAAGAAGACACGTAATTGGTCTTGAAGTTCACCCTGTCTGTCTGTCTCTGTCTCTGTCTCTGTCTCTGTCTCTCTCTCTCTCTCTCTCTGGCCCTTGCCTTGTGCAACAACAAGTCCTTGTGTGCTGCTGACATTTCCTTCAGCAGAGGTTAGGGTTAGTCCAGCAGAGCCCGAAAAAGTCTGAGTTTCAGACTGGAGTTGACAAGCCGCATCCCAGCCTCCACAGGTTCTGTCATCGTCCCACACGCCTGCGCACAAAACTGATTTGTGTTGAATTGTGATCCAGTGGGAAGATGTACGTGCCGGGTTGACGGCAGCAAGCCTGCTTACCGGAGCCTGTAGGAAGCAGTCATGGCCGTGGCTCCGTCTGTCACAATTCCTACAACTTTGCTTATGTTCAAATCATGAAAAGCAATCCTTGTTGTTGTGTTATTATCAGACCGTGGTACTTGTTTGATTAACTCGGTCACATATTGTTTTGTTTTTTCATGGTGACTGAGCGGTTCCTCCAGCAGCACCAGACCTCAAAGCTCGGAGTCGGCCTCAGGTACGAGACGCCACGACACACACAGAGATGCTGCGGTTGCATTTTCTTGAGCCGTTTTATGAATAACATAACAGAGTGCTCATAAGTAGAGTTTAAGCTAGCTATTTTCTGCTTATGTTTAGCTATTTTTCTCTCTTTCAGTGAAGCTGCTGTGTTTTGCTTCAAAATGGCGTTTGATGTTAGCAACCTTGCCGTTTGCAAACAGAAAGTTTGGCTTAGCATTGTCATGTCCAGGTAGAATGAAGCAAAACTGATCAGTCCAATCTGCATTAAATAGGCTACTTTCTTTACGTTTCTTTGTAGCCGTTGCAATGAAGTTACTTATTTGTCTTATGCGTCTGTCTCACTTTTTGATTCACTGCAACCAACGTTTTTTGCGTAATGCTAATATTATGTGGCATATTATGTGGGGCAGGGAGGGACAACTGCTCCTAAAGGTTCATGCTTGTGTGTGTGTGTGTGTGTGTGTGTGTGTGTGTGTGGAGCTAGTCTCCAAGCCTTGTCTCTCGTGTGTATGTGTGGCGTGTGATAGAAATATTATTGATAGAAACGTTTTAGACAGAATACTGCTGGATTGCTTCTAACCATGTACTTGACTTCCCCTTCTGGTCAGGCAGACACTGTTGCTGGGCAACACGGGGTTGGAGGGTTGGAAATAGACAGTTCTTGTGTCACCTGTTATTGACACAATATGTCTCAACCCTCAACATCCCCGTCTCTGTCCTTGGTTGGGCACGGTGCGCCCCAGCCCTCCCTATAAGGAAGGAAAGTTGCTGTGCTGCTTTAGAGATTTCAGATTCTGTCTGGTGTGTCTCTCTAACCCTAACCTTAACCTTAACCCTCACCCTAACCCTAACCCTAACCTAACTGTCTGTCTGGTGTGTCTCTCTAACCCTAACCTTAACCTTAACCCTCACCCTAACCCTAACCCTAACCTAACTGTCTGTCTGGTGTGTCTCTCTAACCCTAACCTTAACCCTAACCCTAACCTAACTGTCTGTCTGGTGTGTCTCTCTAACCCTAACCTTAACCCTAACCCTAACCTAACTGTCTGTCTGGTGTCTATCAACTTGCAAGTATAATAAAGGACTTTTATTATTGTGGCTTAACAAGATCCTTGACTCTTGAATCTCACCTTTGCTGAAATACTACAGCGGAGAATTTCCATGACAGGAGCCAGCTTCTCTCTCGTGTGTGTGTGTGTGTGTGTGTGTGTGTGTGTGTGTGAGTGTGAGTGTGTGTAGAGCCAGTCTCCGTGCTCCTCTCCTTGCATGGAGCTGTGGCAGCAGGAGAGAGAAGAACTATTTATAACCCGTCTATTTATACCAGCAGGAACGCAGCAGACGGCTGAGGACTGGCCTGCCTCCCTATTGGCTGAGCCACAGAGCTGAGCCTGCTTCCCTATTTGTCGTCACAGCTGAGCCTGCTTCCCTATTGGTCCACACAGCTGAGCCTGCCTCCCTATTGGTCCACACAGCTGAGCCTGCCTCCCTATTGGTCCACACAGCTGAGCCTGCCTGAGTCTATGGGGAACCAAACTGTCAAAACTGATTTTAAAAAAATAATAATAATAATTATGAGAAACATGCTATCAAAATGTGTTAACTAGCTATGGATTCAGACAATCCAGATGAATCAGGTTTTAATCCACCATCAGGCCTCTGCAGCTCATCAAGAATGCTGCTGCTCGTCTGGTGTTCAAGATCAGTTGAGCTAGTTAACACATTTTGATAGCATGTTTCTCATAATTGATTGATGATTTTTTAAAATCAGTTTTGACAGTTTGGTTCCCCATAGACTCAATGTTAGAGCTAGATCTGCTAACTGTTCGTATCCCGGTGATTGTTGCAGTAGATCGGATTCATCTGGATAGGTCTTAAACAACAAGATGGCGGACTACCCACAATGCCATTCCCCAATCGAGGAAATTAAAGTCAAGTGTGTTGGTTCTAAATAAACTGATCGACGTCATGTCCGTTTGTCATTCTCCGACGCTTCAAAACTATACTGAATAAATAATATCTGGATGGATATATGGATGGAAATAATATCAGTGGGATGGATGGATCATCAGCGCCCTCATGTGAACAGAAAGTCATGTCATCCCATAGGTAGAGATTCATTCAGAGACAATTGTGCCTTGTTACTTAATCTTTATTCCCCAGAAAGCCAGACCTTGCTCCTATCCAGAAGAATCTGATCGAATGCAACAAACCCTTTTGTTCTGTAATGTGTATGTGCAATATATTTTATACTAACAAGACCAATTTCCCAAGTGTGGGACAATAAAGCTTTTCTGAATCTGAATCTCAAAGATGATCATAGAGCAATATTGCAACAAGCCACAGGAGTCCAGTACATATTCGGCTGTCATTGTAGATGTGTACACAGCAGCAGCTTTCAACACCGGTAGGATGTGGCTTGGGAGGGCAATGGTCTGGGCAGTGTGTGCGTGGGACCTCACACATGCACCTGTGTGTGTGTGTGTGTAGTGTGCATGAAGTAGATCAATGCCAGGATTTCCATCCACCACAGTGGCACTGCACCTATATTTCGATTGACATCCCTCTAACCCAATCAATCCATCCAATCTTGCCTTCAGCCAATGAGCTTCATCAGCAGGGCCAGTATAAAAGGACTGGGACACACCCCCAGCAAGTCCTTTACTGATGGACTTCTTGCTGAAAGCATGTGCATTTATTTTTTTAAGGGTTTTTGCTGTGTCTAGTAAGTGCTTTTAGTTCTGCAAATTGTGATTTCCAGTGTTTGGTTTGAGTTTTGGCTTCACCAGATCAAATTGGATGCACCCAAACATGAAAATTAGGATCCTGTCCAGAACTCTTTATGTAACAATCTAGCCCTGCTACTCTCCCTCAAATGCTCCGTTTTTGAGAAGTGTGATTTAAGAGGTTGTTGGTCATCACAACCTGCTCATGTTATACTCCAATAGGATGCATGCTCTAGGTTGTACAACTCTATCAAATAAACCAATTATATAATTTGTTGACATTTTACTTTACCCATGTTAGTCAGCATTAGACTTGCTCGCTGACTTATCTGAGTAGTTGCTGACAATTTTACAAAGCTCCAAAGTAACTCAAGAAATATAATAGCATCTAACTGCAAACAGAAAATCTGCATAAATTCACAACACTGTAGGCTGTGAACAAATTGATCAACTTCATAGTCATCCAAGAATCTAGGAACAAATGCCACTTCTTGCTGCTTTTTGAGCAATTTAATTATGAAAAAATATAGCATGTAACCTAACATTTACCCAGAAATGATTTGATATGGAAATCAGTCACTTTAGCCATGGTTTTCCCTTTTGGGCATGCAAGTAAAGCAATTTTGAGTCCCAAATCTATACCTGAAGTTTTTCCTGAAGTGTACACTTCTGCTCTCCTCAACATGGTTCCTCAAGGCTTAAAAAAGCTTAATCCTGTGGTTTTACATCCATAGGTTGCAGTACACAGAAATAGGAGTGCAGAATTATGACGAAGACCATGCATATGCCATGATGCTAAAGCAAGATGGCTGCCTTAGCCTTGACAAAATGGCCCCTGAATGTTCATGGTGCCATCTCCAAACCTTTATGGCTTCTGTATTTTTTCTCCCCCATATTCAAGATAGATAGATAGAAACTTTATTTATCCCTAGGGGAAATTCAGGTTCCAAGTAGCTTACAGACATAGAGACATCACACACAACATACACATACAACATACAACATAAGCAGGATTGTAAACAGGCGAGGTGCAGTTGTAAATGTCTTTGCAGTTAGGTGAGGTGCCAAAAGGTAAGGCAAGACAGTGCAATTATAGCATTAAATACTAAAAACTAAATCAAAATTCAAAGCTTAATATACTCAGTAATACATC
This sequence comes from Argentina silus, assembly GCF_951799395.1. Taxonomy (NCBI): domain Eukaryota; kingdom Metazoa; phylum Chordata; class Actinopteri; order Argentiniformes; family Argentinidae; genus Argentina; species Argentina silus. The sequence goes on from NC_139675.1 coordinate 187,069, forward strand.
AATGTACTGGCCTGCACTTTGCTGACACATTAACCCTTTGAGATATTCCAGAGCTTGTTTGACTCGTATGTTTGCCCACTATTTTAGCAATATACTTTCTTGACATTGTAAAGTTACAGTAACTATTAGGTCAGGTGGGATTTGAACCATAATTGCTGAGAAGAGAAGATCTGCACCAAGTGACTTACATAGTGCACCACACATGCTTTCAGGTAACGTGATTTTCACGACTCTTAACATTTTCCAGAAATGTGAATTGAAATAGAGACAAAGCAGTGTTTCACTGTGTTTAATTGTCCCACAGCAGTTCAATTATGCCACAAAAGATTGTTCGGAAGTAGAAAATGTAAGATTTTAGTTTAAGTTTCAGACCTTGGAGACTTCACACACAGGTCGTAACCACATGGCTACTGAGGTGTCAGACATCTTCCCAAAAATGTGAGAACATGAACTCACTGTCATAACCCTCTGAGCTCCCCAGGAGTGTTTGAATTATGACACTTCCCCTCACAACCCCGCCCCCACTGCCACGCCTCTCTAGCCAGCCTTTGTTGGAGCCCAGCTGAACCTCATTGCCAACCTATCAGCCCCAACAACGGCCTGTGAAGAAGTTCTTCTTGTTGCCTTCATCAAACAAGTTACAGTAAGAAATAATTATTTTTGTTTTGTTTGATTGTGTTTTAGATTTGAGTTTACATGACTTGCTTCCCTTTTTACCTGTCTTTTTGGCTACAGGGATTTGCCCTGGGAGTTACATAAAAACCCTTGAATGCTACCTGCCTCTGAACCTCCTTCCATGCTGTTCCACTCAAATGTGTTGTGAGATATAATTGTACACATTGTAGTTGGATGTGGAGTTTTATACAGTAGTGATACATTGCTTCTGCTCTCTAGCAGTGGTTGCTAGTAACCTCCACTCACAGTCTAGGATTCAACTCCATATACCAAAAGTCAGAACATAACTTGGTAGAAAAGGTTTTTGACTCACCACCACTCACAATGTCTGCTAAAGAACTCATCTTACAAAAGCTAATGAGTGCATCAAAACAGTATCCTTTGTCATCTAATGGAAAGTTCAATCCACCATTCATTTCATAATGACACACTAAATGATAACTATAACCATCAATATCAATTGCAGGTTGGACAACTTTAATTTGAAAACAAATTTTCACTCAGCAGAAAAGAATTTCACTCAGCAGAAAAACTGTACTATATAGTTTATGGTAGTACTGCGCCTGTTACAGAGAATATGATTGCTTACTATAAATATAAATCAAATTCATCTCAAGTATTCAGAATCAAGCAGGGAGTTACAACAACAAAAATGGCATGACTATAGAACACAGAAAAAACCTTAAAACATTTTCAGTAATCTATTCTCTCCTGTATGCCAGGCCACATGTTATATTACCGATGACCTGTTTCATTTGTGATTAGACTGATTGTTAGTTGAACTGTTGAGCAATGAGAGTTTACATGTATGGAGTAGAGATTAACTATAATGAGAGAAATAGCTATATGCTGTAAAGGAAATAATTCAGTTTTGTTGTCAACACTTACCCAATAGATTTGTGTTTCTTATATACTGTAGGTGGCTAACTTGTGTGAAAGCAATGAGAAATGACTGTTTAGCTGAAAAGGTAACTTTTGTGCTCGTATGTTATTGCTGTGCGTATGCAACCTTCAGTTTCATCCAAATAGTTGTTGAAATTGAGCAAAACTGCAACTTCCTGTGTTGCTTCTGCAAGGATAAGTATTGCATGTTCCTGAGAAGCAGAGTTGGTTGCATTGGAAATGTGCATTTGTTGTGAGCAGCTTGGTGGTATGGAACATCGCCCATGAGCAGAAGGTAACTGGTTGAATTGTTCATGTTACTGATCTTGTTACACTTTTGCTTTGCTTTGCTTTTTTTGCAGGTGTCTGCTGATGTTGACGTCAAAATGCTGAAGTGATGTGTTGTCTGAGTGGCCCAGTGGTAAAGGACAAGTCGTAAGCAGAATGTTGCTGGTTCAAACCCAGATGAGGTAAGTTGAGCAGTTTCCAAGTGACCTTCCTTTGGAAGGTTTAGGTGGTGGCTAATTATTGGTAAAGATGCTTCTTAGAAGAAGAATTTCATATATATATATAAAATTCTTCTAAGAAGCATTTTTACCAAGAATTAGCCACCACCTAAACCTTCCGATTGATGGGGAGAGATATATCGAAAACAAAATTAAGGGGGGGGGGGGGGTTTTATATCAAAAGCTTTCTTGTCGATAACCGCTGCTGGACATTGTTCTGGAAGGGCGGGGGGGGACACTCCCTCACATCCCCCCCACTTTCCTTTTTGTCCGAGCCTTGTCCGCAGCTTGCGGGGGGGACACTCCCCCACATCCCCCCCACTTTCCTTTTTGTCCGAGCCTTGTCCGCAGCTTGCGGGGGGGACACTCCCCCACATGCCCCCCACTTTCCTTTTTGTCCGAGCCTTGTCCGCAGCTTGCGGGGGGGACACTCCCCCACTTTCCTTTTTGTCCGAGCCTTGTCCGCAGCGGGGGACACTCCCTCACATGCCCCCCGCTTTCCTTTTTTTTTTGTCCGAGCCTTGTCCGCACCTTCAAGTCACCGTGGTGACACACCGCTGGTCAGACCCTGCACCGATGTTCCGGTAAGCCACAGGGTCTCGCACATGTTCCAGAGCCATGACCGGGTCTCGAACCTCTAACCCCGTTATGATGGGGGCAAGGTACTAACCACTCAGCCACGACTCCTTCACACTTTACACACTTCGTTTCTTATATTTGACTTGAAGGTTTGAGGAAACACATTCAAAAGCAAACATAGCTCCAGGGCCATGACCGGGTCTTGAACCTGCAACCCTGTTATGATGGGGCAAGGTGCTTGCCCACAGAGCCACGACTCCTTCACACTTTACATACTTTGTTTCTTTTATTTGATTTGAAGGTTTGAGGAAACATATTCAAAACTAAGTTTTGAACCGGTGATCTCTTACAGATGAGGCAGAGTTCATTACACAGAGCCACCACCACTTCTACATTTGTCGAGCTTCTTTCTGTATATTTGACAACAAGGTTTGTGGAAACATATTCAAAAGCAAGTTCCAACTCAAATCTTGAACCAGTGATCTTTTATTGGTGAGGCAAAGTTCTTTGCACAGAGCCACCCCACTATTCTCCTGCATTGCTCTTAATCTTTGACATCAAGGTTTGCAGACACATGTACAAAAGCAATACAGTCACACTCCAGAGCAGGTTTGAAACCTCAACCTTCTACAAATCAAAGATCTCACAGCAGAGCCACAGCTACTTCCTGTTAATGGTGCTTCTACTTATGTTTTAGACATTGAGAGTTGATTAATAAGAAGTGCTGGAGGTCTGGTTCACACTTTACATTTAAAATGCAGTTGTTGAGGTTCGGCTTCATGGGGAATAAAGATAAAATAACAGGGCACAATTGTCTCCGAATTTTAAACATCTCTACCTATGGCATGACATTAATGTTGATTACTTCTTTCGACCTGTGTGTGTTCATGGACATTAGAGGGCAGTTCAGAGGCTGCCACTGTCAGTCAGAAGAGAGGAAATGAGGCAGGATCCAGTTTAGGTTTTATTGAGGTTGTGTGTGTTTATGGTAGAGAAGCAAATGTGAAATAAATAATACTTCATGAAGTCAAATCAAGTATCAATCAAGCAGCTAGGAACTGAAATGATGACCTAAAGTTGACAAACACAAAAAGCAGAAACAAACAGTCAACTGTGACTGTATTGCCAGCAGAGGACAATTTCAAGCCTTTGGTTTCCCATAGACTCAATGTTAGAGCTAGATCTACTAACTGTTTCTATCCTGGTGATTGTTGCAGTAGATCGGATTCATCTGGATAGGTCAGGAGCAATGGAAGAAAGCACATACCTGATTATTAGTTTCATTATCACTTAGACACATTTTTCTTGATTGCCAAAGATGAAATCCATTGGTTGGGTTTAGACAACACTGGCCAGGTTGAAGGAAGTCATCTTCAGTAATGTGATCCTACAGGTACAGACATTTAACATTCAGAGACAATTGTGCTTTGTTATTTGGTCTTTATTCCCCATAAAGCCTAACTTTAAGAACTACCAAGTTATGAATCCTAAACTGAGTGAAGGTAGTATGAACCATGGCTAGCAACCACTTGAGTAGAGGCAACAAAAATCACTACTGTGTAAAACTCTCTCTCTACCTACTCCTCTGTATAGAATTGTGTTACTGACTATTCTGTGAAAAGAAAATACAGAATCCATGAAGATAAAAGCATAGCAATGGCACTAAGAACATGCAGGGACCATTTTGTCAAGGCTAAGGCAGCCATCTTGGTTTAGCATCATGGCATGTGCATAGTCTGCATCACAATTCAGCACTCTTATTTCTGTGCACAGCCACTGTAAAACTATACAATTGGTGCCAGAAAGTATACTCACACAATTACTAGGCTTTCAAGCCTTGAGAATCCATGCTGAGGAGATCAGGAAAAAGGGAACAGATTTGAGACAGTTGTTTAACACTAGCATAGCAGAAGGAGAAAACACTGGCTTTAAAATACATCAATGAATAAATGAATTGCATGTTTAAAATGTACGCAAAGGGTTAAAATAGTATGGTAAAATATTAAATGTTATGTAAAATAGCAAATGTTAAATGTTTGTTTAAAAAATTAAACTGCAGAACTAAAAGCATGTACTGGATGCACATGGCACAATAGAGACAGAAAAACAGCTATTGCAAATACCTTAGAAGACAGCTATTGCTAGAGCTAAATTGCATATGCTTTCAGCAAGGAGTCCATCAGCAAAGGACTTGCTGGAGGTGTGTCCCAGTCCTTTTATACTGGCCCTGCCGGTGAAGCCATTGGTTGAAGGCCACATTGGATACATTGATTGGGTTATAGAGATGTCAATCTAATTATAGGTGCAGTGGCAGAGGGAAATTCTGTCATGGACACGTCATGCACACTTTTCAACGCATACACCTTGCGCGCACACACACACACACTCTTACGTTTGAGGCTCATCCAGAGGCAGATTTACAACCTGACCCTTGATTGCTATCGTACACACTACTCTGTCATTGCCTTTGCCTGAGAAGACTGTTAAATATAAAGTGAAGGAGACACACGTCTAAAGCCACATCCTTATATATACTGGACTTCTGTGGCTGTTTACAATATTGCTCAAGAGTCATCTTTCAGATTCAGATTCAGAAAAGCTTTATTTTCCCACACTTGGTCAATTGGTGTTTTTATTGTATAAAAGATATTGCACATTCACATTACAGAACAATACATATATAAATAGGTGGATTCACAAATACAAAGACAGAGGCATGAAGTTATAACAACTGCAGAGTAGCAGTGATATAAATAGCATGTTGAGACATGTCGGTTGCATAGTAAAATAACACAAATGCGTTATCCAACGTAACAGTTTATTTAATAAAGAGTTCATATTACATTCATATTTGCATTTAAGTCGAAGTTTGTTCATTATTGTGTCTCTTATCCAGATTAAGTGGATGTAACCTCACAGAGAGATGCTGTGCAGCACTGGCCTCAGTTCTCAGGTCAAACTCATCTCACCTGAGAGAGCTGGACCTGAGTGACAACAACCTGCAGGATTCTGGAGTGAAGCTGCTCTCTGATGGCCTGGGGAGTCCACACTGTCAACTGGAGACATTGAGGTAAATATCTGTAAAGTAATTTGCCTCACCTTCTTGAAAACCCTTTGTTTGTAATAAATATTTTTGTACATTTTGTACATTCTTTCTATTTCCTATCTAGGCTGAGTAAATGTGTTCTCACAGAGAAATGCTGTGAATAGAGAGATACTGGCCTCAGCTCTCAACTCAAACTCCTCACGTCTGAGAGAACTGGACCTGAGTGACAACACCCTGCAGGATTCAGGAGTGAAGCTGCTCTCTGATGGACTGGGGAGTCAACAATGCAGACTGGAGATAAAAGGAGGTAAAACTTTAGCTGACTTTCCTGAAGGTTCTTTGTCTGTAAGAAAATATGTTTTGGACTTTGAGCATTACCTTCATTTTCTATATAGGCTGTAACCTCATGGACAAATGTTGTGAAGCGTTGGTCTCAGTTCTCAGCTCAAACTCCTCACTCCTCACAATGCCACCCCCACACTCCTCCAACCAGCCCTTGTTGGAGCCCAGCTGAATCTCATTGCCAATCAGTCACTCAGCCACTACAACGGCCTTGGAAAAAGTTGTTGCCTTCACCAAACAAGTTACAGTAAGAAATAATTGCTTTTGTTTTGTTTGATTGTGTTTTAGATTTGAGTTTACATGAGTTAAAGTACTTTTTGGCTACAGGGATTTGGTGTGGGAGTTACATAAATACCTTTGACTGCTACCTACCTCTGACCATCCTTTCATGCTGTTCCACTCAAATGTGTTGTGAGAGATAATTTTACACAGTATTGTTGTATGTGGAGTTTTACACAGTAGTGATGCATTGCCTCTGCTCTCTAGCATTGGTTGCTAGTCATGGTTCATACAACCTCCACTCACAGTCTAAAATTCAACTCCATATACCAAAAGTCAGAACATAACTTGGTAGAAAAGGTTTTTGACTCTCCACCACTCACCTGTCCGTTAAAGAAAACAGGTGAAGCTACGTGTGCAGTAGTCAGTTGCTCTGAAATTAGATTCTGCCTTGTCCGGAAGGTTGTGAAGAGTGGCTGTAATGTGCTGTTGAGTGATGCAGTCTAGAATTGTAGGTTTGAATCTGGGCAGTCCTGGGGTCAGTTGTCTGAAAGCTTTGTAGCTAATGCAATATTTTATCCCAAATGTCAGGCCCACTCTCCTAGATCAGCAAAATTGGTTATTGTCAACTGTTTTAAGTGTAGCTGCTCCACGGTTACAGTTTTTCTCGACCACTTGAGCACATTTCTTGAAACAGTATTCAACTTTTGAATTCAGTTAACACGTACCCCTTAATAGTCAACATGGTTGCCAAAACACCATATTTCTTTAGCAAAATGCGCTGTAACTCTCACAATTTAGAACACATCACAAAAGCTAATCGGTGCATGAAAACAGTATCCTTTGTCATCTCATGAAAAGTTCAGTCCACCATTAATTTCATAATGACACACTAAATAGTAACTCTAACCATCAATATGGTTAATCTATTCTCTCCTGTATGCCAGGCCACATGTTATATTACTGATTACCTATTTAATTTATGATTACAGACTGATTGTTATTTTAACTGTTGAGCAATGAGAGTTTACATGTATGGAGTAGAAATTAACTATAATGGGAGATATATACTCACCATTAGGTACATTTATTAGGTACACCTTGCTAGTACTGGGTTGGACCCCCTTATGTAGCCCATCTGCTTCAAGGTTCGACATGTTGTGCATTCAGAGATGGTCTTCTGCATACCTTGGTTGTAATGAGTGGTTATTTGAGTTACTGTTGCCTTTCTATCATCTCAAACCAGTCTGGCCATTCTCCTCTGACCTCTGGCATCAACAAGGCATTTTCGCCCAGAGAACTGCCGCTCACTGGATATTTTCTCTTTTTCTGACCATTCTCTGTGAACCCTAGAGATGGTTGTGCGTGAAAATCCCAGTAGATCAGCTGTTTCTGAAATACTCAGACCAGCCCGTCTGGCACCAACAACCATGCCACGTTCAAAGTCACTTAAATCACCTTTCTCCCCCATTCTGGTGCTCGGTTTGAACTTCAGCAGGTCGTCTTGACCATGTCTACATGCCTAAATGCATTGAGTTGCTGCCATGTGAGGCTGATTAGGTATTTGCGTTACAGAGCAGTTGAACCTTATAAAGTGGCCGATGAGTGTATTTCTTTCTTTTAAACACAAAGGAAATAATTTGCTCTGGACAACAATATCAACAATACCATGTAGGGGTACATTTTCGGTAGGTGGCTAACTTTAGCATGTAGTGTGAAGGCAATGAGAAATGACTAACCATTTAGCTGAAAATGTTACTTTTGTATGTTATTGCTGTGCGTATGTGACCTTCAGTTTCATCCAAATAGTTGAAGAAATTGAGTAAAACTGCAGCTTTCTGTCTTGCTTCTGCTAGGTTAAGTTTTGCATGTTCTTGAGTAGCAGAGTTGGTGGCATTGGAAATGTGCATTTGTTGCGAGCAGCTTGGTGGTGTAATGGTATGGAACATGCCCCATGAGCAGAAGGTAGCTGGTTGATATGTCCATGTTACTGATCTTGTTACACTTTTGCTTTGCTTTGCTTTTTTTGCAGGTGTCTGCTGATGTTGACGTCAAAATGCTGAAGTGATGTGTTGTCTGAGTGGCCCAGTGGTAAAGGACAGGTCGTAAGCAGATGGTTCAAACCCAGCTGAGGCCATGAGGTAAGTTGAGCAGTTTCCAAGTGACCTTCCTTTGGAAGGTTTAGGTGGTGGCTAATTATTGGTAAAGATGCTTCTTAGAAGAAGAAGAATTTTATATATTTTTATATATATATATAAAATTCTTCTTCTTCTAAGAAGCATCTTTACCAAGAATTAGCCACCACCAAAACCTTCCAAAGGATGGATGGAGAGATATCTAAAACAACATTAGGAGGGGGGCCAAAATACATATTATAAGATAAGGGAAAGAGGCTTTCTTCTCCATAACCGCTGCTGGACATTGTTGTGGAAGGGCGGGGGGGACACTCCCTCACATCCCCCCCACTTTCCTTTTTTTTGCCCGAGCCTTGTCCGCAACTTGCGGGGGGACACTCCCTCACATCCCCCCCACTTTCCTTTTTTTTTGCCCGACCCTTGTCCGCAACTTGCGGGGGGACACTCCCTCATATCCCCCCCACTTTCCTTTTTTTTTTGTTCAAGCCTTGTCTGCACCTTCCAAGTCATCCACCGTGGTGACATACCGCTGGTCAGACCTTGCACCGATGTTCTTTTAAGCTACCTTAGGCAGCACGGCTTCTCTACCTTGCAATAGCCGCCACAGGGTCTCGCACATGTTCCGGAGCCATGACCGGGTCTTGAACCTCTAACCCCGTTATGATGGGGCAAGGTACTAACCGCACAGCCACGACTCCTTCACACTTTACATACTTCATTTCTTTTATTTGACTTTTTTTTTTTTTTAACCTGTCTGCTGATGTAAATGTCAAAATTACGAAGAGATGTGTGTTTGTTGTGAGCGGCCCGGTGGTGCAGTGGTAAAGCACTTGCTCTGTAAGTAGAATGTTGCTGGTTCGAACCCAGCTGAGGCCATGAGAGGAAGGCACAGTGAGTGCAGCTGAGCCTGTGGGAGGAAAGTGCAGTGAGAAAGGGACTTTACAAGTGAGATTGTCAACTCTAAAAAAAAAAACCTTCAGGTGACAGGTGGTTTTAGTGAAATTTCTCCTTAAATCCCTTTAAGTTATTTGCCATAACCGCTGTTTATATAATACTGTTTCTTCAAACCTTCAAGTCAAATATATAAAACGAAGGATGTCAAGTGTGAAGGAGTCTTGGCTGTGTGGTTAGTACCTTGCCCCATCATCACAGGGTTAGAGGTTCAAGACCCGGTCATGGCTCTCGAACTAGCTTTAGAATGACATTTTGAATATGTTTCCTCAAACCTTCAAGTCAAATATACAAAAGGACATGTGTGAAATGAGAAGGAGTGGTGGCTCAGTGGTCAGTACCTCGCCCTGTGATCAGGGGACTGCAGGTTCAAGACCCGGTCATGGCAGTGGAGCTTGGCTTGAAACATGTTTTTGAACAACCCTGTGGCTGCTACTGCAAGGTAAAAGAGCTGTGCCACCAAAGACGGCTCCCTGGAATGTAAGTGCAACGTCTGAAAGAGGAAGTGGCATGTGCGTGTGATGACAGGAATGGTGTGTGTGTGTCTGTAGAATGGGGGGTTGTGTGTGTGTAGGACAGGTCTGTGTGTCTGTAGAATGGGGGGGTCGTGTGTCTATAGAATGGGGGTTGTGTCTGTGGTCTGGGTCAGTTGTTGTCAGTGTTTCACCTCAGACTGAACAAGTGGAAGCTGAATAAAACAACATGTCTGACTCCCATGGTTGTCCTTTATTCACACACACACCGTGTTACAGATGTGTTGTATGTTCCAGATGAAACCTGCAGCCCAGAGTCACACAGATCCACGTTTTCTCCTTGTCATCCAGATTTACTCTCTGTGACTCCAGGGAGCTGTGTCTGCGTGTGTGTGAGAGTCTGGAGGTTCTGATGGGGCTCTGGGGGTTCTGATGGGTCTCAGATGGTCTTGGGTCTCTGAAGGTTCTGGTGGGTCTCTGGTGGTCCTGGTGGGTCTCAGATGGTCTTGGGTCTCTGAAGGTTCTGGTGGGTCTCTGGTGGTCCTGGTGGGTCTCAGATGGTCTTGGGTCTCTGGGGCAGACACAGGTTGTAGTAGGCGTTCTGGTCCCAGAAGTCCTGACCCTTCCAGCCACACCAGCCCTGATGGTGGTGGGGGGGGGGGGGGGGGGTAGTTACTGTTTCTAATGAATAACATGCAGTTCCTTTGTCATCAAATACCATACACCTGTGGAGTGGGCGTAGTACAGGGTGTAGCTACCTTGTCAGTGATGGTGTGGATGTCCTCAGGACCAGTGTAGTGGGGGTCAAGCACCAGGTAGCGGATCTGACCCGACGTCTCGCTCCAGGCCACGCCCACGATAGTGTGGGCCAGGACGCCCCCCCCTGGACCGGAGGAGCAACAACAACATCATCATCATCATCATCAACCAGGTGAGACACCGCTGCTCTGGGCCTCATGACCCTCCTGTGACCCTCCTGACCCTCCTGACCCTCCTGTGACCCTCCAGGGCCTCCTTAGTCATCAGTCTGTTACTCACCAATCATAATCGGAGTTCCCTCAGACAGGAAGTGGTTGGACAGCTCTCTGCCTTTACTGGCCAGCTCAGACCCCTGGCTGGAACGAACACACACACACACACACACACACACACACAGATACACACACAGGTACACACACACACTTTATTATTATATTAGACTATTATTTTATTAGTCTCTGCTCTGCTGGAATCATTGTATTGAATCATTATATTGCATCCATGTCCCAAATAATAATAAAGTTGGTTTGAAGTGTTGTGTCTAAATAAAGTTGGTTTGAGGTGAACCTGAGGAAAAGGATCTTGGAGGAGACGTCCAGCAGCTGGCTGAGGACCACCTGGACCTCGATGGACCCGATCCACTGACAGGAGCCCAGGAACCTGGGGGGCTTATCCCCCACATCCACCAACGCCTGGAACACACACACGCACGTTATCACTACGTCCAGAGCCTGGGGGGGTGGGTGTAGAGTGTAGTGTACAGTGTGTAGGGTGTAGTGTGTGTGTATCTGCTGTATCTCTCTGTGGGTGGGGACAGGCCTGGGTGTGTGTGGGTGTGTGTATCTGCTGTATCTCTCTGTGGGTGGGGACAGGCCTGGGTGTGTGTGGGTGTGTGTATCTGCTGTATGTCTCTGTGGGTGGGGACAGGCCTGGGGGTGTATGTGTGTACCTGCTGTATGTCTCTGTGGGTGGGGACAGGCCTGGGTGTGTGTGTGTGTGTGTGTGTACCTGCTGTATCTCTCTGTGGGTGGGGACAGGCCTGGGTGTGTGTGTGGGGGGGTGTGTGTGTGTACCTGCTGTATGTCTCTGTGGGTGGGGACAGGCCTGGGGGTGTATGTGTGTACCTGCTGTATGTCTCTGTGGGTGGGGACAGGCCTGGGTGTGTGTGTGTGTGTGTGTGTACCTGCTGTATCTCTCTGTGGGTGGGGACAGGCCTGGGTGTGTGTGTGGGGGGGTGTGTGTGTGTACCTGCTGTATGTCTCTGTGGGTGGGGACAGGCCTGGGTGTGGGTGTGTGTGTGTACACCTGCTGTATCTCTCTGTGGGTGGGGACAGGCCTGGGTGTGTGTGTGTGTACACCTGCTGTATCTCTCTGTGGGTGGGGACAGGCCTGGGTGTGTGTGTGTGTGTGTGTACCTGCTGTATCTCTCTGTAGGTGGGGACAGGCCTGGGTGTGTAGGCCTGCTGTAGGAACCAGGAACAGAGGGTCTGGAGGGAGCGGTAGGCACAGCCCCAGCCACGGTCATCCACACCATCCTGCATGTAGTGGTAGTAGCTATACAGCCCCTCCACCAGGTAGACCTGACACACACACAAAAATCATTAAAGCTGAAATAAGTTGTCCACTGTTGTTGATCAAGTTGTGTATGTGTGTGTGTGTCTCCGTCTCTGTGTGTGTGTCTCCGTCTCCAGAATGTCACTGTTTTCATGTGAGTAGAAACTCTAGTTGGTCACGGGGGTGTAGCCTGTATCATTCATCACCGCTCAAAGCCTTTCCATGCGTTCTGAATGCATCTTAATGTTTTAAATAACTGCATACAGCTCGCCACTGTGCATCACCATGTGTGTTGCTTGTTCCTGGAGGGGCTTCAGGATGAGGATCTGTAAAAGCACTTGACAACTGCTGACGTACAAAAGCCTCGATTGATTCATTTGATTGATTGATGGACTGACAGGATACTGTAGAAGGTCCAGACATACAGCATGCCTAACCCTAACCCAAGGTCCAGACATACAGCATGCCTAATCCTAACCCAAGGTCCAGACATACAGCATGCCTAACCCTAACCCAAGGTCCAGACATACAGCATGCCTAACCCTAACCCAAGGTCCAGACATACAGCATGCCTAACCCTAACCCAAGGTCCAGACATACAGCATGCCTAATCCTAACCCAAGGTCCAGACATACAGCATGCCAATAATGTGTGTTTTGAAGGATTCGACCGGTGAACAGAAGCATGCTAATGCTGGCCAGGGCTCCAGACTAACGTCTATCTCTAGGCTGGATGACGGGTGCTCTCAAGTTGATGGTCAAATTTCAAGTGTACTTTTTTTTTGTGTGTGAGTGTGTGCACATGTGTGTGTGTGTGAGAGTGTGAGACTGTGTGTGTGTGTGTCTGTGTATATATGTGTGTGTGTGTGTGTGGTGTGTCTGTGTATGTGTGTGTATGTATGTGAGAGACCTGGGTGTCCTGTCTGGGGGGTGTGAGGTGGAGGTGGGGGGTCCGGAGGTATCCGTCTCTGTAAGGCTGGTCAGGGAAGTGGAAGCCGTTTCCTCTCCTCAGGAACGGACGATCCAACGGCAGACCAAACCTCCCATGTAGCTCCTACCATAGAGGAGACATCAGACACACACACACACACACAGAAAGACACACACAGACACAGACACAGACTCTCTCTCACACCCACCCCCACCCCCACACCCACACCCACCCCCACACACACACCCACCCCCACACACACACACACACACACACACACACACACACACACACACACACACACACACACACACACACCTTCCTGTGTGTGTCCAGCTGGTTGTCGGGGACCCCAGCAGGGTAGACCACCGTCACCAGGCCCCGCCCCGGCAGCAGGAAGTGGAAGGGTTGCGGAACAGGAAGTGACATCTTCTTCATGTGCTGCAGAGACACGCGCTCCATCTCCTCCAGCTGGCTGACCAGCGCCCCCACCAGGTCACAACAGGCACTGCAGGAGACACACGGTCAGCAGAGATCCCTTCAGTTACACACACACACACACACACACACAATAGACGTACACTCCCAGGATCTGGCTGGAGGGCACCGTGACGACCACGTCCATGGGCAGGGCCAGCCGCAGGAAGTGGTGCTGTCTACTTCCTGTCTGGAGGGCCGGGGCGGAGAGGAGGCGGGGCTCCGTCACCTCTGTCATCAGACCGAGGTTGATGACACTCTGGAACACACACACACACACACACACACACACACACACACCCAGCCGTGAGGATCAGATCAGGTGTGTAACAGAGCTGTGTAGGGAGACGGGGGGGAAGCAGAAACACTGACTGCAGCCGGTGGCTTCCTGTCCTTCTTCTTCGACTTCTTACTGCTGCTGTCACTCTCCTCTGTCCTACAGGACACACACACACACACACACACACACACACACACACACACACACGGTCTGGGTTTGAAGGTAACTTTCTGTTGGAGCAGCTCTCTACAGGGGGTGTCAGGGGGTGGGGGTCAGGGGCTAGAGGTACCTACTGTTGGAGCAGCTCTCTACAGGGGGTGTCAGGGGGTGGGGGTCAGGGGCTAGAGGTCAGGGGCTAGAGGTACCTACTGTTGGAGCAGCTCTCTACAGGGGGTGTCAGGGGGTGGGGGTCAGGGGCTAGAGGTCAGGGGCTAGAGGTACCTACTGTTGGAGCAGCTCTCTACAGGGGGTGTCAGGGGGTGGGGGTCAGGGGCTAGAGGTACCTACTGTTGGAGCAGCTCTCTACAGGGGGTGTCAGGGGTTAGAGGTCAGGGGCTAGAGGTACCTACTGTTGGAGCAGCTCTCTACAGGGGGTGTCGGAGGTGAGGTGGTCAGGGGACATCTGCAGGCCGTCGTTGGGCCAGATGAACACAGGACTGTCACACACGCTGATGACCACATCCTGTGATGTCACGGTGAGGCGGAGGGACTCAAACCCCCGCGACACTTGCTGCTGGACGTGGCGATCTGGAGCAAGGCGACAGGGAACGGCATCATCACCTTTGACTTCAACACAGTCTCTACACTGCCATGGTCACTGCATCGCTCTGTACTTCAGACTAGAATCAACTTTATTGTCCTGCCAGGGATGAACATTTGTCTTTGGCATCAACGTAAACAACAAAACAGAATAGAACGGAACACTCTGCTTTATTTCTACTAATCCTCTCTCAGACTAGAACTGCTGCTACTACATTTCTCTCCCCTCTCCACCGTTGTTATGGTGTTTCTGCTGCTGCCTCCACCTGATCTGATGCTTCTATTCTGACATTGTTGTTGTTGAGGAGCCCAAAGCGTTTCAATGCACCGTCTACGGCTGGATTCTGGGTGCATGACAAATAAACTGGGATTAGATTAGATTAGATTTTGGGGAATCACAGTGAGACAGAAACCAGCTGCGGTTGAGGATCAGACAGGTGTGACGTCTAAAGGAGGCAACCCACCGTCGCTGCCCTCAAACTGGCACTGAAGCTGCAGCGACCCTCTCAGCCGCAGGATGATGACGGCGTCCGCGTCCATGGCAACGGGGGCGGGGAGAACCTGCGGCGCAGTCGTGATGACGTCACAACACGGACATGAAACACAAAACATACTGTAGCGAGTCTCATACTAACTAACTAACATACTGTAGCTAGTCTCATACTAACTAACTAACATACTGTAGCGAGTCTCATACTAACTAACTAACATACTGTAGCTAGTCTCATACTAACTAACTAACATACTGTAGCTAGGTAGCCTCATGCTAACTGCGTGTTTTACTTTGGTGGTTCGTTCGCAGAGACTCGGCGGTCAAACACCCTTAAACACCGTTAAACACCCTTAAACACCCGTTAAACACCCGTCAAACACTGTTAAACACCCGTTAAACACCCGTCAAACACCCGTCAAACACTGTTAAACACCCGTTAAACACCCGTCAAACACTGTTAAACACCGTTAAACACCCGTCAAACACTGTTAAACACCCGTTAAACACCCGTTGAACACCGACTCACCATGAACCTGCTGAACCTGGAGGAGATTCAGGATTCGGGATATTCAGGAGAGTCGGGATATTCAGGAGAGTCGGGATTCAGGATTCGGGAGATTCAGGAGAGTCGAGATTCAGGAGAGTCGGGATTCAGGAGAGGATCATCGTGCTGCTGCTGTCAGAGACAGGATGTTTACCTGTTCTACCACGGAACTAATTCCGCCCGGCGGAACACGGAGCGGAGCGCCCTCTGGCGGCGGCGGCGGCGGCGGTGGTATTACAGCCATGTCCTGTCAGTTTGACCAGGTAAACCTCTGTCTGTCATCTTGACTGCTACATCTTATATCCACAAATCTGAATTTAACAACTATTAGCCCTGGTTACACATATATATATATATATATATATGTATATGTTAGAGTCTCTCAAACATGTAAATAATAAGGTTTATTTCATGTATGTACTCAAGAACAACATGATTTTATCTGTATTTTCCCCCGGACTTCATGACTTGGCATGAGCAGCAGTAATTATGGACCATTTTCATCAGTAAGAAACGCTTTTACCTCATTGGGTAAAGATATGAATAATAGAGCAGAATGCAACATAGAGCAGGATTATTCTGCTGTAAAATCTTTGATAAAGTGTGGTACTCTGCTACGCTCAGACAGGATTTTGAATTGTTTTATTATTATTAGTAGTAGTAGTATTAAAAACATTTTTCAATCCAAATGACGGTACAAAAATATTCTCAACATTTATACGTTTCACTTTTGAACATACAAACAAACAAAACAACAGTCACGACAATAAGACAACAGAAGTCGGTTCATTTTGTAAATGTATATAATTCATGAAAAAGAAATGGAAAATCTAAATAAAGTATTCCATTAATAAGGCTGAGAAGACATTCTATTTCAGGGGTCGGGGCACATTAGTCATGGTGCTGGACGCCGGGCAAGCTTCCATATTAGTCATTGTTGGACAAATTCTAGCTTTTATGATATATTTTTATTGCCATTTTCAACAAATTTCAACCCCATTTATATTTGTTCAGAGTGTGTGTGTGTGTGTGTGACTGTGTGTGTGTGTTGGGTTCATAAGGGGATGCACGTGTTCTGTATGTTGTTATATTGACACCCCCTGTTTACAAATGAATATAAAGACAACAACAGAAGAAGCAGCTTGGTGTGAGAGACCACGGCCCTGACAGGAAGTCTGACGGGACAGGAAGTAGCCAATGATCCAGTAGCAGAGAGCTGCAGATGGACCCGGAGACCAGCAGAGGTCCTCTGGTTTGGGATGATGTCATCAGGGTGACGGGACCCTTGGAAAACAGCGCATCACAAACAGTGGATTGACGATCAGTTGAATCGTCAGCTCAGCTCACTGGCGGCCTGGTCCACCGGGGGGAGGTTCTGTTGTGGTGTCAGGGAGGCTGGTCGGGGCGGTACCGACCCATGGACCTGTGGGAGGCCAATACACAATGTCAACAAAATCATTTTAACCTCCAACACGGTACTGTCTGTAAACACACACCTGACACACACAAACACACACCTGACACACACACTAACACACACTAACACACACCTGACACTCTGACACACACTAACACACACCTGACACACACTAACACACACCTGACACTCTGACACACACTAACACACACCTGACATGAGGTTTACTCAGCCGGAGAACATGCCAACAGACCAACATGCCAACAGACCAACAGACCAGCTCCTAAGAGCAACAGGGTACGTGGATGGACCCTATGGAAGTGTATTAATGACAGAGTAGCTTTCTACAACTAAAACAATACACAGGGGGTTACGTCTAGGTAGAGGTAGTTCAGAAATCAGACAATTCTTTTTATCGTGAAATGCAATAAGATATATCCAGTGTGTCACACATGCCTGTCCAGAAACACCTTCACTCCAAGATCCTGAGGCCACCGTGACATCACTGGACTCTTCACCTGCAGATAGATAGATAGATAGATAGATAGACAGACAGATAGATAGATAGATGACAGTGTTGCAGCCACCAGTGACACATAATCACAACACAAAGGACAAGTTCAAAGGCGTAACAAAGTACAAGAACACTGTGTGTAAAAGGCTGTGGAGTGGAGTAATAACTGAGTAATAACTGAGTAATAACTGATGTCCATGTCTACAGGGTCAGAAGGTCACCACACACCTGCGTCTGAGGACCACTGAGGAGCCCGGGGGTCCTGCTGCATCTCATCCATCACCTCCAGTCCAGTTAAGTTCATTTGTTACATTGAAGACAAGAACACAACACAGCTGAGGCAACAGTAGAATGGAATAAAGACAATAAGGTCATAAAAAATAAGTCATAAAAACAACAATAATAATAATATACATTAATCTATTATTATTTGTGTCGATAGGCTCAGTTGGTAGAGCATGGCGCTAACAACGCTTAGGTTGTGGGTTTGATTCCCACTGGGACCATCTATACTGAAATGGATGAACTCACTGCAATGTAAGTCACTTCGGATAAAAGTGTCAGCTAAATGGCATATATATATACATACATACACACACACACACACACACACACACACACACACACACACACACACACACACACACACAGTTATGGAAAATACATTGATAGAACTGTTTGAAGAACATACACTTTCATATGACTGATACAACTTGTGTACATTTTCAACTTTCTTACCACACCTCTAAAGTTCTATAGCCTGTTCTGAGAAACACTGTATGATTGACACCATATGGATGCCGGTGGTTCTGGGGTGAGGGTAGGAGAGAGAGAGAACAAAGGACAGACACATCTTGCCAACAGGAAGGTGGATAGGTGTGAAATGTTGAATGCTGATTGATCAATAGGATATGACAAGAAGTCTCCCCATTGTTCTTTCTCTCCTACCATGTTTCATGTCTATAAAAGACAGTCTTGAGAATGGCCTCTTCAGACTTGTGCTAAACAGACCCCCGGGTTTACACTGGGCTGCTGTTAGGCTCCTGTCTCTTGTTTGCAAGCAATAATAAATACCGGACTCAGATATTGTGGCTTCTCAGGACTTTATTTCTTGAATCTCATCTCTGAAGAGCTGAAGTACAGAGTGGTAAATCCTAGACATCCACCACAGCACACACACACACAAAGATGAAACTAGCAGCAGGATTCTCATCCTGGTTACCTTGATCTTCTTGAAGGTGCTCTGTCGGCTGACACAGATCCCCACCGTGGCCAGCTGCCTCAGACAGCCCTTCTTGGCATTGCCACGGTGCAGTACGATGGAGTTCCTGTAGGTGGCGGCGATCATCCGGTCACAGCGCGCCCTCAGCAGGCTGGCCCCCGCCATGGCCATGGTGCTCTTCTTCATGTCTGACTGCTGACTCTTCTTCTTCTTCTTGGTGCCGAAGGTGCTGGCCGTCTCCAGGAAGCTCATGAAGGTGGGGGCGGAGCTCCGCCACTCCTCCAGGACCGCCTCCCAGGAGAAGTGGCTGAGGGCGCGCGGGGACGTCTGCCGCAGGACGGAGTTGTACTCCAGGCTGGTGACCGTGTGACACTCTCGGTCCACGCGTTTCAGGACCTCGGCCACCAGGAGGGGGGCGAGGCGGGGGACCTCCATCAGAGCGCGAGGGACACTGTGGAGACGGCCGCGCACAATGTTGTCCACCACCTTCTCCATCGGCCCCGTCACGATGCGCGTCTTACGGGACGTCTCGCTCTGGACCAGAACCTGGGAGGACGACCACACAGCCCGGGTCAGGTGACCTTGGCATTACATCGCACATTTGCACTCTGTCTCACTCACACACACACTCACACTCTCTCTCACACTCACACACACATTGCTGCTACTACATTTCTCTCCCCTCTCCACCGTTGTTATGGTGTTTCTGCTGCTGCCTCCACCTGATCTGATGCTTCTATTCTTCTTCATTGTTGTTGTTGAGGAGCCCAAAGCGTTTCAATGCACCGTCTACGGCTGGATTCTGAGTGCATGACAAATAAACTGGGATTTGATTTGATGATTACAACCGTGTTTACCATGGTGGTCTTTCTGCTGGCGGACGGTGACTCCTGGTCGCCCGTGCTGGGTGAGGGGGAGACGGGGTCGTCTGTGAGGGTGACCGACACCTCGGCCGGCTGGGGTCCTGTCCGGTCCTGGAGGTCTGCCGTGTGACTCAACTCTAGTGTCCGTTTGGAGTGGGTGTTGGTCGGGAAGAGGCTCCGCGGTCGTTTGGCCTCCCGGGGGGGGGGAGGGGGCCGCTGCCGCCGGATCGTCTCCACCGCCGTCGCCCTCTCCCGGAACAGACTCCCCAGGGTCGCCACCTCGCAGCTGCTCCTGTAGTATCTGGTCAGGAGGGTGCGACACTTCTCGCAGACCGCCTTCGGGAGGCCGTCGTCCTCCTCGGTGACCGGGCGGCCGGTGATCTCCTCCAGGGCGCGGGTGTAGTCGTACCGGTCCGCCGTCTTACCGATGAAGAGGTTGTGTTTGGACTTTTTATTGGGGTAATTTTCACCACAAGCGCGACACACGTTCAGCACCGACGTAGACGGCGATTCATCAAGCTTTCTCCGCGACAAAGCCATTATTATTATTATTGTTGTTGTTGTTGTTGTTGTTGTTGTTGTTGTTGTTGTTGTTGTTGTTAGCTCGGTAGGACAGGTCAGCAGCACCGTTCCTCTCTTGTCGCCCTGACGGAATCATTTGACTGGCGCACACAGATGACGTTTCTCACGGATGACGTTCCTCATAGATGACGTTCCACACAGATGACGTTCCACACAGATGACGTTCCTCACAAATGTCGTTCCACACAGATGACCCGGAAATTAACCATCTATTTCCTTTTCGCCGTTGCCCTGGGTTACCGCGAACACTTTCAACAAACGTCAGAATCCGTCAGATTACATCAGTAAACCTCAATAAACCTCAGAATCCGTCCTGTTATATCAAATACTACAACAAAACCTCGGAATCCATCTATTATATCAAAGTGCATCTCGTTGGTTGTTGGTTTGTCTCCGGTATGAAGTCAGGTGGGAATCTGCTCCTCGGAGCGGCTTTTAAAATCCTCCTGGTTTTACTTTCTGTCTCGTTTGACTTTTTATTCATCTGTTTATTCTTGTTCTCTCCGTGGGATTTACTGTCTTTGATTCCTGAGAAAAGCGCTATACAAAACAAATGCATTCTTATTCTTATGCTTATTCTTATAATTATCGAACAGTGTCTAAGTGTCAGTTTTATACAGTCTCTGGATAGTAACTTCACCAAACCTGCTGGTAGATCCATCATTCATACCTGCTGGTGGGTACCTGGTGGTGGGTACCTGCTGGTGGGTACCTGGTGGTGGGTACCTGCTGGTGGGTACCTGGTGGTGGGTACCTGCTGGTGGGTACCTGGTGGTGGGTACCTGCTGGTGGGTACCTGGTGGTGGGTACCTGCTGGTGGGTACCTGGTGGTGGGTACCTGCTGGTGGGTACCTGGTGGTGGGTACCTGCTGGTGGGTCCCTGCTGGTGGGTACCTGCTGGTGGGTAGCTGGTGGTGGGTACCTGCTGGTGGGTACCTGGTGGTGGGTACCTGCTGGTGGGTACCTGGTGGTGGGTACCTGCTGGTGGGTACCTGGTGGTGGGTACCTGCTGGTGGGTCCCTGCTGGTGGGTACCTGGTGGTGGGTACCTGGTGGTGGGTACCTGCTGGTGGGTACCTGCTGGTGGGTACCTGGTGGTGGGTACCTGCTGGTGGGTACCTGGTGGTGGGTACCTGGTGGTGGGTACCTGGTGGTGGGTACCTGCTGGTGGGTACCTGGTGGTGGGTACCTGCTGGTGGGTCCCTGCTGGTGGGTACCTGGTGGTGGGTACCTGCTGGTGGGTACCTGCTGGTGGGTCCCTGGTGGTGGGTCCCTGCTGGTGGGTGCCTGCTGGTGGGTACCTGCTGGTGGGTAGCTGGTGGTGGGTACCTGGTGGTGGGTCCCTGGTGGTGGGTACCTGCTGGTGGGTACCTGGTGGTGGGTCCCTGCTGGTGGGTACCTGGTGGTGGGTACCTGCTGGTGGGTACCTGCTGGTGGGTACCTGCTGGTGGTGTAGCTACATCATTCTTTCCTTGTGAATTCCAGACCTGCCAGACAGGGACTTCAGCACCACGCTGGCGTACAGCAAGAGCCCCAAAACCTCCAGGAGAACCACCTTCCAGGTACAGACGTTACTGTAACTGACCACTACTATAACTAACTACTACTATAACTAACTACTACTATAACTAACTACTACTGTAACTGACCACTACTATAACTAACTACTACTATAACTAACTACTACTAACCACTACTATAACTAACTACTACTATAACTAACTACTACTAACCACTACTATAACTAACCACTACTATAACTAACTACTACTGTAACTGACCACTACTATAACTAACCACTACTATACCTAACTACTACTAACCACTACTATAACTAACTACTACTAACCACTACTATAACTAACTACTACTATAACTAACTACTACTAACCATTACTATAACTAACCACTACTATAACTAACTACTACTGTAACTGACCACTACTATAACTAACCACTACTATACCTAACTACTACTATAACTAACTACTACTAACCACTACTATAACTAACTACTACTATAACTAACTACTACTAACCACTACTATGACTAACTACTACTGTAACTGACCACTACTATAACTAACCACTACTATAACTAACTACTACTATAACTAACTGCTACTATAACTAACTACTACTAACCACTACTATAACTAACTACTACTATAACTAACTACTACATAACTAACCACTACTATAACTAACTACTACTATAACTAACTACTACTAACCACTACTATAACTAACCACTACTGTAACTAACTACTACTAACCATTACTATAACTAACCACTACTATAACTAACTACTACTGGGACGGTGGTAGTTAACTGGCTGACCACGACTGGGAGGGTGGTAGCTGATTGCAGGGGAGCACAGCTAAGTAAGCACCCCTAAGATGAATGTAAGTGGACTGTAGGCTTGTTGTTCTGCTGAGCTTACTGCCTGGCGAAGTTAGCCACTGAACTGGGAGGCAGCGATGATGATGATGATGATGATGATGATGATGATGATGGCCTAAGATGTCATAGTTGGAGTGGTGTTCATTAAGGGTGGTTTTGACTTATGATTGATCTGTCTGTCTGTCTGTCTCTCTATCTGTCTGTCTGTCTGTCTGTCTCTCTATCTGTCTGTCTCTCTGTCTGGCTGCCTGTCTGTGTGTCTGTCTGTGTGTCTGTCTGTCTGCCTGCCTGCCTGTCTGTCTGTCTGTCTGTCTGTGTGGCTGTCTG